>NC_051232.1:7089265-7414265 GCF_015220715.1 Pygocentrus nattereri
TTCTGTCACAGCTGCCGACTGAAAAGCTGCTCAGTGGTGACGGCAGTTTGGGAATTTAGTGTCGTCTCGTCTTCAGAGTCGGAAATCGAATGTCGGGCAAATGTTTGCGGCAAAGTAAGAAATAAAATCGTTCGGATGGCTTGAGCGTCTCCTACAGCTGTCAAAGTCATTACTAACATCTCAGCGGAGTGATACTGTGTTTGTGAAAAACTTCTCAACCAACTAACTGTTGTATAAATACTGTTAATAGTGATTGACACATCATGCATGCATTCAGTTTACATTCTGGTGCACAGATTGGTCATATTAATTCAGTCAATCAGTGACCTTGTCAGAACTATTTTGAAATGTCTTCCTGGCATCAAGTTCAAAATAAGCTTATATTTAAAAAAAAAAATACAATTTCTCAGTTTCAACATTTGATATGTTGTCTTTGTACTACATCCAATTAATTACAGGGTTTAAATGATTTGCACCTCATTTGTTCTGTTTTATGTACATGTTGCACAGCATCCCAACTTTTTGGGAAATGAGTTTGTACAAAAACAGTCATTCATTTTTACTTTACCATTTGCCTTTATTCCTTACAGCAGTGGTCCACACAAGACTAAAGTCTATTGCATTTTGAACGTGCTTAGAGTATTTACCTGCCATTTTCCTGCATAGTCATTGGACATGGCATTTTTATTAGCCTTCACCCCTAATGGTGTGTATACATCAGTTAAGGCTGCTGTAACTAACTAATGACTTAGTGACTGTTTTCAAGCTAATGCTTAAGCCTCCAGGCTATGAATAGCACCATACGTGAAGGGGTGTCTTAGCTCATCATAGCAAATCCAGCTATGTTTTGGTTTCTGTAATTTGCTTTTATTAAAATATTCATAAATATGTTATTACATTTTACCATATACATTTATTTGTTTTTCCTTAACTGTAATTTAATGAAATTCAGTTTTGGATGACTTACTGCAGGCATAACAAGCATTTTTCAAGGGCACCAAAAACCATTACCACAACAGCCTTAAAAATATTTTTTTCTTTTTTCAAGATACAATTCAAGAGTTTTATTGTCATGTGCACAGCAGAACAGGCAGTTGCACTGTACAATGAAATTCTTACTTTGCTGTTCCTCCATTCACCATATATACTCTTAAGAGAATAAAAAAAGAAAATATAAGAATAACTCTAAAAAAACGTAGTAAAAGGTAAAAGCAAAAAAGTGTACAGTATGTGCAAAGTTGAAATAAAATTAAAGTTACACGTGCATATGTGCAAATAAGTGTAGCAGCTGTTCATAAAGTGCATCAAAGTGACAGATGAAAACAGATGTAAACAGTAAACAGTATTACTCTATGCAGTAATACATTTTTTTGAGACTAGCATATGTAAATTAGCTACCTCAGTCAAGGTCAGGAATAAACTGTAGACTGGAATGGATGGACTGAACAGCGATAGGCTGAATGGGCGGCCATATGCCGATCTGTTCAGAGCTGTGACATCAAAAACACGACAAATTCAAAAAGGCCTATTTTTGCAGCTTCGTTTCAATGGAGTGTATGGACTGTGGAGTGAGTGGCACGTTTTGAAACATTAACACTGTTTGTACTACATTAAACACATTTTAAAAAGTAAGGAAAATTGTTTTTTTACACGAAACTGAAAATTCATATTTAGAAATGCTGGTGTCATTTCCCACTGACCTCAGACATGGACAGTATCAGTGGCCCCAATCTGACATGCTTGCCAGTTCTAATCATACACTTCTTGCAGGCTTTCATTAAAATCCTCAACTAACAAAGTTTCACAGAGTGCTAATTATAGTGCTAGATTAATTATCACTTAATGAAGTGGAGTTGCAAAATTTCTTCAAATGTTATTAGTTCAAATTCTAGCTGACCTCAAATCTAGGTCAAAGCAGTCTCTAAAAGCAGAGTGTAACTATAGTCACAGCCACAAAAACAAAACTGTTTTTAAATCTTATCTTGCTTGAAGACTGTGGCCCAGACTGTTGATGCATACTGTTTGTCTGTAGCCCTTCATCAGTGGTCAGTTTCTGATCACAGAGATGCTCTTATGTGGACATTTTTGAGTGGTTTTCCACTCACAACCTAGCAGTGACATTGATTTGTGTAAAAACTTTAACAACATGGCTGTGTCTGATACACTCACATCAGCACCAAACACATTACCATGTCAGTGTTACTGCATATAAAATCTGGACAATAGCAGTCCTGTGGTCAGAAACTGACCAATAATGAATGGGGTAGAAGGGGCCAGATAAAATGTGCAGCAACAGATGGACCACAGTCTGTAAACGTACCTCCATATAGTCGACCTACGAGGTATTTGGAGCACATAGAGTAGCCAATTAATGGAGGTACGAGGTATGTGTTTCTAATAAAGTGGCCAGGGAGTGAAAGTACAAGGTATGGGATTCTAGGAAAGTGGAGAGAAAATGTATATATTCACTCTTTATGGCAATCAGTCAAGAGGAAACATCAGCCGAAAGATGGAACAAAAATGGAAGCAACCCCAAACTGACATGCCCATTTGTACTGGTTTCCCTTTAAGTTAAGTATTTTTATAAAAGTAGGCAGTGAGTGGAAGTACAAGGTAGAGGTTTCTAGGAAAATGGAGAGTGAATATATATGTTCACCAATATGTAAACCAGCTAAGAAGAAAAATCAGCCAACAGATGATACAGAAATAAATGCAAAATCAAACTGTCAAGTCTATGTGTATTAGTGCATTTGAACAATTCCTTGCAATGGCCTGTATTTATAAAGCATCTCAGATGAGAAGTGCTGATCGATCTTCCAGTCAGTAAGATCAATGTAAACATGACAGGAATCTGAATCCTAAATCAGCACTCCTACTCTAAAAGAACTTTGTGAATGTGAACAGATGTCATTGTTTGTAGAGCCTACCACGCAAAGGGAAACTGGAACATTTCGAGGAGACCATCCTAAAGTCAGCAGTGTAATTTAAATGAAAGCAATGCTTCAAAGAGATTTTGGTGAAAACATTATTGATAGTTGGACACACTGCGCAGTGTGTGTCAGTTTTTAAATATTCCTTATCATTGCATTGTTTGTTCTGAGGTCTCTACCTGACTGTGAGTTGACCTAATTACTGCAACAGGTGGTCTGAGACCTCCCCTTGACCATGATTTGTCTTAATCACTGCTTCGTTCTGAGACCACCTAGTTCTAATAATCACAAGATTTGTTCTGAGACCTCCTCCTTACTGAAATTGGTCCCAATCAGCACGTTGCTTGCTCTGAGACCTCCCCTAGACTGTGAATGACACTAATCTTATCAATGTTTGTTCCAAGACAAAATCTGAAATGATTAATTGATTTGCTCTAACGTTGGCAATGCAAAGTGGGCGGAGTCAGTGACATGACAATGTTGAGCGGAGTTTAACTTTATGCAAATAAGGAGCAAAGCAACGTGGTGATTACCAATAAGAATTGATCATTGAGCCGTATAGTACGTGCGTTGTGTCCGCCACTGCAACGGTGCACTCCTTTTTCTGGTTGCTAGATAATTGTTCCTACTAGAGATAGAATGATGGTACAGTGCTTTTGCTGTAATTAGACAGTAATTGCAAAGACCAAATACTGTTTTCCTCACATACTCACTGCACAGACATGTGGATAAAATAAAATAAGCACACAAGCGATTTCTCACTAGGATTTTTAATTTTGGTGGGAACGCATTTGATTTGTGCTTGGAGTCAGTGAAACTGTGATAACCAATGGACAGTTGGAGTACAGAAATGCCCACATGCAATGGGCAACTGCAACTGTGGCCCATTTGTTGATGCATACTTTGTGTTAGCCATTCTCTAGCCCTTAATGTTTTTGAGTGATTTTCCATTCTCAAAGTAGCAGTGACATTGATGTGTGTAAAAACCTTATCAACATGGCTGTGTCTGATACACTCACATCAGCACCAAACACACTACCATGTCAGCGTCACTGCAAATAAAATCTGGACAATAGCAGTCCTGTGGTCAGAAACAGACCAATAATGAATGGGGTAGAGGGGGCTGATAAAATGTGCAGCAACAGATGAAATACAGTCTGTAAACGTACCTCCATATAGTCCACCTACAAGGTAGGTGGAGCACATAGAGTGGCCAATTAGTGGAAGTAGAAGGTAGGTGTTTCCAATAAAGTGGCCGGGGAGTGGGAGTACAAGGTAGGGGGTTCTAGGAAAGTGGAGAGTGAATGTATATATTTACTCTTTAAGGAAATTGGTCGAGAAGAAACGTCAGCCGATAGATGGAACAAAAATGGAAGCAACCCCAAACTGACAAGCCCATTTGTACTGGTTTCCCTTTAAGTAAGGTAGGTATTTTTAATAAAGTGGGCAGTGAGTGGAAGAACAACGTAGTGGTTTCTAGGAAAATGGAGAGTGAATACATATATTCATCCATACACATTTTTAAAATTTTTATTTTAGTGGGAATGCATTTGATTTTTGCTTGGCGTCAGTGAAACTATGGAAATCAACTGACAGTTGGCGTACACAGGCGATGGGCGACCAACGATCAACGATTTGGGCGACAAGAGGCTGCTGTTGTGAATGCATGGTTAAGTCTTGGAGCTAGCCTTGGTATAACTGCATAACTTAAGAACACAGGTCTGTAAAATATGAACAAAACTCTATATTGTGTTTACATTGATGAATATTTAGATGCCAACACCTATTATCTGCTATATATCACAAGTTATTGAACATCTGATGTTGATGAAGACCAGCCTGTTATTTGGGACAGCTGCATGTTTGTTGGATTACGTGAATGCCTTCATTCAATTAAACACCCAAAGGAATTTATTTGGATTGATCAGGATGCTCACAACAATGAAACACTTCTGAGGCTCATTAAACAGAATGAATAATAAAGCTTCGGGTAACTTATAAGATATAAGTAAGAACCTTTGGCATCACCATCTCCATGATCAGTAGTGCCTGGTGCCAGGTTAGTTTTTTCTCCTCCAGTGTTGGTACAAATCTCGAGTTTTTTCACTTGTAACCACACAATGAGGCTTCCAGCTTTTTAAGACATTGACAAAACCTTTCAAGATCACACAACAGGAAGGGGAAGGCTGCTCCACTCTTTCTGTTCAAAGAAAGCTGTGGTGAGAGAATCATTTATGAGCTGCCGCAGAAATCTCGTAAGACTGAGCATATGTTACAATCTGAGTTTGATAGAAAGACAAAGTCCAACCTCACACTAACAGTGCAAGCTATCATTCATTGCTGGTTTGTCATGGAATACTCATTATTAGGGTGGTCAACCCACAAGCCTGTACGTTTAGATGTATTATTCATATCTCTTCTGCCAGAACAAAACCTAGTATCTCTATTTTTGTCATTTTTCAGTTTAGGTAATAATTTGAAAGTACCTGTCGCCCTGTACACTGTGGGTAAATCTCGTGATGAATTGACCAAAAGAAATGACCCAAAATGACATGTAAAAAATTCTGGCTCCATTGACTTACATTAAAAGCAAAGTATGTTTTTTCCTTCTCCTGTAAAGTTACCATTTTGGAGATTTAAAGGTTTTCTTACTACAACAGCGATATATGTCTTGTGTCCCTGTAATTCATACATCTTACACAGTGTCTGCATGAAGTTGTGTTCAAGTAGCAAGGACTGTATACAGTGCCTTGAAAAACTACTCAACCCCCTCAAAAGTCATCAGATTTGCCTGGATTACAAAAGACACTTTGGTATTTTGTGCTGTGTTAGATTTTAATTTAAAAGATGATCAATTAAAATGAATTAATTTAAGGTGATATTGCTTTTATAAAGAACATTTTCCATGCCTGAAATTCCTGACTGAAAAATGCTGCTTGCATAATTATGGAATACCTCTGCTGTGGAAGCTGCTAACTTACACAGATGAAAGATGTTGCCCTAACAAGGGTAAAATTGGCTTATAAGTGGCCTCTACTTGCAAATCTTTATAGAAGTTCATCTTGTCTGGATAAAAGACCCCTTAATTCAAGCACTACTGGGAACACTGTGGATCCAAAGAAAGACTGAAAATAAAGCCTAAAGAGTACTCTAAGGACATCAGAAATAGAGTTAATATCCAAGTGTTTTGATATGCCAGCGAGTGCTGTTGGATCAAGTGTGAGGTAATGGAAACTGCATGCAACCCATGCAATATCAAGAGCTGGCATATAACTGGTCCATATGGGATGGTGGCTCGAAAGCTGTTACTGATGATAAAACATATCAAAGCATGTCTGGAGACTATCAGAGGGACCCAGCTAAAATGGGACACGGTTTTGTGGTCAGATGAGACACAGAGGAAGCTTTTTGTTGATAATTCAAAAAGGTTTGTGTGGCGTAAACCTAACACAGCCCATTCCTCAACAATCACCAACCCAACAGTGAAGTATGGTGGTGGCAGCATCATATTGCAGAAATGCTTTTCCTCAATGGGGATTGGGCAATATTGTTAAAAGTGAAGGACAGACTGTGCAAAATAAATGGAGACACTGCAAGGCAACCTGTTTTAACCCATTTCAGTTGGGGGAAACGTCACCTTTCAGCTTGATCCCAAGCACAAGGCCAAAGCAACACAGGAGTGACTGAACAACAAAAAGGTGAATGTTGTACAGTGTACAGTGTACAAAGTCCAAGTAAAAATATTTTTGATAATTCCCAATGAAAGCTTTTAAAAAAATACAAAATATGCACTAAAACTTGCTGAAAAAAAAAATCAACAGCAACAGTCATTATTTTATTTCACTGGGGGTATTAAAACATTTGCATATGACTGTATGCTGCTATTTACAATGATTATGAAGTGTTTTCATGCAAACTATGTAGATGTTTAGTATTTCAGTTATGATATGTGTATCAAATTCATGATTAGGTTACAATTAAATTTGCATTTCAATTTTTTAAACATTTAATCATTCAAAGGGAACCATTTAATAATGTATAAGTAATGATCATGTACATATTAACAGTCATTAACAAACTATCAGATCAAGGTGCTGTTTATTAGGGCCTGTTATTAAAAAGTGCTACCAGAGTGGTTAGGGGTGTATCAGGCAGTGTGGTGTTGCTAGGTTGATTGGTCCACCACTCAAAAATATCCAGCCAATGGCGGCAACACTGTCAGAAACTGACCACTGACGAAGGGCTACAGAAGGGCTAACACAACAACAAAGGAAGTACAGTTTCTAAGTGTACATCAGCTACAAGAGAAGTGTTTCTAATAAAGTGGCCAGGCAGTGTATACCACTGTTTGCTAGCTTGAAATTAAGATTCCCAGACGCGGTGGAGTCTCTCCATCTTTCCGCTGTCTTTCCAAATCAAACAACTGTGGTTGCTAGGCAGGTTCCCATCGCCCGTGAGAGACCGTGTGGACTGGGCTGGCATGACAGAATTAGCTATGTAAGCGTCTTTGGCCGTGTCCTCAGAGAGAAACTCATGATATCACATCATATGGGGGGGTGGTGGGGGATGAGGTCGACCAACAAATCGCTCCATCATCTGATGCAACAGTTTGTTTTGGCAAAACATGTATTATTCATGCTCGGCTGAGGAAAACCACCGACATTCCGAGGGAAGAGGAAAAACAAATACATTCCTCGGCCCAGCTCGCCCTCCCTCTCCCTCTCCCGCTCTGGTTTTCCTTACGCTTGTTGATAAATTGGCGCCCAGGGGAGAGAGCGGGAAACCCCCAGAGAAATTAAACTGCTCACCTTAAACGTACATCTCCAGGACCAAGACCTTCTAGATTATTCCAGTTCTCGGACTTTAGGAGAAGGAAAAGCAAGAGCAACATTTAAGATCACTAATGAGATCTTTCACACCTTCACTGCAGAAAGAATGACTGCATTTGAGCAGATTTGCTTAGAAAAACTCCTAAAATGCTAATATTGCTAATAATGAGCGCAGGACATTCAGCGGGTCAGCAACCTTAACCCAAAAAAGCAGCACCCACTCTACTCGCTCTGGCAGACCCCCAACTTTAAGCACTGCTGCAATTTTTCATCATATCTCAGAGGAGTTGTTGCTGTTGGCCTGCAGCTAAGTTGCTAAGCTGCTGAGCTAAGCTACTGTTTAGCTAAACCGCAGCTCCAGATTGTGTGTTTGAAGAGAAAGTTTCATCTTTCAGGTAAAAAAGATCTAGATTCTGATTTAGTCCGTCATTTTGCCAACAATCATTAGGTCAGTGGTGTAGTTTAGTGGCTGCAGCTGTTTGTGCTAAAGACTTTAGCCATCATGCTAGCACAAACAACATTCTGCTGTTTCAGGCTGTTGATATCTGAGGTGATTTCGATCCACAAGTCGGTTTTTCATAATGTTTTGAACTTTTTTAGAGTTTTCAGAAACAGTTTAGCTGTTTCTCTGTCAAATATGTGTTCTTTTAAAGCATTATGAGGCATTAACCTGCAAGACATTTCTCTTTGAATGGCTAGTGTTAACGTTTGGCTGCTAAACTGATCATAAATCAGTGTTAACGGGAAAATTCAGCTGAAGCAAGTTTGTCTCCTCCAAAGTTCAGACTTATTCCTCGGTCCTGACTAGAAACTTGAAAGACAGAGCATAGAAGAGCTGTGCAGTCTTATGGAAAATTCAATTAAAAGTGTTCTGTGAGATTAGCACCAGCTAAAGGCTGAATATGAACGAAATGTAATGTAAGTTTTGCAGTTCAGTCTGAAAGATCATGAGCTCTGATGCGAGTGCAGACCGGGAGCGGTTTTGGCTTTCTAGTGTATGAGTTTAGGGTGAGTATTGTGCAGGGTTGCCAGATTGCTTTAATGGTTTCCAGTCAAAACATGTTTAAAACCCACCTAAATGCATTAAAAAACACATTATACACAAAAATATTGAAAGAAACACATCAGTCGTGAAATAGGTTGTATGAACTCCTGCACTAAGAAAGTTTGTCACTGTTTGTCCTTGAATGCAGTCATAAAATTATAAAATGAACTGCCATTTCTTCTCTGTGCCATAATAATAATATAGAATTGGGGAAAACAAATAATGAATGCATTTACATGGGCTCAATAATCAATTGGATTTCTGTAGTTTGCTGATTACTCATGCAAACAGCATACTCTGATTTCTTAGATCGGAGTAAGGTCTGGAAATCTGATTAAGAAATCTGATAAAGAGGCTGAATTTTAGCTCATTAATCAGATTTCTCAGTGCTGTGAACTCTTACTCTGATTTCTTTCAGGTTTCCCAGGCTGCTCACTTATTTCCACTACCGCCATCTGTTTTCACACATGCCGCTTGACAAAATGAAGAATTTAACTGTTCTTCATCTTCTAGATGATGTATGTTCACATTTTAAGGTAAAGTGGCGCGTTAAAAAAATTAATTAAATAAAAAAGTGTAAAAAAAAAAGTCAAAAGTTTTTTATATTACATTATGTCAAGACTTTTTCGGTGAGTTTATTCGATGGTTTCCCTGTTATCTGATTACTCAAGTGCATGTTTGGATTACTGACATAATCTGATTTTCTACAGTTAATTATATTAGATGATTTTTTCCTAACTCCATTAATATGTGACTCCATGTTGTGCTGCTAGTGAGCAATGAGGAGTGAAAAGGGAGGAGTGCGGACCCTCTGCTGTGAAAACAAAGATGACCGTGCCAAGACAAAACGCCAGGTTTATTCATATTAAACAATCCTATATAACGGACACAATAAAAATAGCATTTCAATACAATAAAAAACACCTTTTAGAATATAGATACATTTCTGTCTGAATAGATTCAACAGTAATCCAAGCACTGGGCCTCCAAACCAAGCAGAATTTTTATTTGTATTTATTTTTATGGTGAAAAATCCAAAATCATGGCAATCCAGCTCAAATACTGTCCACCCACCAATGCACATATTTTTCTGCACAATCCAACCAACAACCACCCAACTGGCAGAAAAGTTCCCAATCTGGCAACGCTGGATAGAAGACGTTAGATGCTTTGAGACTAGCAGAGCTAGGCCTGGCTGAGCTTTCCATCTGGCCACCTCGCTGTGCGTCTGTCTGCGTCACTTTTTCATTTGGTCTGACTAAATTACACACTCACACTCAACCGCTAAGGTTTTACCACCCACTGCTCTACTATCTACTCATAATCTCCTTTACCACTGCTATGTGTTTAAGAGAGACGACGAAAAAGAGGAAAAGCGTGGCTCTAATTGTGGTGACTCCACGATTGTGGTGTTTTTTTTGTGTTATACTGATATTACATTCACAAATGTAAAATTAAGGTAAGACATTTTGAAATGTAGGTTAAGTGACCTTCTCAACAGCCCATATGGATGTTTCAGATAATTTCAGATCATTTAAAACATTACTACTATCTGTCTACAACTCCTAGACCTAATGTCATTCCAGCTCGTCTAGCCCACTACAACTGCACTTAACCTTAAAATAAAACCATTCAAATACTTTTCTTACATTAATATATGAATCTACTTAACATCTCATGCTTGAGTTACTTATACTCCATTACCTACAATGGATGACTCAACACATTATAGGCTATGAAATATGAAATACGCTATGTTTCCAAAATTATTCAGTCACCCGTCCAAATAATTGAATTCAGGTGTTCCAGTCACTTCCATGGCCACAGGTGTATAAAGCCGAGCCCCTAGGCCTGCAGACTGCTTCTACAGACATTAGTGAAAGAATGGGTCGCTCTCAGGAGCTCAGTGAATTCCAGCGTGGTACCGTGATCGGACGCCACCTGTGCAGCAAGTCCAGTCGTAAAATTTCCTCACTACTAAATATTCCACAGTCAACTGTCATTGGGATTTTAACAAAGTGGAAGTGATTGGGAACATCAGCCACGAAGTGGTTCTGCAGAGTCAATCGCTACAGACCTCCAAACTTCATGTGTCTGACCTCACAAATGTGCTTCTGGAAGAACGGTCAAAAATCCCCATAAACACACTCCTAACCCTTGCGGAAAGCCTTCCCAGAAGAGTTGAAGCTGTTATAGCTGCAAAGGGTGAGCCCACATCATATTAAACCCTATGGATTAAGAATGGGATGTCACTCAAGTTCATATGCGTGTGATGTCAGACGACCGAATATTTTTGGCAGTATAGTGTATCTGTCAATGTTCAACAAGACATTCGTTTAAAATTTCCTAAAGATCATGAGAAAGAGAAAAGTTTGTTCATTGCTTTTTCTTTATTTTCAATTATACCGTGATATTGATGGATTGAAAAGGCAGCGCTGTTGCTGTCTACCCACATTATAAGATCAAAAGTCGATTAGTCATAAAAATACACTTTAAAAGTCGCCCTGTAAAGGATACAATAGTCATTTAAAAGTTAGAGGTGTCGGGTTGAGAGTGAAAGAATTCCGATCTGAGCGTCACGTTAAGGTCGCACGGCCACGAATCGGAGACGTATCTGATCTTGGCCCACATATGCAAGTGGCTCAGGTTGGATTTGAAATGATCAGCTTTCCGTCCACACAGTCCTGAAAACATCAGATCTGAGTCACATTAGAGCAAAAAAATCCGATTTGTACCACTTGAAGCTGGTAATGTGAACGTAGCCTTAGAGTCAGGTGAGTTGGATATGAACTCACCAGGGTGGTGAATATCCAGGTCCAGGATTGGCCACCTCTGTATTATTTCTAGATCCAGCCATAGGCGTCAGATTGGTACACATTTATTTACATTTATATTTATGGCATTTGGCTGACGCTCTTATCCAGAGCGACTTACAATTTGATCATTTTTACATAGGTAGGCTAAGGCGGTGTTAGGAGTGTTGCCCAAGGACTTTTATTGGTATAGTGTAGGGTGTTTGCCCAGGTGAGGGATTGAACCCCAGTCTACAAAGCAGAGGTGTTAATCACTACACTAACCAACCACCTTGGTACACTTGATAGCTGAGCAAGAAGGGTACCTGACTTCAGCATGGGTACTCAGGTACATGGCAGTGGAAATGAAGGAAAAATGCTTGATTATAGGTTGGTGCTCCTGCATTGCACAGTGAAAAACACCTTTAGATTTAATGTTTAAAATTGCTGTAATTTTAAGGGCTAAGTGGCTCCCGAATCGTGGAATCCTTATAGTTGAGAGCAGATTATTTTTTAAAATTCAGGTGGTTGCTAAGTGTTTCTGTGAAGGCTGCAGAGTCTGCCCAAGTGACTCATGTATAATTCACAACAACAAGAGAGGAGGTTCAAACTCGAGTGAGGTAATGACTCATCAGCAGCTGGAAATGGAAACATCTACAGAGTGCATGTGTCTTCTCAGAGGCCTCCTGCAGCGCCTTTAATTGTCCGTGGAATGGTTTAGGTAATGCTGGAGTTATGTTTGTGTAAAGTCTGCATAATATTTCTCCTTTTGTCACTCTCAGCCATTTGGTCTTCATCTCATAACGTCACTTTTGACCACCTGGTCCTGGTCATGTCCTCCAGACAGTGAAGAGAACACCAAAAGTTAAGCAGCTAACATTAAACACCAGCCACTACTTTCTTTTGAGTGGCAGAATTCTCACTCTATCCTACAGCTGAAGAAAACTTCCAAAGCTGATATCTTAGGGTGTAAAAGAAAAAGTAGACAATGTAGCTAGTAATTCTAATGATGAGCTTGATAGAAATAAAGGGACTGTGCAGGTACAAACAGCGTAAATGTTCCCTCAAAGGTGCAACACTGGTTTTAGGGTCCAGGCATGCACCTTAAATCAGTTTCTTCAGGTGAAAAGTTGGTATTTGTACCTTTTCATAACCAAATGTTTTTAAACAGAACAGTAGAATAAAAGCCTGGAGGCGAGGCGAGGCGAGGCAGGGTGTGTGGAGAAGCTTAGAACAGATCATTTCGGTGGATTATGGTTCAGTTATGTTCCCTGACTAAAGGTACTGAGATGGACCCTTGAGGGCACCACCTGAGGTAACACCTCTGACACTTCCAGACATACCACAGAAAAACAGACCTCAAAGACTGTAGTCCAGTAATTGTAGACAATACATGTCATTCAACCCGGAAACCGCAGCAAATTGGTACACACTGTTTTCAGATTGAACGTGTCCCATGCGTCCGACAATTTTGTAGCCTCTAAAAGCTCCTCATCCAAAGCTTTTACATGGAAAAAAGTCTGACAAGATGTTATTTTATGATCGCCTGTTTTAAAACCACTCATTTTGGAGAAGCACATGCAGGGAACTGTAAGGCAAACTAGTTTCCAAAGAAAACATCATTTTTGGGATTTTCCACTATTTTACCATCATCAACATTCCATATAAAAGCTCAGAAGTTGTGTTGGTTCTCAGGTTGTGTTGGACAGTCAATTAATTGCAGTGGTGGACAGTAACTGAGTAACTGAGTAAATGTAATTAGTTTCTGTACTTCAGTATTTTTGGTCAATCTGTACTGAAGTTTCTCCATTCTGGGCGACTTTTTCCTTTCACTCCACTACATTTCAGAGTCTAATATCCGACTTTTTCCTCCTAGATTTTGAGAAATCTCTCGTTCTTTTTGGTTTCTGTGTGTATAAAAACGTAACATGTCAAAACGAAAGAAGCGTAAAGCCAGAGCACCAATCAGGGCCCAGCGGTCACTTTGTTTAGAGCTGGTTTTGACCTGTTGGTCATACCGACCCAGTGCAGTACACGGTTCAACATCAGCGCAGTAGCGTCAAACTTCGGGAGAGTCTGTTCAACATAAATGATGAACTAACCTAACTTTGTGTAAATAGAGCACAATATAGAAATATGTCCACATATGCAGTCGAGACAGACGCGGCTTTTTTCTGAATTTCTACAAACACCATTTCATTTTATAGTAAATTAGTTTGGGCTGGTTTATGTTTATGAACAGAGGCCTACAGATCAACATAGTAAAGGAGCTCATCTGTGATCCTGAGTTTAAAGCCAGTTTTTATTCAACTTAAACTTGGAACTAAGTTGTAAATAAATCTGAAACTGAAACTTTGCTTGTGTGTAAAAAGTGATTTCAGAGCCACTCGGTTCTCCCTGATGGAACCTGTTTACCTTCAGTGTTTTGTGCTTATGATCGTTTTAATAGACGTCAGCGTCACTAATTAATGATGTTCTATTAAAAGACTGGTTTACCAAGAGAGACGCTGGAGGACTTTCACCTGAAATGAGTTCATGAAGCCAGTCTTGTTATAAAAATGATAACAGGACCAGATCAGAGCCAGAATTACTCTTTTAGTACTTTTACTTTATACTTCAGTACATTTGAAGGTAAATACTTTAGTGCTTTTACTCAAGTGGAGGTCTAAAGGGAGGAACTTCTACATTTACTGGAGTGATATTTTACCTTGAGTATCTCGACTTTAACTGAAGTACATGGTTTGTGTACTTCGTCCATCACTCATTAATTGGCTGTATCTGTGTTGTAGTCATGGTGACCCCTGGTTCACCACCACTGTAAAGACATTTGAGTCAGTAAGTTTCTACACAACGTAACACTTCACGTTAAACCACACTGAATGAGTTTAGTTACATTGAATTATGTAAAAAGTTTGAAAATATTCGACAAGGCTCAGAAATACACTGAAGAGACATATAATATCCTTAAACAGTCTCATATTTCCGACCTTCGTGATGTTTTCTCTTGTTGTAACAGTGGTACCAATCTGTAGAGCTGAAGAATATCACTGATGTGCTTCTCGCTCTCTTCCAAGGGTCTCTGATGCCGTTGTTTGTGGAATCCATTGCAAGTTACCAGTTTATCAATTAAAACCTTTAGATATATTTTAATGAAAGCACTTGAACCCTGCTACATGCCATTTACAGCCATGCCATAAACATGGCACACCACGAGCCCTTTTTATTTCGAGTACAGCTCGGCTTGACCCGCCATCCTTCAAGACGCGTTGAAGACAAGCGTCAAGAACGTTCTCTGTACTGGGACCAAAGCTCCCACTGGCTGTCCGAACAGCAGAGTCTCTCGCGGTCTTCAAACACAGACTGAAGACGGTCTCTTTACACAGCACTTAAATCAGCATTGAATTAAGTATTGATTGCAATATATTGTGCTGCACTTGTATATTGTAATTTGTAATTTATTGTATTGCACTGTGTAGTAGTGTATTGTATTGTATTATAGTGTAGTGTTTTATAGTGTATTATAGTGTAGTGTATTGTATTGTATTGTAGTGTATTGTAGTATAGTGTAGTGTAGTGTAGTGTATTGTAGTGTAGTGTACGGTAGTGTAGTGTATTGTAGTGTAGTGTATTGTAGTGTAGTGTAGTGTAGTGTAGTTTAGTGTATTGTAGTGTAGTGCAGTGTAGTGTAGTGTATTATAGTGTAGTGTAGTGTAGTGTAGTGTAGTGTAGTGTATTGTATTGTAGTGTCGTGTATTGTAGTGTAGTTTATTGTAGTATAGTGTAGTGTAGTGTAGTTTAGTGTATTGTAGTGTAGTGTATTGTAGTTTAGTGTATTGTAGTGTAGTGTATGGTAGTGTATGGTAGTGTTGTGTAGTGTTATGTACTGCACTGTTGTTGCAACAGAGACTCTCTGTTTCTATCAGTATCTGAGCTCAGGACCGTCTTTCTCTCTAACCTACTGGTAACTAGCAGAGACACTTTCTCTAGACAGACAAAGCTCTTCTTGTAAGTCGCTCTGGATAAGAGCGTCTGCTAAACGTTGTAAATGTAAATGTAAAGCTCTCTCGGCCCTTTTTGCCTTTTTTTCACCCACAAAAGTACAACATTGTGGCTTCAGGGTGTTTTTAGCTAAGCTAATGTTCCTTTGTCCATGTTTGTAGTTAACAGCGTGTCAGACAGCATCAGAACCCACAAAATCAAGTCTGTTTGAGATCACAGAACAATGTCACGTGGCCTGAGGCGAGCATGTGGTGATTTACGCGTAGAGTTAGCACAATGCTAATTGGCTACAAGCTTTCATGTCTTGTTAGCTACCTTAGCCTCACAGCTTCACTACTGAAGAGGCATATTTTGGACTTTAAATATGTCTTGGCATATTTTCTACCATGTGAGGTAAAAGGAAAATCGTGTACCTTTGATTTCTTGCCAAACTATCGCACGTCAACAAGCTCACGGGGTGTCGTGGCACTGCTAATGTCATGTAAACAAGCGCGATGGTATGAAACTCTGACTCAGGAGCCGGTGGGCAAATCTGCGGTTATATTTAGCTGCTGTCTTCTTAGCAATGGGGGGGCTTCGAACGCCGCCAAAGCCGGTGGGGGGATTTTATGATGTCAAGCTGCTCCCTGGTCTCGATGATGCTCATCTTCACACGCACTGTTACAATACAGACGGTCAAGCATGTGGCGCCACGGCGACGGCTAAGTGATCATGGGAATTTTTACGGGCAGATTTTACGCAGTGGTGAGCATTGGATGGTGTGCGTTTGTGCTTGCGACGTCCGTGGAGGATAGGAACAGATGCGTTGCCATGTAGGAGGTTCGTGCGAGCTCATGTGTGCCTGTGAGGCGGGTCTCCGTGGTAACACACTCAGGGGCGTCTTGGTTCTGCTCCAGAGCTGTACAGATGGACCGAAACACCAGGAGGCCATCACACTCACGGACCAATTAGAGAGAGCTTTAATCAGAAGTAGCCAATCATAGGAAGCTGGTTCAGCCATAAAGCAATCAGACGTACCAGAGCAGATCATTTATTAAACACAGGTGCGTCCCGTCCTGCTGGTGTCGCCTCGGATCAGTAGATTTATGCTGCTCTTGAACAGGGAAACTGGTTGAGTCACTCGTTGTTTACTCGTATTTCGTTTTAAGGCATTAACTGACAGAAACAGAGTTACACTGGAAAACTCCAAGGCACTGCGTTCCAAGGCACTGCGACTCAAACTGAAGCAGCGAGATAAACAATGAAGGCATCTCATTTCTGGCAGCTCAGCCACTGGATCTCACAGAACTAAACAAATCAATCTATTTTGGCCTGTAATGCCAACAGGGATTAATACAAGCTAGTTTAAAACGGGGGTCCTCAGTCCACGGATGGACAAATGCATTACTGTAGCTAAGCTAGTGATCGATTAGCTTCCAGTCTTCAGAGCTGCCTCCGAACAACCGATACATGAGCTGGAGCTAATCAGCTTCTCATACCAGCAACTTCTGAGTAAACCGTGGCATCAGACCAGTAAACTAATTCATGAACAGAGGTGGAAAGTTCAGGTCCGGAAAGTAAAAATCCTTCCCAGGATTTTGTTCCAACTGCCTGGACGGCTCTGCCGGTGCTTTGATCTAACTAGAGAAGCCAGGCCGTTCATGAAATAATGACATTTGTGCACTTCCACCAGATCCGTGATCACGAAGGTCATTCAGAGGACCATTTCTTTCCATACATTAATTGGAAAAAGCAAAATTATTTTTTTTCTCAGTCCTGCTTTGAAGCACCTTCAGCTTAATTTTCTGAATGAAACATTTTATACAAATGTTTGTTTTCATTATTATTTTCTGCTGTTTTGTGCGTTTCTGTGGCTGATTTATGCTTCTTTTCTCTCGACTTGGCCAAGCTGACGATTTTTTTTTCTCTCTGCCTCAGGTGCTACAGCTAGAGCCTGGATAGCATCCCCGCGTGGCTAACCCCTGACACGCTGCTTCTGGGAAGTGTCAATCATCCAGAGAATCTGAACGGAGCCAGGGCAGCCATGGCGAGCGCAGCGCAAATACGAGCACACGCACAGATACACGGAGCAAGACACTGTGGAGGAGGTTTGTTACAAGAGATTAGCCTCAAACTGACTGTGTCAGGGATCCCTTGTCTCTCAGTTTTGTCGGAATGGGCTGATATGACAGAAGAAAAACACACAGCAGAAAGCTGTGCTTCACAGGGAGGGCCACTGTGGAGCTCTTATTTTTATAGATTTGGCAATTCTGGGTCAAAATAGCTGATCGTTCACTGAGCCGTAGATGTGGTTCAGTAATTTATGTCATTATTAAAGTGGGACCTTACAAGAACAGGGAGGCCACCAAAGCTGTCCCCATCAGATAAACAGCACTTCAAATCAAGCTGCTTCAGATCTGGAAACATCCACAGGTGTTTCTCTCCGTCCGTCCACTGTGAGAAGACGACTCAGTGCTGTGGGTCTGAAAGGACGTGTAACTGATCAAGAAGAACCTCACTGAGAAAAGGAGGACATTGGCGCTGGAAATGGGATGTCTCAGATGTGGAGTGTGATTTTATGGACTGATGTGCCGTTTGCAACTGGGGTTGCTCGGATCATGAGAAGTGCAACCAGCTTCTTAGACTGAACTTTGGAGCTGTGGAAAAATATCCGTAAAGAAGCCTAAAAACAAAGGATAAACACGCTAAACACTGAACAATTTGATGCTGTAGCGTAGGCCTATAATCCAAGTGTCAAACACAAGGCCTGCAGGCCACGTCAGGCCCGTGGCATGATCCTGTCCGGCCAGCGAAATTATTTACATTTTCTAGAAGAACACATGGAAATATGGGCAAATGCTGTTGTATTTTCAATAGGTGCTTCAACGATGGCTCAGCTCAACACATGCAAGTGTTGACACTAAGGTAGATACGTCTAACCACTTGGAACACCAAGCCCACTATCCTCAGACAGAATTTCTCTGACCACACTTAACTAAACACTAACAACAGCGAAAACAACAATAAATGCCTCTTTTTACACCAGGAGTGTGACACCTCCCGAGAGACACTTTGCATGATCATGCCCCCTAAGCTGCTCAAGGTTTTTAAATGTGTCTGTGTCACTGCTATGTTAGGAATGGAGTGAATGCCTCTGCCCCACACACTCTACCATGTACTAGTACCACATTTCGCTCTAAAATCTGACTGGTTGTTGAAATTTCCCTCCTGAAGTCCAGCTGGCTACTTGAATTTTCCCTCTGGGAATTTGATTGGACAGTTGAGTTCTTTCTCCTTAAATCTGACTAGATGGTTGATTTTTCCCTCATGAAATTTGATTGTACAGTTCAATTGTTCCCTGAAAATCTTACTGACTACTTGAATTTTCCCTGCTGAGGTCTGTGGGGCTGGTGAAATTCTCCCTCCTTGCTAGCTGATAAATTGGCTTGTACATTTTTCATAGCTAGTTTAAATGTTTCGTTGAACAGGAAACATGGGTTGTACAACAATAGAAAAAGTCACAGACATATAGAAGCCTAATTTTTGGTGGGTTGTGGTGGGAAGGGTTGGTATGTTTGCTCATTTTTTTCCCTGAATTCAGTCATGGCCAGTTCCCACCTGCTAGTCCCACCTCTCACATGATGCTACCAAGCTGGGAAGGTAAAGGTAACATCTTTTCAAACACCTGTAGCTCAATATCATTGGACATATTAGCACACTTGGAATAGAACCTTCCCTGCGATTAACAGCTGATAGGTGTCCGCATTGACCATGAGTGGTGGAGGAGAGGAAGGAACATCCCTTCCACTCAGATGGCCATCCTGGCCATGGCTGGCAGTGGCATCACTGGGGATCAAATGTGCATTAACATTTTGTTTGTTTGTTTGTTTTTTTTGTTTTTTTTACATGGTTCTACAGAGTTATCATTTTCTCTGAGAAGCCTTGAACTGAAGCACGGACAGAACGGGCAGTTAAACAGACCACACTGCCGTCTTCTGCACAATGTACAATGTTCAATAGATGCAAGATCAAAGAGTGGGCTTTACTTCACACTGTGCAGGTAAAAAGGGGATGTGCAGATGTTGCAGTTGTAGAAACACAAGCTCACGTGGTCCAAACCATATGTTAGGGGATTGCCGCACATCTTGGACCGAGACCACCTGCAAATTTGGCTTGAACAGAAGCTCCACATTTGAAGGGTTCCACCACAGTACGCATATGGCCACTATGAAACAGCATGGATGGACAGATTGATAGTAAATTGAGAGTTAAAAATCAGTATCAGAATGCTAATTCTGAGGGTTTTCTTTTAGCAGTAATTTTTTAAGCAGTATTTTTTAACAATGTCTGTGAAATGGAAAGTATTTTTGAAGCTGAAAAAATGGGGGGGGGGGGGGGTTATTCAAAACCAATATATCTGCTATCTCAAAAATCTAGTGAAAACCACTTCTTAATTCCTGGCCTGTGATACACACACACATTATCCAATCTGCTTATCCACCTGGGGTGTGCTAGAGCTTATCCCAGCAGTCACTGGGCAGAAGAATCACCCTGGACAGGTCACCAGTCAATCACAGGGCAGACAAACACACACACACACACACATATATATATATATATATATATATATATATATATATATATATATATATATATATATATATATTACACATATTGGGGAAATTTAGCATCTCCAAGACTGGACAGGTCTTTGGACTGTGTGAGGGGGGACCAATCCAGACATGGGGAGAACATGCAAAACCCAGAAAGGCTGCCTGTCATGATTGGCCCCTCCCGGTCCTGTCCATGTGTTCGTGTTTTGGTTTCCTAGTCCGGCCCCTTGTTTTGTGACACCGCCCCGATTGTCGCCACCTGTTTTCTGCCTGTCCCTCGTTTTCCCTGCGTTTTATAAGCCCCGTGTTTGCCCTTTGTATTCACTGTGTAGTGGTGACTTTTTCATTAGTAATTTCATTAATCATTAGTACACTACAATTTTAGCTAATATTAAAACGCTAGCCGTACATGACTAGCAAACACGGCTTTGAACAAATATATACACACAAAATCATTGTGTTTTTATTAAAACACAGTAAAGTACTTAATTGCATAAAATCTGGGTTTCAGTAGTGACAGTTCTTAATGTTCTACACTCATTTTCAAATTTTGGGACACATTTTCTTCAAAACAATGGGATCTAACTGCCTACCATGTGGCCATGAGGGACAGGGATGTAGTCTCACTTCCTACTCTAAATTGCAGGGGTGTGGCTTTAGTAAGCCTCCACCTACATACCAAAAGTCTGTTTTGGCAGTGACATGAAAACCTAGGGCAAGTTTTTTTATATTATTTCAAAAATCATGATAAATCATTCAAATTCAATTTAAAAGAAACAAAAAAAAATTTTTGAAAATCACATTGAAGAATATTCAGAAGAATCTAGAGAGGTGGAGGTTTGCACTGGAGAGGAGAGGAATGAAGGTCAGTAGAGACAAGATGGAATACATGTGTGTGAATGAGAGGGAGGCAGGTGGAAAGGTGAAGATGCAAGGAGTAGAGGTCGTAAAGGTGGATGACTTCAAATATCTTTTGTCAACCATCCAGAGCAATGGACAGTGTAGAAAAGAGGTGAAGAAGAGGGTGCAGGCAAGATGGAGTGGGTGGAGACGGGTGTCAGGGCTGATGTGTGACAGAAGGATAGCAGCAAGAGTGAAAGGGAAGGTTTACAAGACAGCAGTGCGTCCTGCTATGATGTATGGTTTGGAGACTGTGGCTCTATCTAAAAGACAGGAGGCTGAGCTGGAGGTGGCGGAGATGAAGATGCTGAGATTTTCATTGGGAGTGACAAGGATGGACAAGATTAGAAATGAGCAGATCAGAGGGACAGTGAAGGTGGAGCAGTTTGGAGATAAAGCCAGAGAGGCCAGGTTGAGATGGTTTGGACATGTGTTGAGGAGGAATAGTCGATATATTGGGCAAAGAATGTTGGAGATGGAGCTGCCGGGTAGAAGGAGAAGAGGTAGACCTCAGAGAAGGTTTATGGATGTAGTGAAGGTGGACATGGAGATGGTTGGTGTGAAAGTAGAGGAGGCAGTGTATAGGGCAAGATGGAGGCAGATGATCTGCTGTGGCGACCCCTAAAGGGAGCAGCCAAAAGAAGAAGACTGTTTACGATGTCCCTTTGTCTGAACAACCCAAAACCTCCCTACTTGATGGGCGACTGCCTGTACCTTTGTAATTAAAAAAGAGGTGTTGAGGCCCACTCAGGAATCTACAGTCTTCCCCCATATAGGAGCCGGGATGTCTCGAAATGTCCCTTCAACAAATGGCATTGCTAGGTTGGGGAGCCATAGATAACCAGATGTGAAATAGGCTGGCCATTGGAGGTCATTACATGACAAAGGGGCATTTCGGAGATGCCCCGTGAGAAGCCCCCACACCCAGCAATCCCCCCCCCCCCCAAATCATCCAAGAGAGACATACCAAATGCGAACGAGATTCACAGGAAAGGGAAGGGAACAAGATGTTTCAAGAGAAGTTACAAAAGGTAATAAAAGCAAATAAAGAAGAATAATTTAACAAACAGCCCTGGAAGATATAACCATTGTGTGCTTATGTGGACTTGCCCCACTCAGGAATTTCATTATTCACACTGTCTGGCTATAGACTGGAATTTATTTTTGTAGGAGGGGTGAGGGAACGAGACAGGATGAAAGTGTGTGCAAGAGGGGGATAAAAAAAAAGAGAGATCGGCTTGTGTGTTTTTCTCTGTCCAGTCTGTCTGGACCCCTGTGCAAATGTGTCTTTTTCCCAGAAAGGCTGGAATAGAGAACGGCCCGAGTCGTCTGTGATCGGAAATTGATGTGACAGAACACGATCTTCGGGTCAATTCATTAAGAAAGTGTTGTAAAAGTTTTATATTAGCGTTTTATATCTTTTATGTGGCTTCTCTGACTGAGAGCGAGGGGCTCGGCCCTTTCCTCGCACAGGAAAACCACACGCGTAAATATCAAAGCGGGCCGAGGGACGTCCCTCGCTGTGAGTATCAATAAATGAAGTGCTGCAATGAATTATAGACACCCGCAAGGCCCGTTAGCGTGGACGCTAACTCAAACCACATTGGAAAAACTCTGCTTTAAAACTTCTCGGACGTCTCCTGACAAACCTTCTTCGCACTGAGGCCACCTCAGTGAGTGCGAACGCTGAGAGGGCTGAGGTTTGTGAGCAGTGCCTCACTTATCTGACGGAATCACAATTTAAGGAAAATTGAACAAAATTGTCGTTCATATTTTACATAAAAAGCACATTTTTAGACCCAAACATTGGCACAAGAGGGTAATGCGCCCCTTTACTTAGAGCCCTGCCTTAAGAACCTCAAGGCTGAAGGTCTAGAAAACAGTCACTAGGTGAGTTTTGGTAGCTGTAGCAAATATTTGTGACCACTACAGACATTAAAAATGTAATGTTAGATACAATTAATATATTACAGGCTAGTAAAGACTATGAACAGCCTGCTATGATTAGAGGAGGTTAATCCAGGTCCAAAAAGTAAAAACCCTCCCCAGGATTTTGTTCCAACTGCTTAACTTCTCTAATTTGCTCAGTCCAGCAGCAAAGGTGTTCAGGCAGTTGGCACCAAATCCTGGGGAGGGTTTTTACTCTTTTGACCTGGATTATCAACCTCCAGCTGCAGTAAATGTAAAATCTATGTTAAAGAATGGCGTAATGATGCACAGCTTGCACTGGTATCGTGCTAGTGAGATAGCAAACAACAGAATATGTGCGCGAGGAAGTGGAAGAAATTGGAATGAAAATTAAAACAGTGACTAAATTACTAAAACAGCAAACATACTATCCTGTGAACTTTGGCCTGGCCCTGCATTCGGTTCATCTAGAGTGACCTGCCTTGAAATAGTTTAACTACCATGAGACAGAAAATTGGCATAACGGTCATATTAAGGTGAAGCTGAAAGATTTTTCAAGCAAATTGTCTCACATTGAATAATCTGGCATGCAGCACACGTGAACACACATGCTGCCACACCTCTTCAACAGAACTGGCGAAGATATAATTGGCGTCATCTCATATGGCGTGATGTCGTAAAACTCATAGGACTTCTGTTATCACACAGTTTGCAGGAGGCTTCAATCTCCAGATGAACGCCGTGTGTGAATCCTCTGACAAACGCTTGATTTGTTTGCATCCAAAAGCAGTGGGGAGCTGTGATGGTGTTGAGTGAAGCTGCCAAATGGGACCAGTTTTGATGCTGCTCCTATCTAGTTGTCGGCTCATCCCAGTCCCAGCAACGGGGAAAACTGCACAACTTGAGAAATTAGAACTTTATTGTTACTCAAGACAGCAAGCACCACAACCCCTGGCAAAAATGATGGAATCACCACTCTTGGAGGAAAATCTTTCAATTGTTTAATTTTGCAGAAAAAATGTAATCACAGAGACATGCCACAAAACTTTTTTTTTTTTCAAAATTCCAACCTTCTGATATTAAGAAAACAATAAAAAAGAAATAAATATAATTGTTGTAGTCAGTCACAGTTGTGTTTGTAGATCAAGTAGAGAAAAAAAATATGGAATCATTAAATTCTGAGGAAAATATTAGGGAATCGCTGTAATTTGCGGTTTCTAAAACAAACACCTGCATCAGATTAAATCTGCTAATTAGTCTTCAGTTAAAAGAGTGCTCACAGCTTGGGGAGCTGTTGCACAAAGTGGATTGACATGAATCACGGCTCCAGCATGAGAGATGTCAGTAGAAACCAAGGAGAGAATTATAAAACTTCTTCAAGGAGGTAAATCATCACGGAATGTTGTGAAAGATGTTGGTTGTTCCCAGTCAGCTGTGTCTGAAGTCTGGACCAAGTACAAACAAGTTGGGAAGATTGTAAAAGGAAAGCACACAGGTAGACCAAGGAAAACATTGACGCGTCAAGATAGAAAACTTAAAGCAAGAGAAAACAAAAAAATGCACAACAAAACAAACGAGAAACAAGTGGATGGAAACGGGAGTCAGTGTCTGTGAGCGGACTGTAAAGAAACAGGATTTACATCCAGAAAAGCCAAACAAAAGCCGTCATTAACACGTAAACAGAGAAGATGAGGTCACAGTGGGCTGAAGTGAAGCAGTCATGGACTGTGGACGACTGGATGAAAGTAATCTTCAGTGATGAACGGCCCATTTTTAAGTCTGATTTGCCCTAAACGATGCCCAATTAACTGAAGGATTTCTGGTATGTCTGAAGTTTTGGTCGCTCATCTCTCAGTGTGAGCAGCCTCATGAACCGATTCCTCAAAGTAGTACCCAAAACCACACACAGTCACACCCACTGCTCCTGCACGGAGGCAAAAAAGTCCACATCTGCAGCACCAGCGTCCGCATATGACGACTTTGCTCAGTCTCACTGAGTTGAATTGCGAGGTATAAATAAATACGATGATGGTTTTGTCTTCGTAGAGCCGTCTGTAGGCCGCCTGCTCTTCAGCTTCAGTGCACAGTGTGGCACAAGTTAGTCAAGTTAGTCAAGCTGTTATAGCGGTTTGTCAGTGGCTGAATCTCAAACCTCCCTCTTTCCTATGTAGTACACTAAGTTCTAGTTTCTCCACCAAAATAGTGCTCACGGAAATGTGTGCACACGGCTGAATCCCAAAAGGCTATGTCTTAGACATGTGATGCCACTATTTTAATATGTTTTGCACTATGTAGGGAGCAAAGAACCCTTTGAGATTCAGCGAAAGTTTCTGCTTGTAACTTGGAGGCACCGTGTGTTGTTGTGAACGAAGCAGCTTTATTGTAGACAGAGCGTCTGTCTAGGCTGGGTTTCACGTGTAGTGTGAGCACCCATGTTGAGTCATGTCAGTCGGTAAGCGAGTGTTTTCTTACAGTGTGAACATATAAAGTGCAGGCTTTGTCCGAACACGATGGGCAATTCAAACGTGCAGTGTGAGTCACCAAAGATTTCTAAAATCTCAATGAATGCCTGGCATGTTATTTACAGAAAATACACAATACACAAGCAACATACAGGTTATGTATGGACAAGCAATATATGTAAGTGCATGTGGTAGTGCAAGCAACTGTAATCTTCATTTGGGATGTATGGGAATGAAATTGTGGTGCACAGTGTACACTGTGTGCACAATTATTAGGCAAGTGAGTATTTTGACCATATCATTTTTAGGCATATTTTCTAACTCCAAGCTGGATAAACTTGAATGCTTAATGGATTTAAGCCTAGCAGGTGATGTGTATCTGTGTAATGAGGGAGGGTGTGGCCTAAGGAGGTCAACACCCTACATCAAGGTGTGTTTATAATTATTAGGCAGCTTTTTTTCTTTAAGCAAAATGGGCCAAAAAAGAGATCGAACTGACTCTGAAAAGTCAAAAATTACCAAAAGTCTCTCAGAGGGATGCAGAAGTCTTGAAATTGCTAAGATATTGGGGCGAGATCACAGAACCATCAAACGTTTTGTTGGAAATAGTCAACAGGGTCGCAAGAAATTGAGATTGAGTTTGAGAAAAAAAGTTGGCAAATTAACTGCCAAGGATTTGAGAAGAATCAAGCGTGAAGCTACCAGGAACCCATTATCTTCCAGTTCTGTCATATTCCAGAACTGCAACCTAGCTGGAGTATCAAGAAGTACAAGATGTTCAGCGCTCAGAGACGTGGCCGAGGTAATGAAGGCTGAAACCCGACCACTACTGAACAAGACACATAAGCTGAAGCGTCTAGACTGGTCCAAGAAGAATCTGAAGACAGATTTTTCAAAGGTTTTATGGACTGATGAAATGAGAGTGACTCTTGATGGACCAGATGGATGGGCCCGTGGCTGGATCAGTAACGGGACAGAGCTCCACTTCGAGTCAGACGCCAGCAAGGTGGAGGTGGGGTACTGGTATGGGCTGGTATTATTAAATATGAGCTGGTTGGACCTTTTCGGGTTGAAGATGGGTTCAAAATCAACTCCCAAGCCTACTGCCAGTTTTTAGAAGACACTTTCTTTAAGCAGTGGTCCAGGAAGAATCTGCATCTTTCAAAAAGACGATGATTTTTATGCAGGACAATGCTCCATCACATGCATCCAAGTACTCCTCTGCATGGCTCGCCAGTAAAGACGTTAAAGATGAAAAACTTATGACATGGCCCCCTTCCTCACCTGACCTGAACCCAACTGAGAACTTGTGGGCAGTTCTTAAACGGGAGATTTACAGTGAAGGAAACCAGGACACCTCTCTGAACAGGGTCTGGGAGGCTGTGGTTCCTGCGGCACAAAAAGTTGATCGTCAACAGATCAAGAAACTGACAGACTCCATGAATGGAAGGCTTATCACTGTTATTGAAAAGAAGGGTGGCTATATTGGTCACTAATTTTTTTATTATTATTTCTCAGAAATGTTCATTGGAAAGCTTTGAGTTGTTTGTTTATAATTCTCACTTGAACAGATGAAAATAAAAACGTGGGAAAATGTTTTTCATTTAGCTGCATAATAATTCTGCACCATTATAGTTGCCCAATAAATGTGCATATATAGATATTCTCCTTAGAAAGCCAAAACTTCACTTTATTTTTCATGGTTGAGGTTTATTAACATTTTGGATTAACCGAGAGTGCTGTAGTTGGTCATTAAGAAAAAAATAATCCTCAAAAATAAGACTTGCCAAATAATTGTGCACACAGTGTATATGAATCTGCAGCAGGATGTTAGAACCATCTGGACAAAACAGGAGTAGCTGTGGCCCAAGCAGATGATATTACTGGTCAGCTATTTATAAGGGTGATGGCCTGAGGAAAGAAACTCCTCCTGTGTCTGGTAGTCTTAGTGTGCAGGGTTCTGTAGTGCCTGCAGGGGAGGAGTTGAAAAGGTTGTCCATGGTGCAAGGAATCTGCAATTATTTTCCTTGCCTGGTTCCTGATTCTCAAAGAGAGGGCCTGGAGGATGGGCACTGGAGCACCAATGATTTTTTCAGATGACTTTACTCTTTGTTGCAGTCTGTTCCTGTCCTGTTTTGTGGCTGCTCCAAACCAGACAGTGATGAATGTGCACAGGACAGATTCGGGTGTGGCTGACCGAACTTCCCCATCTGCCAAAGAAAATACATCCTCTGCTGGGCTCTTTTTGAGGATGGAGTTGATGTTGGCCTCCCACTTCAGGTCTTGGGAAATCATAGTTCCCAGAAACTCGAAGGTCTCCACAGTTGGCACAGAGCTGTTGGATATTGTGAAGGGAATCAGTGCTGAGGGGTGACTCCTAAAGTCCACAGTCATCTCCGCAGTCCACAAGTTGTTCTGACTGCACCAGAGCACCAGCTACTCAAGCTGCCGCCATCTCGTTGCCATCCTGATCCACTGACAGATGGCTGGGGATACAGTAAGCTGAGAAAGTTTGGAGGAGAGGATTACTGGGATTTTGGTGTTGAATACATGCCTGGGCAGTCAAGGTGTTGCATGATGTAGTGCCGTGCATTATTTAATGACCTGTTTGCCTGGTAGGCAAACCGAAGGTGGGTCTAGCTGGTGTCCTGTGACATCCCTCAGGTAGGCCAACACCAGTCGTTATAACCACAGGCATGTAGACATTCAGTCCTGTGATGGAGGGTTTCTTTTGGACCGGGACGAAGGAGGAGTGTTTAAAGCAGGAGGGGGCTCGACACAGCTTCAGGGATCTGTGGAAGATCTGCATGAAGACTGGAGCGAGTGGCTCAGCACAGGCTTTAAGACAGGAGGGGGAAACACCATCTGGACCTGCTGCTTTCCTGGTCTTCTGTCTCTGGAAAAGCAGGCCCACATCCACTTCACATATCTTAAGTGCAGCCTGGGTGTCTGGGGTAGGGTAAGGGGATTGCCTAAGATATGATGGGGGCTGATGTTTTTGAGCTGGAGAGATAGAGAGTGTCACAGAGTCACATACCACAAACTGGTTACGCTACAAGACCTTCGTCCTGGTGCCACCGTTGTGCAGTCTGGTGTCTCATAACAACACCAGTTTGTATTGTCTTGTAGCATAACTGCTTGATGTTGTGTCTGTTGCACTTGTTTACTTGTACCACGGAAAGTTAAACACAGCTTTAATCTCTCTTCTATTACACACACACACACACACACACACACACACACACACACACACCCACACATAAACATCGAAGACTTTATGTGACCTTTATAATTGCATATTACATCCCTTCCTCAGTATGAGGTGAAAAAGAGAAGGTCACGGTGTGAAGGGGTTTTAAATAGATGCTGTTATGGACAGTTTACACTTGAAAACAGAACACTTTAAAACCCTCTGCAGTGCGGACTGGGTACAACAATTTAGCAAAACACCTCAGACACGTCCTGACAAAACATTTTTAGGACATACACATGTTTGGAATCCCCTTGGCAAATATGAGACGCTTTTAAACCAGACCATATAATATCGGTGTGGAACCCTCAGGGCCTTTTAGGTCTTCAGAGGTGGCCTGTAATTATCAGTCTAATTTTCTTTACTGTTCTATTTAAAATCTAGCTATTGCAGAAATACTCCTACTACATTAAGGTTTCCTCAGAAAAAAAATATTGAAATCTTGAAAATCTTGTGATATCTAAGTAGATGCAGCCAAGCTTAGGTTAGGCCAAGTTTAGGCCTTCGTGACCTGGACTGAAGGGCTCACATATTAGACTAACTAACAACTGGGACGTGACAATGGCATTAATCACATTATGATTTACAATGTTCGGACCAATTTTAAGAGAAAAAAAACACTCTAGACTTTCTGAAAGTTCTAGATATATGCTATATGGACAAAAGTATTGGGACAACTATGCATCACACTTACAGGAGCTTTTATCACGTTCCATTCTAAATCCATAGGCATTAATATGGAGTTGGTTCCCCTTTGCAGCTCTAACAGCTTCCACTCTTCTGGGAAGCTTCTACAAGATTTTGGAGAGTGTCTGTAGGATTTGTTGCCCATTAATCCAGAAGAGCATTTGTGAGGTCAGACACTGATGTTGGACGAGAGGGCCTGGCTCACAGTCTCGTTTCTAGTTCAGCCCAAAGGTGTTCACTCATTTTGAGGTCAGGACTCTGTGAGAGCCAGTCAAGTTCTTCTACACCAGACAGAACCAATCAGGCCTTTATGGAGCTGCTTTGGGCCCTGGGGCTCAGTTATGCTGGAACAGAAAAGTTTCTTCCCCAAACTGTTCACACAAAGTTGGAAACGAACATTTGTCCAAAATGTCTTGGCGCTAAAGCATTAAGATTCTTTTCACTGGACCTAGGTAACATTAGGTAACGTTCCCCTGGCATTCGCCAAACCCAGACTCACCCATCAGACTGCCAGATAGAGGATGTGATTATTCACTTCACAGGACATGTTTACACTGCTCCAGAGTCGGGTGGCAGCTGCTTTCCTCCTAGGTGCTTCCATTTCACAATCATAGGACCTAAGCGGGGCAGATCTAGTAGGACAGAAATTTCACAGACTGATTTGTGGCAGAGGTGGCATCTTGTGACAGTGCCATGATTAAGTCACTGAGCTCATCAGTGTGACCCTCTACATCATCACTAGGGCAGTACCCCTATTGTTACTATGGTGGTACCCCCAGTTGTACATCCCAGTACCTTTAGTCAGGGAACATAACTGTACCAGAATCCACTGAAATGATGTTTTCTAAGCTATACTGACTCCACACACCCCGCCTCGCCTCCATCCATCCCTCCATTTTCCAAGCCGCTTCTCCGTCAGGGTCGCGGGGGGGGTGCTGGAGCCTACCCCAGCAGTCATCGGGCGGAAGGCAGGATACACCCTGGACAGGTCGCCAGTCCGCCTCGCCCCAAGGACGTTTATTTTACTGTTCTGTTTTAAAACATTCAGCTATGAAAAGGTACAAATATTTACTTTTCCACTGGAAAAACTCATGTAAGGTACAACATTGGACCTTAAAACCACTGCTGGACCTTTGAGGGTGCACTTACATTGTTTGTACCTTGATGAATGAATCATGTACCTGCATAGTACCTTTATTTCTAACAGTGTACTGACAGTGTTTATCCATCGAGTCTGCAAGGCTCTGTGCTTAATTTTATCCACCTGTTAGTAATGGGTGTAGGTAGAGGAGGTGTCTCAATACCTTTGTTTGTATAGTGTATTGCCAACTGTGAATTTACACCATGCTGTAACCAGTTTTCAGTTGGTTGTTAGGAATGGAAAACAGTGGCAGCAGGGCTCTTTACTGAAAGAGTGGCTGTAAAGTCAACGGACATTTTTACCACGGATGTTGTCACAAAGCAGCTTTACAGAATTTCGGAAAAGACAAAGTTTCAACAGGACTGTAAGAATGTACAGAAACCCCCTGGTGGGCAAGCCAGGGGCAACAGTGGCAAGGAAAAACTCCCTCAGAACTGAGGAAGAAACCTTGGGAGGAACCAGGCTCACCAGGGGGGACCCATCCTCCTCTGGTCAAACTACCTACACCAACTACTCCAACCACTACTCACAACACTACACCAACCACTACCCACTACACTAACCAACCACTACCCACCACACTAACCAACCACTACCCACTACACTAACCAATCACTACCCACTACACTACACCAACCACTACCCACTACACTACACCAACCACTAACCACTACACTATACCACTGTATATATATATATATATATATATATATATATATATATATATATATATATATATATATGTATGTATATATATATATATATATATATATATACTACACTAAGTATAGTGAACATTTCAGGAGGAGCATGAATGACTTTAGAGAATGAGAATGAAAGACTTTAAAGTAACAGTCAGAACTGAAAGAAAAGTTCGTACAAAAAGGTCAAGCTTCAAGATGACGGCTGCTACTTTTAGGTATGCTAACAGTCTTTTATTTGTTTTTGTAGAAAACAACTCGTCATTCAGTGCCAAGCAGGTCCATTTGAGATTACTGAGCAACTCCGCACAGTTTAAGGGAGCTCTATGATCATTTTGACAAGCATTTTACACAATGCTAATGCCCAGCCTTTACGCTTTCATTAGCCTTGTAGCTCCTGTGGAAAACTAAAGGAAAACTAAACGTCAGACACCAAACATGTCTTGGCTGATCAGCTACATTTGGGATGAGGTGGGAAACTGGGAAATTCCATGTTCCGCCGGAGCTGCGGTGGCGCGGAGCTGGGATTTGTTTGCTTTAAAGCTTTTTACGCTTTGCTAATGGGTGTAAAGCCACATCATCCCTGACCCTGCCATTAGGAGTTGGTTTCCGTCATGCATTTTAACCCGAGTCTTTGTTCGCTTTTGTTGGTCCCAGAGTCTATAGCGAGTTCAAAGCTGCGATGTTAACCGATCTAATTTGATTATCTGAAGAAGGCTGACCTCGTCGGCGCAGGAGGTGCGTCCCCTGCATTTGCATTTAGATTAATTGGAGGGGCATCTTTATTCAAGTAAAAACCTCTCCTCTTTGGGCTGTTCTGTCAGTCAGTATCTGTTGGTTTCTCTCTACACTCTGTTAGCACGGCACTAATCCATTTGCATGCTGAAGTGACTCTCAGCCAGCAACAAGATCTGCTGAAGGCCACGGAGAAGGTGAGGGTAGGTATGTAGGCGTGATACTTCAGATGTAACCCTGAGCTTTATCTCTTGCTATTACATCCCTCACCCACCATACAACCCTATGATAGTAACCATCATGGACTCTGCTAGTGACAGATTTAGACAAGTTAGCATGTCTGAGGCGACAGGGCTGGTATGGAAAAACCAGATGTTCCTCACTTTTTTAACCTCTTATTCTCCAGGGTGTGTTTTGGTTTGTCCATCTGAATTTACATGACCAGGTCATAAGGCGAATTATTCAGTAACTGCATGAAATAAATGTACGTTTTTATTTATTTTATTATTTATTTATTTTTAAAAGCTCCAATCAGATTAACAGAACATGTGTTTTATGATCTCCACATATCACTACACGCTTACAATTTACTCCTGAAAGCCAAAAATCTCCGAATGCTCTTTGTGTTACTTTATTAAAGTGATGTTTCCAGAGCAGATCACTGAAGAGACGCCGTCTGTTTATAGTTTAGAGCCCAGATTTGGGGAAAAACGGGTCGACTTTCAGTAGAAAAACAAACTGAGTTCAGCTTCTTTTATTATAAGGGTTTAAAATGACATCACCGTCTATTAGACTGGAGAGAAGAGCTACAGCCTCATACGACGCCCAGCTTCTGACTGGAGCTTATGGAATATGAACGTTATGAAGATCATGACCAAGTGCGGTTTGGAGCCACCGGTGGTCTCAAAGGGATGTGGGAAATGTCAAAGGACATTTTCATATGTATAATCACTCCCAAGTCTATACGTGGAAATGATGAGTGATAATAATGAATACAGTAATGTTCATTTCTGCAAACATTCTAGTACAACCCTGTTTCCAAAAAAGTTGGGACACTGTGGAAAATGCAAATAAAAACAAAATTCAATGATGTGCAAATCATTTAAACCCTATATATGTTTGAAAATCAAATCAAATGCTGAACCCGCACAATTTTACGTTTTTTTTTCCAAAAATATTCGCCCATTTGGAATTTGATGCCAGCAACATGTTCCAAAAAAGTTGGGACGGGGGGGCGACAGAAGGCTGGTAAAGTTGTGTAATGATAAAACACCTGGTGTTTGATTGGCAACAGGTCAGTCACATGACTGGGTATAAAAAAGCATCTCAGAGAGTTTTTCAGAAGACCAGCATCCAAAACACAACACATGCTGGTTTTGCTGGTGTCCACTCACTGTCCACTCTATTAGACATGCCTACCTCGTCGGTCCACCTTGTAGATGTAAAGTCAGAGACGACAGCTCATCTGCTGCTGCACAGTTTGTGTTGGTCGTCCTCTAGTCCTTCATCAGTGGTCACAGGACGCTGCCCACAGGCGCTGTTGGCTGGATATTTTTGGTTGATGGACTATTCTCAGTCCAGCAATGACATTGAGGTGTTTAAACACTCCAGCAGCACTGCTGTGTCTGATCCACTCAGACCAGCACAACACACACTAACACGCCACCACCATCAGTGTTACTGCAGCACTGAGAATGATCCACCACCCAAACAGTACCTGCTCTGTGAGGGTCCATGGGCGTCCTGACCACTGAAGAACAGGGTAACAGAGTATCAGAGAAACAGATGGACTACAGTCTGTAGCTGTAGAACTACAAAGTGCTCCTACATGGTCAGTGGAGCTGATAAAGTGGACAATGGGCATAGAAACAAGGAGGTGGTCAGAATGTTGGGCCTGGTCAGTGTAAATATACACTGCTCAAAAAAATAAAGGGAACACTCCAATAACACATCCTAGATCTGAATGAATGAAATATTCTCATTGAATACTTTGTTCTGTACAAAGTTGAATGTGCTGACAACAAGATCACACAAAAATCATCAATGGAAATCAAATTTATTAACCAATGGAGGCCTGGATTTGGAGTCACACACAAAATTAAAGTGGAAAAACACACGACAGGCTGATCCAACTTTGATGTAATGTCCTTAAAACAAGTCAAAATGAGGCTCAGTATTGTGTGTGGGCTCCACATGCCTGTATGACCTCCCTACAATGCCTGGGCAGCTCCTGATGAGGTGGCGGATGGTCTCCTGAGGGATCTCCTCCCAGACCTGGACTAAAGCATCTGCCAACTCCTGGACAGTCTGTGGTGCAACATGGCGTTGGTGGATGGAGCGAGACATGATGTCCCAGATGTGCTCAATCAGATTCAGGTCTGGGGAACGGGCGGGCCAGTCCATAGCTTTAATGCCTTCATCTTGCAGGAACTGCTGACACACTCCAGCCACATGAGGTCTAGCATTGTCCTGCATTAGGAGGAACCCAGGGCCAACCGCACCAGCATATGGTCTCACAAGGGGTCTGAGGATCTCATCTCGGTACCTAATGGCAGTCAGGCTACCTCTGGCGAGCACATGTTGGGCTGTGCCGCCCTCCAAAGAAATGCCACTCCACACCATTACTGACCCACTGCCAAACCGGTCATGCTGAAGGATGCTGCAGGTAGCAGATCGCTCTCCACGGCATCTCCAGACTCTGTCACATATGTCACGTGCTCAGTGTGAACCTGCTTTCATCTGTGAAGAGCACAGGGCGCCAGTGGCGAATTTGCCAATCCTGGTGTTCTCTGGCAAATGCCAAGCGTCCTGCACGGTGTTGGGCTGTGAGCACAACCCCCATCTGTGGATGTCGGGCCCTCATACCATCCTCAAGGATTCGGTTTCTAACCGTTTGTGCAGACACATGCACATTTGTGGCCTGCTGGAGGTCATGTTGCAGGGCTCTGACGGTGCTCCTCCTGTTCCTCCTTGCACAAACGCGGAGGTAGCGGTCCTGCTGCTGGGTTGTTGCCCTCCTACGGCCTCCTCCACGTCTGCTGGTGTACTGGCCTGTCTCCTGGTAGTGCCTCCAGCCTCTGGACACTACGCTGACAGACACAGCAAACCTTCTTGCCACAGCTCACATTGATGTGCCATCCTGGATGAGCTGCACTACCTGAGCCACTTGTGTGGGTTGTAGAGTCCGTCTCCTGCTACCACGAGTATGAAAGCACCACCAACATTCAAAAGTGACCAAAACATCAGCCAGAAAGCAGAAAGGTACTGAGAAGTGGTCTGTGGTCCCCACCTGCAGAACCACTCCTTCACTGAGTGTGTCTTGCTAATTGCCAATAATTTCCACCTGTTGTCTGTTCCATTTGCACAACAGCTGTGAAATTGATTGTCAGTGTTGCTTCCTAAGTGGACAGTTTGATTTCACAGGAGTTTGATTTACTTGGAGTTATATTGTGTTGTTTAAGTGTTCCCTTTATTTTTTTGAGCAGTGTATATATATATATATATATATATACTGTTATTTATAAGCACATTTTTGTACTAGACAACTCATAATTTAATTAATTCATTATTTAGTTAAATACACTTAAATGGACGCCACCCTGAACGCTGTACGGCATATGAACCGGCGTTCTCTGTAAATAAATGAAGGATTTATAGTAAGGAGCTGGAGAACGGAGTGGATAGAAAGGGTAAAGTCTTTAAAACGGATTAGCCACGCCTGAACGCTTGATCTCTTTTGCATAATTGAACTGCGGTGAAAAAGACTTCAAGGTCCACGGCTCGAAACGGAGACCAAAATGTGCTACTGTAGTGAATTATCTAAAACAGACTATGCTGCTGTTTTTTAAAATGAAGCTGTAACAACGCAGTTACACAAATGGCTCTTTTAGCCAAAATTTAGCCCTGGGCTGCGCATCTAACTCAGAACACAGCGAGCTGGAATGCTAATCAGGGCTGTTGTGAACTTACACGCTTTATGCAATTCAGTTTGGTGCTAAAAATCTGAACACTGGAAATGAGCGGAGGAGCGTCTGAGAACGCGGTCAAACCATACACTCACTGGCCACTTTATTAGAAACCCCTCTGTAGCGCCACCTTGCTGGTGTTCAGTGAGAGACTCTAGATCTTCTGTTGAGGCACAGCTTGTTAGCTGTCCTGGAGACCTTCATCAGGGGTCAACTTCTGAAAAAGTACAAGGCAGGTGTTTCTAATAAAGTGGCCAGTGAGTGGATATAGAAGGTAGGCGTTTCCAGTAAAGTGGCCAGTGAGTGGATATAGAAGGTAGGTGTTTCCAATAAAGTGGCCAGTGAGTAGATATAGAAGGTAGGCGTTTCCAGTAAAGTGGCCAGTGAGTGGATATAGAAGGTAGGTGTTTCCAATAAAGTGGCCAGTGAGTGGATATAGAAGGTAGGTGTTTCTAATAAAGTGGCCAGTGAGTGGATATAGAAGGTGGGTGTTTCCAATAAAGTGGCCATTGAATGGATATAGAAGGTAGGTGTTTCCAGTAAAGTGACCAGTGAGTGGATATAGAAGGTAGATGTTTCCAGTAAAGTGGCCAGTGAGTGGATATAGAAGGTAGGTGTTTCCAGTAAAGTGGCCAGTGAGTGGATATAGAAGGTAGACGTTTCCAGTAAAATGGCCAGTGAGTGGATATAGAAGGTAGGCGTTTCCAATAAAGTGGCCAGTGAGTGGATATAGAAGGTAGGTGTTTCTAATAAAGTGGCCAGTGAGTGGATATAGAAGGTGGGTGTTTCCAATAAAGTGGCCATTGAATGGATATAGAAGGTAGGTGTTTCCAGTAAAGTGACCAGTGAGTGGATATAGAAGGTAGATGTTTCCAGTAAAGTGGCCAGTGAGTGGATATAGAAGGTAGGTGTTTCCAGTAAAGTGGCCAGTGAGTGGATATAGAAGGTAGACGTTTCCAGTAAAATGGCCAGTGAGTGGATATAGAAGGTAGGCGTTTCCAATAAAGTGGCCAGTGAGTGGATATAGAAGGTGGGTGTTTCCAATAAAGTGGCCATTGAGTGGATATAGAAGGTGGGTGTTTCCAATAAAGTGGCCATTGAGTGGATATAGAAGGTAGGTGTTTATAATAAAGTGACCAGTGAGTGGATATAGAAGGTAGGCGTTTCCAGTAAAGTCATCAGTGAGTGGATATAGAAGGTAGGTGTTTCCAGTAAAGTGGCCAGTGAGTGGATATAGAAGGTAGACGTTTCCAGTAAAGTGGCCAGTGAGTGGATATAGAAGGTAGGTCTTTCCAGTAAAGTGGCCAGTGAGTGGATATAGAAGGTAGACGTTTCCAGTAAAGTGGCCAGTGAGTGGATATAGAAGGTAGGTGTTTCCAGTAAAGTGGCCAGTGAGTGGATATAGAAGGTAGGTGTTTCCAGTAAAATGGCCAGTGAGTGGATATAGAAGGTAGGCGTTTCCAGTAACCCAATAACATTTCTTTATTCATTGTGTTCAGTTTTCTCTCTCTCTCCCTCTCTCTGTCTTTCTGTCTCTCTCTCTCTCTCTCTCAATCTCTCTCTCTATCCCCCCTCTCTCTCGTTCTCTCTCCCTTTTTCTCTCTCTCTCTCTTTCTTTCTCTCTGTCTATCTCTTTCTCTCGCTCTCTCTGTATACCCTCTCTCTCTCTTTCTGTCCATCTCTGTCTCTCTCTCTCTATCCCCGCTCTCTATTCCCTCTCTCTCTGTCTCTCTCTCTCTATCCTCTCTGTCTCCCTCACTCTCTCTGTCTCTGTCTCTCTCTCTCTCTCGCTCTCTCTCTCTATCCCCTCTCTCTGTCTCTCTCTTTCTCTCTCTCTCTCTATTGTAAGCAGTATTCTGACCTCCACATGAAGCCTGCATTGATTCCGCTCCGCACAGCTTGGTGCTGCAGTACAGTGGGCCAGAAACTCTCGCCGGGAGAGAAAAAAGGAGAATAGAAAGGTGGAACAAAGAGAACCATCTACCTGTCTTTTTCTTTCCTCCTTCATAGCGACGCTACTCAATAACCTCTGACTGCGCACCTGTAACGCCTGTCGCAGAGCTGGAGAGAGAGCTGGAGAGAGATCTGTATTACTGCAGCGCAGCATGAAAACCTCTGCATGGCGTGAGTCGCCTTGGCAGAGGGGCATTTTCCCCTGACAGCGAGGGCGCAGTAACCAGCACTCCTGCAGCTAAAGGATCGGAATGATGCATTGTGGGAACTCGCAACTTCAAGAAGACCCCGAGAACGGGCCATTAAGTACCCCATGAAGACGTTCTGACTTGAGCTTCTGTCAGAATGAATAGCAGTCATTGATTTTTATCGAGGCCCAGGTGATCTCCTTTTTCATTTCCCCTTTAAAAAAAGAGTAAAAATCCAACAAAGGAAATAAAAAGTGCTCTGCTTGACTATCATTTTCACATCATTCAACTTTCAGTGGTTTAACAAAAGCTGAGCTGAGCCTTTCATGTGCAAAGTATTGGGAAAGTGCCCGGCTAAATCTCCGCCAGTAATACGATCCCATTTTTCAGTTCAGTTCTTTTCTTCTTGTCCTCAGGTGAGGCAGCTACCTCATCCACGGTTTCTGGATCAGTCTCACTCTGCGTTCACACCGGCAGCGGTGCAACGCCTCAAGGCGACCGGAGGTTACTTGTTTTCAGTGAGAGATGGTGATGCAAACATTGGCGACGTGAAGTAGGCGGAGTCAGTGACGTGGTGATTACCAATAGGAACTGAGCACTGAGCAGCATAACACGCACTTAATTACCACCACTGTGAAACGGTGAGCTCCTTTTTCGGTTCTTAGATAATTGTTCCTACACTGCCAGATTAGAAGTGGCCAGAGAGTGGATAGAGAAGGTAGGTGTTTCCAATAAAGTGACCATTGAGTGGACAGAGAAGGTAGGTGTTTCCAATAAAGTGACCAGTGAGTGGATGTAGAAGGTAGGTGTTTCCAATAAAGTGGCCAGTGAGTGGACAGAGAAGGTAGGTGTTTCCAATAAAGTGACCAGTGAGTGGACAGAGAAGGTAGGTGTTTCCAATAAAGTGACCAGTGAGTGGATGTAGAAGGTAGGTGTTTCCAATAAAGTGGCCAGTGAGTGGACAGAGAAGGTAGGTGTTTCCAATAAAGTGACCAGTGAGTGGACAGAGAAGGTAGGTGTTTCCAATAAAGTGGCCAGTGAGTGGATGTAGAAGGTAGGTGTTTCCAATAAAGTGGCCAGTGAGTGGACAGAGAACGTAGATGTTTCCAGTAAAGTGGCCAGAGAGTGGATAGAGAAGGTAGGTGTTTCCAATAAAGAGACCAGTGAGTAGATGTAGAAGGTAGGTGTTTCCAATAAAGTGGCCAGTGAGTGGACAGAGAACGTAGATGTTTCCAATAAAGTGGCCAGTGAGTGGATATAGAAGGTAGGTGTTTCCAATAAAGTGGCCAGTGAGTGGATATAGAAGCTACCTCCAATAAAGTGGCCAGAGAGTGGATAGAGAAGGTAGGTGTTTCCAATAAAGTGACCAGTGAGTGGATGTAGAAGGTAGGTGTTTCCAATAAAGTGGCCAGTGAGTGGACAGAGAAGGTAGGTGTTTCCAATAAAGTGGCCAGTAAGTGGATATAGAAGCTACATCCAATAAAGTGGCCAGTGAGTGGATATAGAAGGTAGGTGTTTCCAATAAAGTGGCCAGAGAGTGGATATAGAAGCTACCTCCAATAAAGTGGCCAGTGAGTGGATATAGAAGGTAGGTGTTTCCAGTAAAGTGGCCAGTGGGTGGATATAGAAGCTACCTCCAATAAAGTGGCCAGTGAGTGGATATAGAAGGTAGGCGTTTCCAATAAAGTGGCCAGTGAGTGGATATAGAAAGTAGGCGTTTCCAATAAAGTGGCCAGTGAGAGGATATAGAAGGTAGGTGTTTCCAATAAAGTGGCCAGTGAGTGGATATAGAAGCTACCTCCAATAAAGTGGCCAGTGAGTGGATATAGAAGGTAGGTGTTTCCAATAAAGTGGCCAGTGAGTGGATATAGAAGGTAGGTGTTTCCAATAAAGTGGCCAGTGAGTGGATATAGAAGGTAGGCGTTTCCAGTAAAGTGGCCAGTGAGTGGATATAGAAGGTAGGCATTTCCAATAAAGTGGCCAGTGAGTGGATATAGAAGGTAGGCGTTTCCAATAAAGTGGCCAGTGAGTGGATATAGAAGGTAGGTGTTTCCAGTAAATTGGCCAGTGGGTTGATATAGAAGCTACCTCCAATAAAGTGGCCAGTGAGTGGATATAGCAGGTAGGCGTCAAATGTCTATATCCGTGTTGTAGTCAGGGCGACCCCTGGTTCCTATCACCACCACTGTCTGAGTAGTACGTTTCTATACAGTCACTCTGCTTACATCTCAAAGACCTAAATAACTCAGACATTTTGAAAAATTGGTGGAGTTCCCCTTTTGGGACACCTTTGTAAAGCTGGCCTGTGGGTTTTGGTAAAAGCAATATCTGAGCACAGTTAGAGGCTGGAGGGTACGCGTCGGAGAGAGAGGCAGAGATAGAGAGGAGGCAGAGCTCGTTTAAACCTCATCATCATCACTGCATGAAAGTGTGACACACTTAATCAAGGGAATTCGCATCGAATTGAAAACCCACATCAGACTCATTCAATTACCTGTCAGGCATTTCCCACGCTGCTCCCGCAGTTCCTGACAGGCATGTCAGCCACTCTCCCAATCGCCTGCACCTAACTTCCACAAATGGCCTATTATATGCTACGAAATGCTATGAAACAGTGTCATATTTCACTGACGGAGGAAAGAAAAGCACGAAAAAGGCATCACGTATGGCTCCTGAGAGACACGCTGGCGGGAAACAAGCCACAAAAGTGTTCCACAAAACCTCAGCCAGGCCAGGGACAGGCCACAACTGGACAATTATGTTTATGTTTTGAACCAAGACGTGTTTGGTGTCTGAAGTTTGCTTCCTTAGTTTTAGCCTCAGTGCTATGATGGCTAATGCTGCAGCAATGATCTAGTAGGACAAGTAGTTTCCAACCTCCAAGTGAATATTATATACAATATAAATACTTAAGGGCATTTAATAATATAAACTTCACAAAAAATATAGCCATTTTCACACGTCGCAAAAATATATTCGCTAAAACTTCTGGGCAAATATGATTGTGTGATTAAGGTGGTAGTAACTTCAGGCTCCTGCAGATGGCGTTGCACTCGGATGATTGGGCTATAAATACCTGTGGGGTGTTCGAAGAGATTCATAGATTGAGAAAAGGTGGTACAGTGCAGAATGTCTTGTTTGATTTGGGGAAAATGGGTCACAAAGCAGGGAGTTTGCATGTTCTCCCCGTGTCTGCGTGGGTTTCCTCCGGGTTCTCCGGTTTCCTCCCACAGTCCAAAGACATGCAGTCAGGCCAATTGGGTGTGCTAAATTGTCCCTAGGTGTGAGTGTGTGAGTGTGTGAGTGACTGTCTGTGTCTGTGTGTCTGCCCTGCGATGGACTGGCGACCTGTCCAGGGTGTATCCTGCCTTCCGCCCGAAGACTGCTGGGATAGGCTCCAGCTCCCCCCCGCGACCCTGACGGAGAAGCGGCTTAGAAAATGGATGGATGGATGGATGGGTCACAAAGCAGATGTTTATCCAAAGCAGATGTTAATGTTTGGCAAGAAGGTGTGATTGCTTTTGGGCGCCAAAAGCCACAGGGTGTGGGAAGTAGCTGACCTTGCAGCTGTATCGAAGCGGGTGGTCATACGGGTCGACCAGCAGTGGCAAAAGTCTCAGTCTGCAGGAAATTCTTGTCAGAATTGTGTCCGTAAGATGAAACTGACAGACAAGGACCGCCAGTGTGTTTCGAGGCTTGTGAATAAAAATGGCTTTATTTCCAGGCAACTCCATTGTGCTCTAGGCCAGGGGTCGGCAACATACCACCCTGTTACTGCCCTGTTGTGGTTCCACGCAGAATTAGCTTTGTAGGAAATAATAAAATAATCCTCCTTTGCGGTAAAATAAAGCCCTGCTGATCGTTCAACACAGTTTAACAACAAATGGTCTATTACATTGGATTTATCGTAGCGAATATCTGCTAATTCAGCCTTTAACCCTGAAGACGGACTACTGGTCACCATAGCAAGGCAGACAACATTCGCCCCTAGATAGTAGCCAGCAAAAATGCAAAGAGAAAGATTTCATATGAACATCGATAATTTGGAGACGAACTGACTTTATAAACACTCCGTCTGCTTTCCTGATAAGTTTAGTCTGCAAGCGGACTAAAACTAAAAAAGTCGCAAAGCTTCTCATTTGAATTGTCTCGTTCCACCTTAAATTAGTGCAGCAGTTACATTCTGGCTCCTCAGGTACCACTTAATTTTGGGGCAGTTGTGGGCTGGAGGTTAGGGAACCACCCTTGACTGGAAGGTCGCCGGTTCGATCTCCAGAGCTGCCAGTATGTGACTGAGGTGTCCTTGAGCAAGACACCTGACCCCCAACTCCTCCCTGGGCGCCATGGATAGGGCAAGCCTGCTCACTGCCCCCTAGTGTGTGTGTTCACTAGTGTCTCACTCCACAGATGGGAAATTTCCCCGTTGTGGGACCAATAAGGGTTCACTTAATCCTAATGTGGAACAGGAAAATTTGAACAAGTAGGTGACTTCAGCCTCATAAAAGTGTTTAGAGACCTCTAATTTTGAGGAAAGGTTTCCTGCCAGAGATGCGAGAAAAGCGGCTACAGCCGAGCTAAAGCTTAAAGCAGGGCAAAGTAAGGTTTGATTTTTGTTGAAAGGACAAAATGACTCTTATTAACATTTGGGTTGCCAACCCCTGGTCTAGGCTCTAGTTTGTGAGTCTACCTCTTACTCCACTACTCCCAATAATCCTTATAGAGTCCATTTCATGCACCCATTCGGAGTCACTCCTGTCGTTCCATGCTAATATTTATGCAATCTTTCCTACTTCCATTTCTTGTTAATCTCTCTCTCTCTCTCTCTCTCTCTCTCTCTCCACCTTTAGCGGGTGCGATGGCCGGCCTCAGTTTGTTTTATGATCATTTCGTCGTAGCGAAACCTGATGGAGCTTTTAGCACCGTAATCCGCTTAAATAAAATTCAATTTGCAGAGAAGCGAGGAAGTGTTTAAAGACAGCTGCCTTATCAGCCTCTTCCCCCTTCGCAACAAAGCTGCCGTAATTACTCTCTCTTCCTCTCCGTCACTCGGCTTCTGCACCACAGACACCGATTCGCTGCTTAGAGGAGAGTTTCACTCGCTTTTCATTATTTTATCCACACTTGTATGCTCTGAGACATTTGATGGATGGAAAGACATTTATGGGGCTGCATCCTGCACTTCAGGATCTTTATATGACGGATATGCATTTGTTTATATTTTGATCCAATTCACTTCCATTATAAGACGACATAAAGTCGAGAGGGCCAAAGACTTCGAGTTCGTCAGCAAACAAAACTACCTGACGGTAATAACAGGGTTGCCAAGATTTGATGTGAAACTCATACGCAAGTGTGCACACAAAACTGCAAGTCTCACCTTAGTCTCACTCCAGCCACCTGAAAATCTCACACAGATCACTCCCGCCACCTGAGAATCTCTCTCAATAGTCTCAATCCAGGCAATTCAAAAGTATTACTCAAGCCACCCAAGAAGCTCATTCTAGACTCATTCCAGCCACTGAAGGAATCTCTCTCTAGTCTTACTCCAGCCACCTGAGAATCTCATTCTAGTCTCACTCCAGCCACTGAAGGAATCTCTCTCTAGTCTCACTCCAGCCATCTGAGAATCTCACTCTAGTCTCACTCCAGCCACTGAAGGAATCTCTCTCTAGTCTCACTCCAGCCACCTGAGAATCTCACTCTAGTCTCACTCCAGCCACTGAAGGAATCTCTCTAGTCTCACTCCAGCCACTGAAGGAATCTCTCTCTAATCTCACTCCAGCCACCTGAGAATCTCACTCTAGTCTCACTCCAGCCACTGAAGGAATCTCTCTAGTCTCACTCCAGCCACTGAAGGAATCTCTCTCTAGTCTCACTCCAGCCACCTGAGAATCTCTCTCTAGTCTCTATCCAGCCACCCAGGAAAGTCGCTTTAGTCTCACTCCAGTATCTCGAGAATCTCTCTCCAGCCACCTGAGAATGTCACTCCAGTCACCTGAGAATCTCACTCTAGTCTCACTCCAGCCACCTGAGAATCTCACTCTAGTCTCACTCCAGTCACCTGAGTATCCTCTCATTATTCTCACTTCAGCCACCTGAGAATTTCACTCTAGTCTATTTCAGCCACTTAAAAATCTCACTCCAGCCACCAGATACTAACCTAAGTTTCTTTCCAGCCATTTGAATCAGTCTTACTATAGTCTTAATCTAGCCACCTGAAGATTGCAATCCAGCCTTACTCCAACCTCTTTAAAATCTCCCTCTGGTCTCACTCCAGCCGCTTAAAATCATAATCCCACCACATGAGAATTACACTTCAGTTTCCTGCCAGCCACTTAAATCTAGTCTTTTCCTAGTCTCTTTCCAGCCACCTGAAGATATCACTCCAGTCTCAGTTAATCCATTTGAAAATCCAACTCCAGTTTCACACCATCCACCCAACAATTTCACTCTAGCCAAACCCTTCATGCTGTAATGAATATCACCACATGGGTTTGGGAATACTTTGAGAAACTGCTTGTCAATAAACATCATTTGTCACTGTATCCACAAATGTAGGGCGAGACTGTACTGTGCACAGTGGAAACCATATGTCAACAATGACCAGGAACACCATCGACTTCTCTGGGCTTGAGCTCACCCGAAATGAACTGATGCAGACTGGAAATTAATATTGTGGTCTGACAAGTCAACCTTTCAGGTTTCTTATAGAAACAATAAAAGTACGTCATGGTTTAGGGGTGTATTTTTGCCCGTGACATGGATAATTGTGAAGGCACCATTAATCTTGAAAGATTTCTAGACATATACGAGCAATGTATGCTGCCTTCGGGAAGTCTTTTTCAGGGACGTTCATAGTTGTGTAAGTTTAAGTGACCCTTACTCGTCCCACAACGGGGAAATTTCACCTCTGAATTTAACCCATCCATGCAGTGAAACACCACACACACCCTAGGGGGCAGTGATCACACTTGCCCAGAGTGGTGGGCAGCCCTATCCACAGCGCCTGGGGAGCAGTTGCGGGTTAGGTGTCTTGCTCAAGGACACCTCAGTCATGTACTGTCGGCGCTGGGGATTGAACCGGCAACCTTCCAGTCACAAGGCCGGTTCCCTAACCTCCAAATAGTGTAATCAGAGAGTGTGGGTGCTAGAGTGGTCTGCCTGTCTCCCATTGAAATCATGTGGAACATAATAAAGCACAGAATACAGCAATGAATGCCCCAGACGGTTGCACAGCTGCAGACTTGCATAAAGGAAGGAATGCAAACAATTTCGCTTTCAAATCCGGATCGATTGGTGTCTTCAGTGTTTGCAGGAATCAAATTCAGGATGAGCATATATTTACAAATATATTGTTTTATTAACATTTTCACATACTGTCTCAACTTGGCTGGAACTGAGGTTAGTACTAGTTTTCCACAGAGTGTCAAAGTGTGTGAAAGACAGCAGCTTTGCCAGGAACATGGAGCTGCATTAGCTTTAGGCATTTTTTTGGAGTAAATAGAATCACACTGGGCCTTGGCAGTGTTTACTCACATACTACAGCGAGAGAAAAATGGAGGTGCATGTTGTGTTTTGCACACGGGACATCTGGGAAAAAATCAAGTCTTGCGGGACGGAGCAGGTGGTGCACAGGCACGTACCCTGAAGCTTATCTGTCCCACCATGACCAGCACGGTTGCACCAGAGTTTATCTTCATCACAGCATCCACAATGCACCACGGCGAATCATGCAAACCGAGCTTAGCTGCTTATCCACAGCAACAATGAGAGAGCACAAAAAATATATCCAAACAGCATCTGCAGTCCGTGTGAGAGAGGCTTTGGCTGAACAGAGCAAGGTTTGTTTGCGTGTGTGGATAACAACATTTTATTGTGGGGGTACACACTGGGCCAGTGGTCCGCATTTCATTTTTCCAAACCTTGACTTTTGCAAAGGGCTTGTAATCAGTTAGTGACACTGTCTTTAAATGAACATCGTCATGCATAAAAATCTTACTCTAGTCTTACTCTAGTCTCTTTCCAGCCACCAAAGAATCTCACTCAAGTCTCATTCCTGCCATCCAAGAATCTCAGTCAAGTCTCATTCCTGCCATCCAAAAATCTCACTCAAGTCTCATTCCTGCCATCCAAGAATCTCAGTCAAGTCTCATTCCTGCCATCCAAGAATCTCACTCTAGTCTCACTCCAGCCACTCGTGAATCTCACTCGTCTCATTCTAGCCATCCAAGAATCACACTCAAGTCTCATTCCTGCCTCCAAGAATCTCACTCTAGTCTCACTCGATCCACTCAAGACTCTCACTCTAGTCTCATGCTAGCCATCCAAGAATCTCACTCAAGTCTCATTCATGCCATCTCACTCTAGTCTCACTCCAGCCACTTGTGAATCTCACTCTAGTCTCACTCCAGCCACTCGTGAATCTCACTCTAGTCTCATTCTAGCCATCCAAGAATCTCACTCTAGTCTCATTCCACCCCCTTAAGAATCGCACTCTAGTCTCATTCCACCCCCTTAAGAATCGCACTCTAGTCTCACTCGATCCACTCAAGACTCTCACTCTAGTCTCACTCCAGCCACTCAAGACTTTCACTCTAGTCTCACTCCAACCACTCATGAATCTCACTCTTGTCTTACTCCAGCCACTCATGAATCTCACTCTAGTCTTCACTCCAACCACACCAAGAATCTCACTCTAGAACTCTAGAACCAGAATTATTTTTGGGCCGTTTCTTTTGGTACATTCATCATGAAATTTACATATAATGTAAGGGGTAACATGTATTTTTCATATTATGTCAAAAAATGTCAAAAATAAGGATACAATGTTTTCTTCCAACAACAGCAATTTACTATAGAAACTATGTTAATTTAGCTAAAATGTAAAGTAAAATCATTAATTTTGACTAGATTCTCTGACCATATGTCACCAAAATGCCCACTCACTCGTAATGTGTGGACCATTGAACTAGTGTGTGTGTGTGTGTGTGTGTGTATGTATACAAAAATATATTCAAATTCAGAGTAACACATGGTCCCGCAGCTGCTTGGGTCCTCCTTAAAGGCAAAGTTCTGGAGGGTTCAGTGACCTGTGTACCCAAACAGCATTTGACCAGATTGTGCTCTTAAACTGTTGCCTCACAAACATACACACACACATGCACACACACACACACCAAAAACAGGAAAAATATCAAACTGTGTGCCTACTTATGCTTTTCTCATATTCACTTCATAATCCATAACCAAGAAAGGAACCCTAACCTGGGCCCGTTGTTATGCATGAAACCAGCGCATGAGCCTAAACATGCAATATGTGGGTCATGTGTATGGCAAACTGCCAAATACAATTCTCGTCCCTATGCATCCAGTAGTACATAAAAGTTTGGACACTGGTCCAAATAAAATAAAAGTAAATAAAATAAAAATAAGTTAACACATCCTTTACCAATCATGTCACTGACCTGTTGCCAACCACCAAATGTTTTGCTTTAGCATTACATAATTTTACCCATTCGTTTCTCCTGACCCAACTTTTTTGGAAAGTGTTGCTGGCATCAAATTCAGAAATGGGCAGATATTTTTCAAAACACCATAAAATTTCTCATTTTCAACATTTGATATATTGTTGTTGTACTATTTTCAGTTAAATATAGGGTTTACATGATTTACATATCATTGCATTTTGTTTTTATTTACATTTTGCACAGCATTCCAACTTTTTTTGGAAATAAGGTTGTAACTCCATAATCGCCTGGACAAAAGAGACACAGGATTTTAACACTTGCTCTGGCCAAACGGTGCAGCTATGTGGAAGGAAGTATTTGGAGAGTACTTGGATAAGGAAGTATTTGGAGAGTACTTGGTTAAGGAAGTAGTCAGTTGTGAGAAAAGGGTCTTTTACTTTGAAAACAAATACTTGGTGACATCACATGACCAGGAAAAGTTTGTTTGTACTTCCCTTTTCCACGGACATGTGGCTCTGAGAAGGTCATGACTTCCTCTGTCATGGGGGGGCTTTGGGAGGACTCCCAGAGTTGACTAAATGCTCAATACTTAGGCGAAATTCCTGAAATAATATCTGGGGTGAGTTTACTTTTTTGTATTAGACATTAAAGTCAGTTTAAATTCGATAATTGTTTTGTAAAATGGTAATATGAATTTGTTTCCGTTTGGCAACTATATGAAAATATGGAAGTGATCTTCAACCAATTGGACTGCAATTGACTAGACACTAGCACTAGGCTACTTTGAGACTGTGTTTACAACTTTATTATTATTATTATTATTATTAACATATAAAGGGGGGGAAATAATTTTTATTTCTATTTTGTAATTTCAGACATTTTATAAATCTAACTTTTCATCTGGATGATAAATTGCATCACTGGAATTCATAGTTCAACAGAAGAAATTTGTGAAATCCCAACCCAATGATCTTAGTACACTTGTATATGCATTTCTAGTCAATACAAACATGTTGATGATGACTAAATGAAATGGAACATATTGAATGAAGATGATTAAATTGAATTAAATAGGAAAGAAATTTGTTTTTCAAAAAAATAAATTTTGTTTACCATGTCAAATATCAATTGAAATTACATTAACTGTGTAAATATTGAGTAATAGCTTTCACTAAATGTAAGTTGGATTTGGTTTTAGAGAAAAAAAAAACATTAGATTTAATGGGACATTCCAAGATTGCACATTGTTGCCATATGGCAAAATGTACCATCTACCCAACTTTAAAAAAAATGGAAATTTCTATTATTTAAATGATTATTTTTAAATTAAAAGTAAAAAAAAAAACATTTTAAATTATAAAAGCACATTAAACCCACGCTGGTGACAGTAAAATGGATCTGCATGTGTAACTTCAGCTTTCTGTGTATTACTGTGTTTCCTATCACTGTGTAAAAGAAGCTCCATGCTGTCTTTATTGTTGGATGCACTGCAATAGCATGCATACATTCAGGACACTCATATCACTATGGAAACATTTTATAGCTGATTTGTTTCGTCAGAACAACAGCTCTGATGAAGTGTGATGTGCTTTCACATTCATGAGTTTATTTGTTTATAAAGTTAGTTTGCAACACAAGTTGAATATATGCAAATATGCTGTTGAGAAATCAATGTAATTCTAAACTGGGGAGTAGATTAAAAGGCAGAAATAGTGCTTTGCCTCATGTTAACCAGAAACTTGGGATTTTCAGATAAGAAAAACACGAGTTTGTCCAGAAATATTAGTGTGTCCTTGCAACAAGTCCGCAAGTCAACAACAACATCTGATGAAACCTCACTGAAACTCGTCTCTGGCCAGACACGACCAGAAGTAATCAACAATGCATAAACACATATTGAGCGTAGGGCTGCAACTAATGATGATTTCTATTACGTAATAACCTTTTTATTGTTATGTGGTTAATTAACTACATTAACTGTAAACTCCTGATTCAGTTACTGTCACTTTGCTGCTGCTTTAATTCAAATGTATCTGTAAATGTATCACTGTCAGTCATTTGTTCCACCAACCAATCATATCTTATACAGTTGTATGCAAAAATGGGGGTGCCCTTGTTCAGATGACATGTTTTGATGACCTTCTAAGCGTAACTTAGTTAAAACATCTTCTACAGAGATCAAACTTCTGAATGCAATGAACAGGGGGAAAATAAAACATTAAATATGGCTTGTGCAAAAGGCACATTTATTATTTATACATTTTATTTATTCATCAGTTTTATCTTTTTGTCTGTAGTAGGAGTGTGTAAATATAAATGTTTGACAACTTATTAACACAGCTTATTTTGCAGGTAATTATAACCAACATCATCTATAAAACCAATAATAAGAGTAAAAAAAAAAGAGAATAACAATAATAGTGTGCATAGTAATTCAGTACAAAAGTGCATGTACTTATTTTACATGGACAGTGACTTAAAACAAATGGAAGTTTTCCGTTTTTCATTTAAAGACATGTTACGGTGTGTTTTTGTTTATATTACTGACTCCAGGCACAGATATCAGAACAGAATCATTCAAAACACAGCTGGGTTCATGCAAAATACAGTCTTTTAGGAAAATAATCACATGATGCAATCACGTCTTAACCTAAAACACTTCGTTTATTTTGCATTTTCTTCTTTTGTGGTCATAATTTTAACACTATGACGTTTGGTCAGTAGGGGGTGCAGTGCAATCACTGCTCATCCTCAAACTCCGCCCACATACGCAACCATTGGCTCACGAGCCACTGAGTACTGTAATTTTATTGGCTCCCTACGGTAACATATGCATGAAATACTTTTAAACGATATGTAACGATATGTATGATGACCATTTGCACTCATTCTCTGCTCAATATTCTCTTCCATATCGTATGATGTTGTTTTAATGTTGTGGGTAACACCTCTGCCTTCTAAGCTGTAGACTGGGGTTCAATCCCCCACCTGGGTAAACACCCTATACTATACCAATAAGAGTCCATGGGAAAGACTCCTAAGTATACCTTCATCTACCTGTGTGAAATGATCAAATTGTGAGTTGCTCTGGATGAGAGTGTCTGCAAAATGCTGTAAATGTGAAAGTGTCATGAATCAGACGCAGAGTAGGTTGTACCTTGTTAAAGGTGGTCAAACCTGTGTTCATTTGTAATCAAACTTTGATGGATAAGAGCCAACATGAAGGACAGGTGACTTTTCAAAATGCAGATTCAAGATTTATATACGACTTTATTTATATATTTATTATATTTTTTATATATGAGGAATAGTAAAGCCTGTCTGGTCAGAATTGTGTCAGTGTTTCAGAGACGGTGCCATAGAATTTGTAAGCTTTTATTTTCTGGTAGTAACCAAAGCCATGTTTACATGAAGCCTGGTAATCTGTAATCCAACCAAATTGTGGCCCAAAACTGATTTTCTTACCACATCTGATTTTTTTTGTTTGGCTGTTCACATTATTTTTTAATGGTAGTCGTGGGCTGGAGGTTAAGGATCTGGCCCTGTGACCGGAAGGTTGCCGGTTCGATCTCCAGGGCCGACAGTCCATGATTGAGGTGTCCTTGAGCAAGACGCCTCACCCCCAACTGCTCCCCGGGCACCGTGGATTGGGCTGCCCACTGCTCCGTGCTCACTACCCCCTAGTGTGTGTGTTCACTAGTATGTATGTGGTGTTTCACTTCACGGATGGGTTAAATGCGGAGGTGGAATTTCCCTGGTTGTGGGATCAAAAAAAGTATCACTTAAATGTGATTTGTATGCAACATCAGTCTGAACAGATCAGCTCCTAATGGGCAAAAGAACTTCACCTGGCTCATTCAGAGGTAAACAGTCATGATGACCTGCAAAAGCTTATCGCTCCCAGTGCTTTCAGTTTTGTCTTTGCCAGCATCACTGGAGCGATTATGAAGTTCCAATAGTTGACAGCTGGGCTCATCACCAATAACATGTTCGAGTTTGCCATAATAGGGCACATTATTTGACCATTTCTTTGGTTCGGGTCCTCAGATTCTTTAAACTGTTCTTTGACGTTGCAGCCTCGGTCTCCTCCAGCCCCTTTCGGTCATTTCATTCGAAATCTCTTTGAACATGGAGTAGTTACAATAAGTCTCTTCTATTTTTTTTGGTACAGAAACATCAGCCTGAATGTTTGAGTCTCAGCAGCATGAATTGATGACGAATGTCCAGTTGGACTGATGTGAAAGTGGCTGCTCAGACTCAGTTGCATTTCAGTACCACATATGAAAGCGTCTCAAATCGGCATTGAAAATGTCAGATTCAATGCGTGACACATCTGTGTCACATATGAGGAAAAAGATCAGATGTGGGCCACTTTTACCTATTGTGTAAAAGCAGCTTAATAGCTCAAGCAAAATAGAAAACATCAATGTACACACCTCAATCGGAATAGTCCTTGTAATCTTGTAAATAATCTTTTAAACAGAAGATTAATATCCGCGTAAACGCCTGTATCTGATTACTTTCCCTATCGGAAAGTTTAAGTCCGTTCTGCATGTGCAACACGTCATAGTGAAAGTTTATACCGTTCAGCGCAGTGGAGCAGAAACTGGTCTGCAGAGGAGATGAAGTTCATGCTCTGATCTTTAAAAGACGGCGGTGGGACGGACGTCCAGCTTTTGGGTCTCCGAACACGACGTCTTCCTCTCGGCCTTCTTTAATAAGGTACATGTGAAGGACGTTTTCCTGAGCCTGACATCATTTTACAGCAGTTAAAAACACAAGCACTGCTCACTGCTGCTCATCTCACTCTGACTGGAGTCACATGATGCTGGTTGTTATGGTAACGTCTACAGTAAGCGATACTCTATGCATGCACGTAAGTTTGGACTGAATTACTTGTAGTGAGCATGTAAACAGAAATTTTCCATGAGATTGTTGAGTAGAGTGAGCAGGTAAACACCTCAGTCTTAATCTGTAATTGGAATGTATTCAATCTACTTTTAAAAATCTTTGCATATAAACACAGCCAGTGACTCACAGCCCGATTACTGCTAGAAAATAAAAGCTCAAGAAGCCTGTGCTACCATCTCCGAAACGTCTTACAGTGTCCTATATTTTGCACAGTGTCCTTCTTTACACATTTGATCTAAACAGTTCAGAAGGTATTATTGCCCCCTACTGGGCAGGCATGTTTTATGTATGTATCTTTACATCATTTAGCATTCCAATGTAGACAGAATGATTTTTTTAAAAACACAGTTGATATTCTTGATCTGAAAAAACCCACATTTTTAAAAATATCCAGATTCACGTTTTCAAGGCCTAATAGTTGCAGATCTAACCCCAAAGAAAACCACAAAAACAGATTCAAAGACACACAAGCCACCCAGAACTTTCTGGCACGTTCTTCCTCCACTGCTCTAGTCACACATTCACACTCAGCCGGGTGAGTAATTGCATTGCTATCATCTCCGCTGATGAAGATTTCTGGGTTATCGACCCCTGAGGCGATGGAACTGACCCTCGCCGAGCTGCTGCTGGTGCTGATACACACTTTTTTTTTTTTTAGCAGACTTTTTCTGCCACAGAGTGTAAGCTGATTAAACCATGAGTGACTCCAACGGTAGCTCAGCTGCTGCTTGGTGGTTACTGAACATGGCTATTCATGGGTAGCATGGGTTGATTATAAGCTAATGATGATTTCCCAAAGCAAGATTCAGCTTCTTGTGGCTTGGGGATGTCTGGGAAGGTCAGTCAATGCTCTGAATTCACAAAACTTAAAGGGTCATTTAAGACGGTATTATAACATTTTAAGGGTTAAACTGCGCTGTCTATGAAGGCTAACTAGCATATGCATAGTACATATTACATAAAACGCATGCTTCATACCACACAGTCAGCTCTGTAATTATTGGCACCCTTTGCAAAGATGAGAACAAAGGAAACAAACAACCTCTGCAGCAAACTCTTCTATTCTTGTTTCAGGAATCTTCACCCACTCATCATAACAAGTAATTTCACTCCACTGTGTACTTGTACATAGACGGAATGACAATAAAAGCCTCTTCACTTGACTTGAATGCCATTCCAAAAGCTTCAGCTTGGGTTTCCTGGAATAGTTCATAGTGGGTTTTGAGGTATGTTTTGGATCATTATCCTGTAGATTGCCAGCATCTTTCAGCTTCAGTTTCTTGACCTCTTGACTGGATTTGCTTCCAGAATTGATTGCTGATATTTAGTGGAATCCATTCTTCCATGTCCCATGATATCTTTATCTTTTAGCCCTTTTCTGCTTTGTAGAGATCAGTTAGTTTCATGATTAGATTCTCAGCCAGCTGCTTGGAGGAAACCATGGTTGACGAGGGTTAGCACAAGGCTTGAAAAGTCAGAGAATTTATTACTCTGGAATTTTCATCATGTGACAATTCCTATGCCAGTTCTTGACCTGCCTAACCAGCCCTAATGAGTCAATGAAGGCCCAAACAAGCTAATTAAGGTCTGAGACTTTACACCTGGAAACTTTAAAGTGGTCTGCTGTTGAGATTGTGTTTACTTCTCTTCATGTAAAAAGTCAATAAAATGTGCAGTTTAGCCAGAGATGCCCCAACCTTTGCAGACAACTTCACGTTATGCTGCATTAATTCGTCTATTATTTCTTTATTTTTTCCAATTCCTACTGTGGACTTAAAACTTGACAGTTGACAATCTAATTATTTCTCCTTCCTCTCTCTACCTCTCTCTGCTATCTCTCTTCACCATGAAGTCTGCCTTCGGGGATCAATTCCACTGTGCAAATGATTGTGTGGAGACAGTTTGATGTAGGGCGCAATAACTATGGCCATATGTATGTATGAAGCATGGCCTGTAATGATGATGTGTAAGCTACTTGATATTCGGGGTTCACACACACACACACACACACCCATTTCATCCGACAGTGATTTCGCATGAGGTTCGATACATATGGGCTAACAGATTCAATTAACAAACACTCCTCACTAGTCTTTTTGTCTTTCTCTTCATTAAAATGCGAATGGAAATTTCGGCCACGTTTGCAATCAATTAATATTCATGAATTATTGAAATTAGCCGAAATGCGCTGCAACGCAAAAGAGGTTTCTCATATACTGGCGCTAGAAATAGATGATGAAGAGGATGATGATGATGTGCAGAAAGAGAAAGTGGATGAGAAGAGATGGAGAGAAAAAATGAGAAAAAAAGATTGAAAGGAAATGACTTTAGGAAATGAAAAGAAAGATGAGGTCTTGAACAGCAGGAATATAAAACGATATTCTTTAGACAGGATGAAATTTTTTGCGGCGAGGTTTAAGCTGATTTTTTATTTTTTTTTTGGACAGCTAGCATGTTTTGCAATAGTTGCTTCAATGCAGACTTGGTCAATAAAATGCAGTGTACTGCCCTGGAGGACTTTTCCGTTATCAAGTTGCTAAAATAGGCCCAGAGAGGTTTTTTAATATGCACTAAACAAACAACAGTAATTGTTCTTGCTTCGCTGAAAGAGCTTCCAGAGTCTGAGGGGCTTCATAATACTTTGAGAGAATCTTTGGATATTTTTATTTTTACAACAAAGAAAAATTCAGCTAAATTACACCATTCTTACAATACGATTGCTTATTAATCACACAGGGCAAAACAAGGGCCGACTCATTTTGTGACATTTGTGGCAGATTTGAATATTTTCCACACCTGCCATTCATTTCCTATGTGGAACAAATTGTGTTTGAATTGAATGCTGTCCAGTCCCAAAGGCAAAAAGGTCATTCTACAGAATTTTTGTGTCCCTAGTGTTTACAGATACATTACACTTGAAACATGCAGTATTACGATTTTTTTTTTACATTTTCAAATAAAACAAGGCGTTACTTTATCAATTACACCTTCTTGAATTGTGAGTTTAGCAATATTGGTTTTTAAATAAATTATCTAGAATTCCAGGCACGACAGAAGAGCTCGTCCTCGCAGTCGTGAGGCCACATTTTGAAGAAAAAAATAATTTTCTGCAATTTTATCTACAATAATCTACACATGACTACGGAATATATGAATTAAATGGCATAAAAAAAACAAATAAACATTAGAAAATGTTTAATGAAAGTCCCCAGGAGTCGCGTCACTGGTGTGACTGCGCAACAAAAATCTCTTATTTTGAAATAAGTCACACCGATGACGTCACTCGACCTCCTTCGACCTGTTTTCTGAGAGTCCACTGTGTCTCTCAGTTCTCAGAGATCTTCTCGTTCAGCTCTTGATCTCGTACGAAGCTTTCAGCTGACGTCACTGGTGTGACCGACTTTAATCTGAGGTCACTGGGAAAAAATAGAAACTCAAACGGATTAAATTCCATATTTTAGTGGACGTTCCCCGAGTGGTTTGGTGTTCTGTAGCCGCTGTTTAGTAAAACGCATTTTTGTCTAGTAAAACGTCTCTGGTGTGACCATCGTTATGTGGAACACCGATGACGGTCAGCGACACCAGTGGACGTTCCTGTAGGACGACCCAAAAGTGCACGGTTCCCATATAGACTCTGCGGAGGCTCCCTAACTCGAACACTGCGTCTTGCGAAAGGTACAAAAGAAAGTTGTGAATAATAAACGAAGAGCAGTAAACCAACTCAAACACAGCTTGTTTATTTTGTAAGGGATAAAGAGAAATCGGTGGGGGGGGAATGAAGCACGAGGCCGACCTCCCAAACACCGTAAGTGGACTTTAGCGAAACAAAATCTGAGGGGAAAACTACATCCAATGTGAGCCCTTTGAACCACCAGCGTCATTAAGAAGCCCGAGAGCTCGGAGCGGCTTTGCTCTGTTTGCTGTTGTGCTTTGAGTTAAGGGTAAATAGAGCACGAGTTGTAGGCAATCAGCGGCAGAAGTGAGGGAACCGTGCTGAAGTCGGGCCATCAGAGGAGCCGCGAAGGCAGCGGAAAGCAGTTTATTAGCGAGAGAAACACACCCTGTGATGTAGCTGACATCTCTCTCTCTCTGTAACGGCGTACAAGAGAACCCGAGGCTGATATCTAAATTGGCATCTCTCGTCGCTCCACTCTCCTCTAACACGCCTCCATGTGCTCTCCTTAATTAATGTTCTCTCTGTTCTCTCCCTCTCGGTCTCTCTCTCTCTGCCTCTCTTCTTTTTTATCATGGAGTTATCACAGGTGTGTGTGTCGGTGCAGACACAGTGGCGAGAGATGAAACGGACACTTCGGAATGCGACTTGCTGGGTTATTAACAAAAACCTGCATGTGATCACAGTCGGCTGGAGGAGCCCATATCCAATCCATTATAAATATTCATCCGGCTCTGTTCCGCGAGATGAAGGGCTTTCGCATCACGGAATGAGCTTCTGCTCCACCACTTCACCGCCAGCCACGTATCCGCGCTAATAAGAAAACGTCTGAAGGAATTAGGGTGAGGAATGATCCTTGATATCGGAGCCTTCTCCCCAGCAAAGATGAACTTTTGCTTTATTGTAGATTGATTCGTAAATAGAACTGGATTTAGCCGGATTGCATCCGGCGCTGGGTCAAACTCGGAAATCAGCCAAAGATAATAAAGGAATCTTTTCCTTATTAGGGCTACTAAACGCGAGAAACGGCCACTTAGATGTTTGGCAGTAAGAAACGTGATGTTTTGGTATGTAAACCAATCAACCGGTGCTGAAAAACTTCCAAAAACTCCTAAAAATAAAACTTTTTTTAAAGGTTTTTAAGCAAAAAACGGCTCTATCTAGAACCACACGTCATAAAATGGTTCCTCCGATTGATGGAAGCTGTTTCTACATTGGTAGAAAAATTTTTGAAATGGTTCTATATAGCGCCGCAAAGGGTTCTTCGGTTGTTATAATATCAAGATCCACACCAAAAAGATGGTTCTTCAAGGGTTCTTTGGTAAAGAAAACAGTTGTGTCGAGCTATAAACACTCAAAGAACCCTTTGCATTGTGAAATGGTTCTTCAGATTTATGGAAAATGTGTTTTATGTGGTTCTAGGTAGAGCCTTTTTGTAAATGGTTCTATATAGCACCACATTGGGTTCTTCTTTTGTTATATCAAGCTTCACACTTAAGGAAGATGGTTCTTCAAGGGGTGTTTAGAAAAAAAAATGGTTCTACACGGAACCATAAATACTCAAAGAACCCTTTGCATGGTTAAATGGTTCTTTGCGTCATGGAAGGGTTCTTCAGATTGCTGGAGAGTGTTTTGCTTGTGGTTCTATATAGCACCTCTTTGAAAAGTGTTCTTCTGTTGTTACAATATCAAGCTTCACACTTTAAAATGATTCAAGAACCATGGACACTCTTAAGGGTTCTTTCCATCATGAAAGCGTTCTTCAGATTGTTGGAGAGTGTGTTTTATATGGTTCTGTATAGTCTTTTTGAAAATGATAGCACTAAAAGGGTTCTTCTGTTGTTATGATATCAAGCTTTGCACCTATAAAGATGGTACTTCAGTGGTTCTTTAGTAAGGTAAATGGCTCCATATAAAACCATGAACACTCAAAGAACCCTTTGCATGGTTAAATGGTTCTTTGCGTCATGGAAGGGTTCTTCAGATTGACAAGTAATGTGTTTTATATGGTCTTACAAAGAACCTTTTTGAAATGGTTCTGTATAGCACTTCAAAGACTTCTATTGTTACAATATCAAGCTTCACACTTAAAGATGGTTCTTCAAGGGTTCTTTAGTAAAGAAAATAGTTTTATAGAGAACCCTGAACTCTCAAAGAACCATTTGCATGATTAAAGGGTTCTTTGCATCATGAAATGGTTCTTCAGATTGATGCAGGATGTGTTTTATATGGTTCTGCACCAATGAGAGTTCTATTGTTATAGGCTTGATATCATAACAATAGAAAAATGCTTTTTGGTGCTGTACAGAACCCTTTTCAAACAGGGTCTATATAGAACCATCTATAGCACATTCAATTGAACTGTTTGACAATGAAAAGATCCCTTTAATTATGCAAAGGGTTCTTTGTGTGTTCATGGTTCTATACAGAACCATTTCCTTTACTAAAGATCCATTAAAGAACCATCTTTTTAAGTGTGCAGCTTGATATCATGACACAAGAACAGACTGTGGTTCTAAATAGAACCATTTCAAAAAGCATAAAAACAATCTGGAGAATGAAAAACACCATAATGTGAAGAATGATTTTATGATGTGAAGAACCCTTTAACCATGCAAGGGCTCTGTGAGTGTTCATGGTTCTATATATATATATATATATATATATATATATATATATATATATATATATATATATATATATATATATATACACCAGTGTAGTGCTAAAGTATGATACAGGAAAGTATATTGTTGATTGATTTCCATAAAATATGAATAAAAATATACTTTGTTTTCTCGATAAACAAGTATATTATTAGTGTACTTCAGTCCTCTTCTTTTTCACAGGGGTGACTGACATTAAAACAACTTTTATATTAAACTCTAGAGGCAATAACAAAATAAATCCAGCTGACAGTAAAAGCCTAGATAGCGCATCACCGCCCGCGTAGAGTCAAGAAGCAAGCTTCTTGTTTTGCTCAAGAGCTTCTAAAATGGAAGGCCTGGGGAAAATCATTCTGCATTCAAATCACAAACACTCTCCCCGAACATTCTGAGACATATTTTATTTTTACAGCCAGGAAATAGCACTGTTCTTGCAATTGTTTGTGGAATCACTTGTTTACAAAGTGGTTAAGCAGACAAACCAAAAAATCAGTGCATCATTACACAGTTGGAACAGTGAGATAAGAAAAGTGATGAATGGAAATTCACTCCTAAATGTAGTATTTTCCACACATTCAATGAGATATCAAACAGGTGTTCCACGAGGGTGTGTTCTAGGTCCAATCGCATTTTCTGTCAAAAATCAGCCTTCTCTTTAAGCTTAAAGGCAGCTTTTTTTCCCCCCACTTTTCACCCATGTTTTACTAGTTCTCAGAGTGATCTACTGATGGAGACTATTTGTGCTGGATTAGCTTTTCCAGAGGAGGTCTGATAACGTAGTTTGTGCACTATTTGACTGGTCTATTCATACAAAATTATTATTATTTTTTTTTACTAAATTACCCCAAATAGTCTGGACCGAAACACAGTTGCATGGATGTTTACATCAGCATCACACCAAACTTCCAAGCAGTAGCGACTCGGAAATCATGGATCTTGTGAAAAACTCAAATTACAGCATCCCCATGTGATGCTAATCCAGCTTGAATAGGGTTTAAGAACATTAGCTTGGTAAAGTTAAGTCGGAGATTTTTTTCTGAACACCTTATACATATTAGGAAACAATTGCTGAAAACCTGTGAAAAGACTAAATTATATGCTACTGAACTCTGGAATTTTCATGTTCTGAAATCCTGGCTAGCTGATGCACTGGAGCCATACTTAGCATGACCCCTCCTCTAAAATATAATGGTATAAAATCTAGAGCACATTAGCATCAGTAGTTTTCCCAGGCCAACTTTACTTATCTAGGCTATGCTGGTCAGTAATATCTATTGCCAACTTACATAATTGTCCATACTCCATTTTGGTGATTAAGAAGTATATACCACTTTTTTCCGTTTTCCGATACCTGATCCATTTAGTATCAGCCGATACCGAGTACTGATATCGATACTAACTCTATCTTAGCTAACTCGCCCGTCTTGATATTTATACAATGACATTTTAAAAATATTTTATTTTGATAAAGTCTACATTCTGCATCACAAATAAAAAAACAGCCAGCCTGGTTAGATGGCATTTACTTGGATCTATTAGATGCTTAAACTTATTTCTATCTATTTCCTGTATATATTAGTATTTACTATTACATAATTAGTATAAGAATCATGATTAATAACTTATGTAAATGTAAAATATCTTATTGTACATACTGGCTAAAAACAGAACTGAACAGTGTACAGATAAACCTGTGGTGTTTACACATCAGCAGCTTCTCTGGCTCAGAAACGGAGCTGATTGTTGTTTCACATCCACATTTCAGTGTTTTTTTGTTTGTTTGTTTGTTTTTTTCTGGCTTGGTTGAAGAGAGGGGCTGCGAGACCCCGCTGCTGAGTGATACAACTGACCGATTGAGGTGCACCACAGACAGTGCTAGTGGATGCACAGGCCCGGGTAGAGGGCTGCTGTGCTAAAGCCTAAATTGAGGCTAAAGGCCTATCATTATGCCGAGAGTCTGGCAGTTCTTTCGGCTCTCTCAGTATTAAAACAATTATGAACACAAAACATTGAAGGCAAACAATTTCCATTAGGCAGAACTTTTTGTGAACAAATAAAGTTTGGTTTAAGATTTATTTGCAGTTTGAGGTTAATAAAAAAAAAAAGTTGCTTTAAACACAGGATCACAAATGTTTATATTTGAATAAACAAAATTTATAGGATGTGAATGAATAATTATATATAATAGTGATTTTTTTGGACGTCAGTGTGTTTGTTTACCCATTTCCAAGCCTCTCCTCGAGGAAGCCCAGTATTATATGTAGTTAAAATGCAGCTCCTGGTTTGACCAATCAGTGCTCAGTAAATTGAGCTCATGATGTCATTGATGATATTAACGAGTCTCTGTGGCGGCTGTGAAGGTGTCCCGGAAAAATATGGACCCGAGAAATTCTTGTTACTGCTTTATTGTTTTTCTGTTTATTTGAATTATGAATACAACTTTATTCTAATGTATGTTGGGATAAACTCACTGCTGAGGTCAGGTGTTTAAATATTTATATATGGAGTGAAAGTACAAAGTCACCCAAAATGGAAAAACTTCAGTAAAGCACAGATACATGAAAAAAGTGCTTAAGTACAGAAATGAATTACATATAACTAGTTACTCCATCACTGCCACACAGCGGCAGACGAGTGTTTACTGAAAGAAGCAGCTCAGTTGTTCATGTCAGCGGCTTTGTTGGCACATTTTTCACACCAAAAACTGCCGTTTCAGATTCTGCTATGAGCATTTTTACTGCTGCTTGTCGTCTCGCACTTCTGACATGCTGTTAAGTTGTCTTCTGGCCCGTATGCGCGCATCAGAAATAGCTTTGTGATATTGATCATATGCATCAGTGTCCCCATCACCGCTACCCATATTGCATTTAAGTACCAGTATCAGCACCGATACTGATACAGTGTCGTTATCGGGGCGTCACTATTAAGAAGCTTACATCAGCCCAATTTTCCCATTCCACCTTGCTCCAGCACTTACATTCTGCCGAATGTGTAGTCAAAAAGAGGCTCTGGGTGCAAGTTCAACGTCTTCAGAGGAGCATTTAATTTAATCATTCAAATTTGTGGTTAATAACCAGGAGTACTGAAAATCCCTACTGTTACTGTACTGACAATCTGCATGTATTTAAAGTACAAGTAAAAGTATTAGTAACTAAAGTAAGTAGTTTGTTGAAAACCTACTTAAGTACCGAGTTACTTGGTTACTTTTTTCATGTTTCTGCTGTGACAACCTGACCAGCCTTCACGCTGTCTATCTTTTCAGAGCATTTCTACCATTAAAATCAGCCGCAATTCACCCAGCGTTGATTTTTACTGGAATATGTCTCACTAGTAATCATGCTGATCACTGCACACAGGTAAAAGTATCTCACTGAAAATGAATGCAAATGATTTAATTCTACTGCAAAAAGTACCGTTACAGGGAAAACTACTCAATTACAATAACGAGTAAACGTGATTCGTTACTTACGCCTCTGTTAATAACGTTTTCCTGCGTTACACACACTTTACAGAACGTTAACAGAAGTTTATTAAGAGTCCGTTTGGGGGCGCGAACGTTCGTGCATTGTGAAAGGCGAAAACAAAGCAATCAAACAAATCCATTTCCATCAAGTTCGCGTGGATTAAGGTGGTGGTGAACTTCGGGAAAAATAAACATCGACACTCTCATGTAACTGAAACGGGAAAAAAACAACAAAACTGATTTTAGATTAGCACGAAGGAGCACTTTCCGCCAACGCTGTCCCCAAGTGCTCCCTCTCGTCCTGTTATGCCATCTCGTTTCATTACACAGCCGCAGAGCGAGAATGTATAATTGAAATCACAAATTGTAGACGCGCCGAGCTCTCCGAGGTGCATCACGTTATGCGCCCCCGATGTCCATTAAAAATAGAATGGCAGTTTTTTTATGCGGGTCCCTGATTTCCAAAGCATGAAGGAGAAGCAGATTTAAAAACATCATGTGGGAATGTTTAGACTGGTAGCGTTCAGGTTTCCAGGTACATTTCATTGTAAGTGCTAAAAAACTAGTGCTAAAGTGCTAAGATATCAGGCGTAACGTTCTGACCGCCTCCTCGTTTCTACGCTCACTGTCCACTTCATCAGCTCCACTTACTGTATAGCTGAACTTTGTAGTTCTACAGTTACAGACTGTAGTCCATCTGTTTCTCTGATACTCTGTTACCCTGTTCTTCAGTGGTCAGGACCCCCATGGACCCTCACAGAGCAGGTACTGTTTGGGTGGTGGGTCATTCTCAGCACTGCAGTAACACTGACGTGGTGGTGGTGGTGGTGTGTTGTGTGTTGTGCTGGTCTGAGTGGATCAGACACAGCAGTGCTGCTGGAGTGTTTAAACACCTCAGTGTCGTGAGAACAGTCCACCAACCAAAAATATCCAGCCGGCAGCGTCCTGTGGGCAGTGTCCTGTGGGCAGCGTCCTGTGACCACTGATGAAGGACTGATGTGACCACTGATGAAGGTGGACCGACAAGGTAGGAGTGTCTAATAGAGTGGACAGTGAGTGGACACAGTGTTTAAAAACTCCAGCAGCACTGCTGTGTCTGATCCACTCACACCAGCACAACACACACTAACACACCACCACCACGTCAGTGTTACTGCAGTGCTGAGAATGACCCACCACCCAAACAGTACCTGCTCTGTGAGGGTCCATGGGGGTCCTGACCACTGAAGAACAGGGTAACAGAGTATCAGAGAAACAGATGGACTACAGTCTGTAACTGTAGAACTACAGAGTGCAGCTATACAGTAAGTGGAGCTGATGAAGTGGACAATCCACTCAAAAGTCGCGAAGCTGAAGTCAGTTTCTCATTCAAACTGTCCCATTCCGCCTTAAATGGTCCAGCAATTACATTCTGGCACTAACTAAGGTGGAACGGGAAATTCAAACAACAAGCTGGAGTACTTTTCAGCTTCGTGAAAAGTCTAACATTGAGAGACATTTCACAGGAAAAGTTTCCTGCCTGAGATGTGAGAAAAGCGGTTATAGCTGAGCTGAAGCTTAGAGCAAAGTACGTCTGCGTTTTATTTCGATTATATTTTGTAGCCTGTCGTAGAACATCAGCACATACTGAGACAGATTTACAGTCTAGATGGTAAAATGGACATAAAATGTTGTGATTTTTGTTGAAATTATAAAATGGCTCTTCTTAATATTTCGGTTGCCATTTAAATTATGATTACTTCATTAAAACAAGATTAAACTTTCTGTTCAGTCACTGCCACAACAATCAGAACACTAATCACATCATACCAAATATTTCAGTATTGACCGTTTCAGCAGTGACAACTTCAGCTGATTTTGACCTTCAAAATACTGGTCAGTGCAAGACTAGCAAACAAAGTTAACAGATTAAGTTTAAGAGACCCTTATTAGTCCCACAACGGGGAAATTCCACCTCCGCATTTAACCCATCCGTGAAGTGAAACACCACATACACACTAGTGAACACACACGCACTAGGGGGCAGTGAGCACACTTGCCCGGAGTGGTGGGCAGCCCAATCCACAGTGCCTGGAGAGCAGTTGGGGGTTAGGTGTCTTGCTCAAGGACACCTCAGTCATGTGCTGTCAGCTCTGGCGATCGAACCAGCGACCTTCCGGTCACGAGGCTGGTTCCCTGACCTCCAGCCCACGACTGCCCAGATTTACAGCACAAATATGTTAATTGCACAAAGTGTGTTTCCATAGTGATGAATTTTAATGTTACAATGCAGGGGTGTGTGGCTACAATAAGACTCCACCTACAGACTAAAACTTTGTGTTTGGTGAAAATCCAATTTTTTTAATGTGTTTTTTTTAAACGTTAAACATAAATCCACGTCCTCAGTGTCACTTTAAAAGAAATCAAAACATATCTTTGAAAAAATGCACAAAAATAAATAAATAAATTATGATTTTTAAAAATATATTTAGATTATTACTATTTCACTGAACACTGTGGGTTTAAAGAGATCACATCATAAATACCTAAGGTCTGAATAACATTGTTTTTTTTTTTGTTGTTGTTTTTTTGTCACTTTTGAAACCCATACAGAGATTTAGTCTGTAGGCAGGGTCTTATTTTAGCCACACCCCTCCACCCCCCTTTCAGAGCCGGAAGTCAGACTGCATCCCTGTCCCTCATGGCCACATGGAGAGCAGTTAGATACCATCGTTTTGAAGTAACTGTGTCCCAAAGGTTGAAAATCAGCGTGGATCATTGAGAATTCTTCACTACAGCAGCACAGATTTTCAGTGTTTAAGTAAAATTTTGTCTTTTAATGAGAATATTATGACTTTATTTGTGCAAAACCGTTCAAAGCTCGACACAAACTGGCTTTTAAATTCTCCTCATAATGACCTAAATTTGGTAAAATTTCAGTAGTGTTTTGACTGTTTTAGTGACAAAACGGAATTTCCAATCATCCGTTATTGGAATAAACAGTTATGGTCACTCAGGGTCACTCAAAGCAAAAGGATTTTAGCCTAAAATCTGAAATGTGTTTTCAGTTCTGACTTTGAACCAGTTCAAATGATCCGAATATGTAGGCGTACATCTGGATCATTCTAAGTGATACCTGATGATTCATAATTAATTTATGCTTAAGGAAATGTTTTGGCAAAAAAATGTTGTGTGTATCTTCTGCTAAATGCTAGGTGGCCTCCACTTTATAATATTTCATTCAAAAACAATTTATTAACGTAACGTGGCTCACTTTATTGAGATGTCATGCTTCGGCAAACCTTCATAAGAAAGAAAACACCACAGATGGCTTTAAATCCAGTGCAGTGAGAGTCCATTTAAGTAGCTCTTTACTGCTAAAATATGCCCTCTTCAGACCACTTTGGTCTAATTTGCATAGCACTCGCCCACCCTGCCTTTCTCTCTCAAACAGCCCTCGAAACAAACACTCAAAGCCTGCGACACTTAGTAAGTTAAGAGGCCCTGTGGTAGATTACTGTAATTTTCAGGCACCCCAGTTATTGATTGGATGACTGTACTATAGGCTACTTTAGCTGTAGTGGCCCTAATCTTGTGATTTAAATTGCATGCAGGGCTGACTAATGCAGATTCTAGTGTGTACCAAGCACTAATCTAAAGTGATTAAACCGGAAGACTTAATGTGTGATTCGTTAACACTGTAATGTAGTAAATTATTAACGTGCAATTTTCACATGAAAAGTAAATGGAACGTTTTAATTGGAAGGAAAGAGTCGAAGAAGTTTCACATTAATCGCTTTCTTGAACACACCTGTGTAACTTTAATGATCTAGAGTTCTTATAACGGGCCAATAAAAAGAATAAACCAGCCTTTTTGGATATCGGCTGCATCTGTAACATCCCAGTGATGACTGTGGACAGTAATTTCAATGCATTTCCCTGACTTTAGAAAATATCAGAACCCCCACTCACCCAGAACGTGCTTTAAATTGAAGCCAATATGCACTTGCGTCAGCAGATAAGCTGAAGAAATGCTGGAGAATTACTTTCATAAGTAACTTTAAAGCTGGAGTAGGTGACTGTGTAGAATCCACTCTCCCAAAACACAGCCTGACTACAGTGCAGACATCGTAAAACATGTTGCTGCTGTAGGAACAAAACCTTGTATCTCCAAAATGGCAACATTACAGTAGAAGGAAAAAAACATGCCTCACTTTTAATATACAGCAAAGGAACCAGACGTCTTTCCAAGTTATTTTGGGTTGTATTTTTTGTTCCATTCTTCATGAAATTCACACACAAATGATGTAAAGACAACAGACATTTTCAAACACTGTCAAAAACTGAAAAATAGATAATTACCGGTCCAACAGAAAAAAAGCAGCAGCTTCGTCACTTTCCAGGCCTTTCAGCTCTCTCAGGTTTCGCCACTATTGGAAAGCGACAACTCCGGGTGACCTCTTGCTTTATCTGACCGCTTGTTCAAAGCCTTTTCTACTTTTTGTCTTTATTTTCTTGTTTTCTTTCGCAGTGCAAGCTGTTGTTAGTACACTTGTGCAGCCTGCGCATATGGGCAGGTTGTGAGGTTGGTAGGATTACAGGCAAGTAGGCCATCCAATCATTTTATTCAGTCTGAATGAAGTGACTGGACTGGGTTTTTGCAGTCCTGTGGTGCCCATAGGTAACGTTTTTTTTTTTTCTTTTTTATGTCAAATCATTTGATTTATTTATCGCTTTTGGGGTATAAAGAGTATTTCAAGAAACATAGCAAAAAAGTTTCTAAAATAAATAACCTAATCCAGCTTTAAGAAAAGCTCAGAAAACAAGCTTATGTCTATTGTCATGGAGTCTTGTGATGTTTTGTTGTTTAACATGGCCAAAACCCATTTACTTTGAAACAAAGACATTAGACTGACATCCAAACCAGCCAATCAGAGAATGTGTTTTAGCATGATAAGCAGGGGCAGAAGCTTTCGAAAGCTGGGCTCAGGAAAAACAAACCCCTGAGAAGTTAATTGTTATCAGGAAATGACCTTCCCATAAAATGTGGGTGTGGAACAAAATCTTTCAGTTTGCTGTTGGGAGCGGGACAAAATGCTTCGGCTGAGGGCAGAAGCGGGACAAATGATTCAGGTTTCCTGCAGGAATAGGATGAAATCTTGGGTGGACCGGGACTGAAAAAAAACACTGCACAAATCTTTTTTAAGGAGCCCAAACTATGAACAGCCCCAGACCATTTTTCCTGCACCACCAAAGTTTACAGTCCCCTGGCACCTGCCAAACCCATTTAGATTCAGGGATTTCATCTGTGTGGTTTATCGCTTTGTGGCTAAGCTGTTGCCCCTTGATGCATCCACTTCACAATGTACAGTGTAGAGGTCTCCGGAGAGTAATGTTTAGAAGGTCATATCCTCCTTAGCTTACAATATTACAACAATAACTTCATTAATTACTCAGCAGTGTGTGATGCGCATGGACATTTGTGGATCTGTTATGCATAGTTATCTGTTATGTATATCTTGAGAATACATCTTGCTACTGTTTTACTGAGAGAAAAGCATTTCTTTTCTTTTTTTAGCAGCCTGTAAGGCATATAAATAGTCATGGGGCAGTACTTAGTGTTCATACAGGCTGCAAGGCATCTGCATGGTCACAAGGCAGTGTTTAACCCCTTAAAATCCCAGTTTAATTACATACCAAGGCTTCAGTAACTATAGGGACTTGAACTACCTGAGCTATTCTTAGGTTATAGAAATGTGTAGTAAAGCTTTGGCCATATATGGAGTTAATATTCTTATCAGGCTGTAATACATCTGCCCAATCATGGTGCAGTGCTAGTAAAGCATGTGCGTGGTCACTGGGCACTGCATAGTCTAATACCAGCATTTAAGGCATCCGCAGCATCATAGCAGCCTGTAAAGCATCTGTAAAGTCACAGGATACTGCATACTTTTAATGCAACTGCTGCATGGTCAAAGGGCAATGATTAGTCATCATAGCAACCTGTAAGGCTTGGCGCAAAGCCCATTCATGATATAGCACCCTGTACTTCACAATAACGGCACTTACAGTTGATCAGGGCAGCTCTAGCGGTGCAGAAATATGTCACTCGTTGGAAAGGTAGCATCTTAAGACGGTGAATGTTGGGAGCCCAGAGCTCTGCAATATTGCCAGTGTTCGTCTACACCTGACGGCAATAGGTGTGGCTGAAATAGCTTCACACACTGATTAGAATGGGTGCGAAAAACAGGTAACAAGTGTTGGTGGAAACAGTACAGAGTTCAAAATGGAACTAGGTACATTACATACGTATCATTTATGTTCTTTACAGTGTTGTTTCAGGCTATTTCATTCTGTTTATGACTGTTTATGACAACCGCCTCAGCACACAAATGTAAAATGAGGCAAAACATACTGATATAATTGCAAAGTTTTGCAGGAGTTTGATGCTAAGAACCCACTTCTATAGTGTGTGTTATTGTATTATACTGTATTTTACTAGGGTTTACAGGTCCTACTTGCTTTTGCTGTGTGTGTGTGTGTGTGTGTGTGTGTGTGTGTGTGTGTGTGTGTGTGTGTGTGTGTGTGTGTGTGCACGTGTGTTGCTGGAGTCCTGCAGCTCTCCATCTGTCTCTGGTCTTTTAAGTGTGGCATGAATATGCTGACACGCACACACTGATCTTTGTTTACTGCCTCACGCTCTGCGACCCTCGTCCCCTCTCTGTGATGATGCAGCATTTATGAATGCGAGTGGACACACACAAACGCACGGGCCGTGCAGAACGCCAGCATGAATTACTCGCCAAATCCGTCTGCGCCATAATTCAATTGGGAGCGTTAAATCTGATCGGTCTGATGATTGGAAACGACAGGCCGAATGATTCAGTACTTTCTGCTCTGTGCTCGTCTGCCTGTCCTTCTGTGAGGAAATCTGGAGACTGAAGCAAAGCAAACAAAGCAAAAACGGTCAGGATCTGTTTGTCTGTTAAAGACTTCACTTTGAGACTCCACCCCTTTGGGCTACTTCATTAAAACGCCGCCAGTCGCTGTTCTTTTTTACCCCCATTCTGCAATCTATAAAATATGTACATATGAAGGGTAAGGCATATATTTTCTAAATATGTGTACAAACACTATATTGCCAAAAGTCCTCACTCACCCATTCAAATCACTGAATTCAGGTGTTCCAGTCACTTCCATGGCCACAGGTGTATAAAGCCAAGCCCCTAGGCCTGCAGACTGCTTCTACAGACATTAGTGAAAGATTGGGTCGCTCTCAGGAGCTCAGTGAATTCCAGCGTGGTACCGTGATCGGACGCCACCTGTGCAGCAAGTCTAGTCGTGAAATTTCCTCACTACTAAATATTCCACAGTCAGCTGTCAGTGGGATTATAACACAGTGGAAGCGATTGGGAACGACAGCAACTCAGCCACGAAGTGGTTGGCCACATAAAATGACAGAGCGGGGTCAGCGGATGCTGAGGCGCATAGTGCGCAGAGGTCACCAACTTTCTGCTGAGTCAATCACTACAGACCACCAAACTTCATGTGGCCTTCAGATCAGCTCAAGAACAGCATAGAGAGCTTCATGGAATGGGTTTCCATGGCCGAGCAGCTGCATCCAAGCCTTACATCACCAAGCGCAATGCAAAGCGTGGAATGCAGTGGTGTAAATCGCCACCACTGGACTCTAGAGCAGTGGAGACGAGTTCTCTGGAGTGACCGATCACTCTTCTCCATCTGGCAATCCAATGGATGAGTCTGGGTTTGGGGGTTGCCAGGACACGGTACTTGTCTGACTGCATTGTGCTGAGTGTAAAGTTTGGTGGAGGGGGGATCATAGTGTGGGGTTGTTTTTCAGGAGTTGGGCTCGGTCCCTTAGTTCCAGTGAAAGGAACTCTTAAAGCTGCAGCACCAAGAGATTTTGTACAATTTCACGCTCCCAACTTTGTGGGAACAGTTTGGGACGGCCCCTTCCTGTTCCAACATGACTGCACACCAGTGCACAAAGCAGGTCCATAAAGACGTGGATGAGCCAGTTTGGTGTGGAAGAACTTGACTGGCCTGCACAGAGTCCTGACCTCAACCCCATAGAACACCTTTGGGATGAATTAGAGCGGAGACTGTGAGCCAGGCCTTCTCGTCCAACATCAGCGTCTGACCTCACAAATGAGCTTCTGGAAGAACGGTCAAAAATTCCCATAAACGCACTCCTAACCCTTGTGGAAAGCCTTCCCAGAAGAGTTGAAGCTGTTTTAGCTACAAAGGGTGGGCCACCATAACATTAAACCCTATGGATTAAGAATGGGACGTCACTCAAGTTCATATGTGTGTGAAGACAGGCATGCGAATACTTTTGGGAAATATAGTGTATTTAAGTTTGAAATATTGGACATATATGCCTAACGTACAGATCATAAAGTACTGAACGCATACACACATGCAGAATATATGAATCATGTATGTCTAGATGGTTGGATACGTCCTAGTACAGTCTAATTGTTACTCTCTCATCTGTTTGCTTTAAAATGGGCCAACATTTAACAGTGTCCACTCACTGTCCACTCTATTAGACACTCCTACCTCATCGGTCCACCTTGTAGATGTAAAGTCAGAGACGACTGCTCATCTGCTGCTGCACAGTTTGTGATGGTCATCCTCTAGTCCTTCATCAGTGGTCACAGGTCGCCGCCCACAGGACGCTGTCGGCTGGATATTTTTGGTTGGTGGACTATTCTCAGTCCAGCAGTGATACTGAGGTGTTTAAAAACTCCAGCAGCACTGCTGTGTCTGATCCACTTGTACCAGCACAACACACACTAACACCACGTCAGTGTCACTGCAGTGCTGAGAATGATCCACCACCCAAACAGTACCTGCTCTGTGAGGGTCCATGGGGGGTCCCGACCACTGAAGAACAGGGTACCAAAGTACCAGAGAAACAGGACTACAATAGAAGCAACTGAATAGAACAAGACAACAGAAGAACCCTTTTTGGTACTACATAGAACCCCTTTCAAAAAAGGTTCTATTTACAACCATCTACAGCACAAAGAACCATATATGACTCATTCTCCATCATCTGAAGAACTACTGAACAATGCCAAGCACCTTTTAGTCATGCAAAGGTTTCTTTGAGTGTTCATGGTTCTATACTGAACATTTTTCCTTCCTAAGGAACCTTTTTTACTGAAGAAATCTTTAAGAGCGTAAAGTTGTTAGAAATGCAGAAGACGGCAAATCACTTGTGGTAAATAATCTGTGTTTTAGTGCTTTTTTTTCCGTGTTGAAAGCTTGTTGTTGTGAAATGTGGGGGAAAAAAACATCCGTCGGAAAGTTAAACTCAGTCCTGTGCTTCATCGCATCATCCAGTCAAGCCAACGCGCAGTCGAGCTGATCCGAGCAACGGCCAGAAACGTCGGAACATTTAATCACCAAACTCCGTCAACACCCAACAATTAAAATGATCTGCGAGGCTGCGAGCCTTATTTGACTAATTAACTGTCTAATTGGCCCTCGCAAGTGAAGACTGGTGTACGACGTAAAAAGCAGTTAACAAGAACGTGGACTGGGTAATGAGCAGATTTAGGGAAGACTGTTCAGTGAGGGAGAGAGTGGAGTGTAGAGGTCTCCGGAGAGTAATGTTTAGAAGGTCATATCCCCCTTAGCTTACAATATTACAACAATAACTTCATTAGCATTAATTACTCAGCAGTGTGTGATGCAGCAGGACTCGTGAACACACATTTGTGGATCTGTTATGCGTAGTCATCTTATTATGTATGACTATCTTGAGAAAACATCCGGCTACTAAAAAGTGACGGGGCAGTGCTTAGTGTTCATACAGGCTGCAAGGCGTCTGCATGGTCACAAGGCATGTTTAACCCCTTTGATTACAAACTAAGGCTTCAGTAGCTATAGGGCCTTGAACTACCTGAGCTATTCTTAGGTTATAGAAGTGTGTAGTAAAGCTTTGGCCATATATGCGGTTAATATGCCTATCAGGCTGTAATGCATCTGCCCAATCATGGTGCAGTGCTTAGTAAAGCATGTGCGTGGTCACTGGGCACTGCATAGTCTAATACCAGCATTTAAGGCATCCGCAGCATCATAGCAGCCTGTAAAGCATCTGGAAAACATAGGACTTTGCATACTTTTATGCAACTTCTGCATGGTCAAAGGGCAATGAGTAGTCGTCATAGCAGCCTGAAAGGCACTTGCATGGCAAAGCCTATTCATCATAGCAGCCTGTAAGGCACCTGTATAGGGCAAAGCTTAGTGACCATACTAACCTACATGGTATCTCAGTGGTCACAAAGTAGTGCTGTACTTTACTTACCAGCCTGTAAGGCAGAAAGGACAGTGCTTTGTGGTCATACATCCTATGTGGCATCTGCATAATCACACCGCTATGATTACTCTTCATGCCGCCTATAAGGTATTTGCATGGTCATAGGGCAGTGTTTACTTTCCTTACCAGCCTGTAAGGCATCTGTAAGACCACAGAGCAGTGTGTAGTGATGATAACACGGTAGTGCTTAGTGATCATACCAATCTGTAAGGAACCTGTATAATGACAGGGCAGTATTTAGTGATCAAACCATCTTCTATAGCATCTGCAAGGTCATAGGGTAGTTTTTACTTTCCTTACCAGCCTATAAGGCATTCATCTATCCTTAGGGTAGTGCTTAGTGATCACACCAAACCTGTAAGGCATCTGCAACATCACGAGGTAGATTTACTTGCCTTACCAGCCTATAAGGCATTCATCTGCCCTTAGGGTAGTGCTTAGTGATCTCACCAAACCTGTAGGGCATCTGTAACATCACAAGGTAGATTTACTTTCCTTACCAGCCTATAAGGCATTCATCTATCCTTAGGGTAGTGCTTATTGATCATACCAACCTGTAAGGAACCTGCATAATCACAGGGCAATGTTTATTGTTCAGACCATCCTGTATAGCATCTGCAAGGTCACAGGACAGTGCTTACTTTTCTTACTAGCCTACAAGGCACTTACATGGTTCAAGGGCAGTGCTTAGTGAACATACCAGCCTGTGAAGCATCCACAATGTCACCTTGTAGTGTTTACTTTCCTTATCAGCCTGTAAGATGTCTGCACAGTCGCAGGATGGTGCTTCCTTTATTTACCAGCCTGTAAGGCATAGGCAGTGTCACAACATGCGACACTGTTACCATAGCTAATGTAGTGCCTGAAAATCTTAATGAAGCTTTTATTACATTATAATGTAATTCTGTACTACAACGCTAACATCACAAATGCACTATAAAGCAAGTCTCCTAGGAAAATCTCATTTCTACTTTTTTAATTACATCAAAATCTTGACGTCAACTTTTTTTTCTTCCTCAATATCGATTCCCGTTTTCATTAGGCTTCTGAGGTAAGTGAGGAAATGCATCAAATAAATGTTTGTTTTTCTTTTTTAATCACTGAGCGATGAATTTCATGCACCATTTCTCAGAGGCAAGTAGGAGCAGAGTGACAGAAAGGGAGGGAGAGTGTTTCATAGCCGACTTCAAACAGAGTGGCGCCTCCCCACTGAAAGTGCGTGGGAATAGAGCTACTGTAGCGGCAGCGTTTGGTCTTTATAGAGTCTTTCCACTTCAGTCAATCTGAACGCGAGGCAGCGGCACAGACACTCGACGGAAAACAAATATCCTAATGTTTATTCAGATACCAGTTACCATGTGAGTAAGACGGTGTTGATAAAGCATTAGTACTGTTCATGAAGACAAGAACTGGGTTTGAAGTAAACGCACATGGACACAACTATGTCACACACTTTCTCTCTTTTTCTCTCTGCCTTGCTTTGTTCTGAGGGTTGAGCTCCATATGCTCACTTTTCCCACCATTCTCTTCTTTGCTGTCTACCACTTTCTGTTTTCTTTTGCCTATTTTTGGCCTTTCATTCAAAGGGCCCAAGTCCTACACGTTCAAATCTGCTGGGTTGTTTCTCTCCAGATGCTGGGTTGAGCCTGTTGGATCATTTTGTTGGGTTATTTATACACTGCTGGGTAGTTTATAGCATTTTAGCTGGGGTGGAGACACACCTCCAAAGTGGTGGGGAAAAACTTATTGTTTCCCAAAACCAAAAATGTGGCTGGCTGAGTGACAAAATGCAATTAGGCGCAAGTGTCCTGAACTCAGCCAAAAAGCGGTGGGTTGTCACCCCAGAACTTTCAAAAGTTTTGGGCCAAATGCCCACTCGGCCCCAAAGATTCCGGCCGCCCTGGTTTTTTGTGGAGCCCAGCTGCTGGATTAGTTAGATTGGATTTACAGCCAAAAGGAATTGGAATAGACTACTCACTCTTCAGTGAACCAAACAAAAATAGATGTTTGGATTTGAGAAAACTCAGTATTATATACTGTATTTCCCTAGTTTTGATGTGAGACTGATTTACTAATGTTAGCATGCTATGTTTGTTTCCACTGTCTTACGGGCATGTCTCTAGTAGATGTAGCCCATGATATAGACATTTGCAAGACGCCTTCAAAATCACAGGCTAGAGTTTACTTTCCGTACCAGCCTGTAAGGCGCCTGCATGGTCACAGGGAAATGCTTATTGATCACACCAGTCTGTAAGGTATCTCCAAAGTCACAAGGTAGGTTTACTTTCTTTACCAGGCTATAAGGCTAGTGCTTACTTTCCTTAGCAGCCTGTAAGGCACCTGCATGGTCACAGGGTAATGTTTAGTGATGGCACAAGCTTGTAAGGCATCTACAAAGTCACAAGGTAGGTTTACTCTCTACCAGGCTGTAAGGCTAGTGCTTACTTTCCTTACCAGCCTGTAAGGCATCTGTACAGCCACAAGGTAGGCTTACTTTATTTGCCAGGCTATAAGGCTAGTGCTTACTTTCCTTACCAGCTTGTAAGGCGCCTGCATGTTCGCAGGGTAATGTTTAGTGATTGCACCAGCTTGTTCGGCATCTGCAGTCACAAGGTAGGTTTACTTTCCTTACCAGCCTATAAGGCTAGTGCTTACTTTTCAGACCCTGTTCAGCACCCACAGCTCCACCCCCTTACAAAATAGTCAATATAATATAAGATCAACTGCAGGAAAAAAAAGTCCAGTCTTCAGAGCATTGCATAAGCCCCACCCACTTTACTCTGATAGGATGCACCTAAACGAAAGACACACAGAACAGACGTGTCAGCGGTTCAGTTTAATGTGTAAACCGATTTAAATGTTTTATTTCTGCCTTTGCTGTATTGAATTTATTTCAGCTCTAAACCAACACTGAGCTCTCTCACCTGTTGTTCTCCTTCTCGCTCTATTTTTGTCAGCTCTGTCTTTTCATTCTGCTCACATCCGGCTTCTTTTATTGCCTCATCTCTCTCCCTCTCCCTCCCTCTTTCTCTCCCTCTCTTTGATGTACTGTCCCACTGCTGCTGAGACGACAGGCGGCCGCAGGATCAGAACACGAATGTCGGAAAATTCTCCACATGGAACACAGGCTTCTTTTCACACACACATACACAGCCTGACCAAATGTTTGGGCAGTAACCCCTGATTATCTGTCCTTTCTGTAGCAGCACCGCGACCCATGTTTCCATGCCTTTTACACTCACTTTATTTGAAACAACGCTGTATGTCCACTCAGTGCCAACTTGATTGGAAACACCTACCCTGTTTGTCCACTGCGCGGCTGCTTTATTGGAAAAAAACAACGTTATCAGCTTTAGCCACTTTATCAGAAATGTCTACATGGTATGTCCACTCACTGGCTACTTCATTGGAAACACCCATCTTGACAGTCCACTCGATAGCCACTTTTTTTGGAAACACCTTCCTTGTACGTCCACTCAGTGGCCGCTTTATTAGAAACACCTTCCTTGTACGTCCATTCAGTGGCCGCTTTATTAGAAACACCTTCCTTGTACGTCCATTCAGTGGCCGCTTTATTAGAAACACCTTCCTTGTATGTCCATTCAGTGGCCGCTTTATTAGAAACACCTTCCTTGTACGTCCATTCAGTGGCCGCTTTATTGGAAACACCTTCCTTGTACGTCCACTCAGTGGCCGCTTTATTAGAAACACCTTCCTTGTACGTCCACTCAGTGGCCGCTTTATTAGAAACACCTTCCTTGTACGTCCACTCAGTGGCCGCTTTATTAGAAACACCTTCCTTGTACGTCCACTCAGTGGCCGCTTTATTAGAAACACCTTCCTTGTACGTCCACTCAGTGGCCGCTTTATTGGAAACACCTTCCTTGTACGTCCACTCACTGGCCGCTTTATTGGAAACACCTTCCTTGTACGTCCACTCACTGGCCGCTTTATTGGAAGCACCTTCCTTGTACGTCCACTCAGTGGCCGCTTTATTGGAAACACCTTCCTTGTACGTCCACTCAGTGGCCGCTTTATTGGAAACACCCACCTTGTATGTTGACTATTATTTCTTTTTTGGATGATGGATTATTCACAGCAGTGACACCTCCCAAAAATATCCAGCTGAGCGCAACTCCAGTCAGAAACTGACCACTGAAAAAGGCCAGAAGATGGCTAACACAAACTGTTCATCAAGAGATGAGCCACAGTCTCGAACTGAACCCCAGCAAGGTGGAGCGTGAAGAAAGCGGTTTCTAATAAAGTGGCCAGTGAGTGAAATATTAAGTGCACGTCTTGTGAAACGATGCGCCTACGCCAAAACTTGGTAATCGCAAAAGCCGAGGCTGATTAGACACTTAGGAAATCAGCTTTAAGCCCATGTTTAATGTGTATAAAGGAAGCTGCTCCGTTTGCTTCTCTTTTCTAGAACTTTCTCCAATGTTCCTGCTTGTAAACACTGCATGCTAATAGGTTTACTTTGGCTGGCGAATTTCTTCTCGTATGCATGCGAATTTTCTTTTTGCATGAATTAGAGAATGAAATCAAATGCAGAATAACAGGAAGGTTTGATTAAATCTAATATCATTCACGGCAGAGTTCTCATTAATATTCAATTACCAGAGTTCCCTAATATCAGCTAATTTCATTTCCCATTAAGCAACTAATTAGCCTCCATGCTGCAAATCTCAGCTAATCTCAGCTAAGCCTGCTGCCGCCTCCATTCATTTAACCCGAGAGTCACTGGCCAGCGCTGGGTCTGCATCGCGCCAGCGCTGCACCAACGCTCTGCCTACTGGTCTGCCGCCCCTTTGAATGAGTTGAGCGGTGGAGGAAAGCCTGGAATTACTTGTAGCGTGGAGGAGAAAGATAATTACAGCCCCTCGAAATAGAAAAGCCACTATTTCCATTTTCATCGTCTGAGGTTGAACTCCACCAAAATGCAAACGGCTTTCAGACGGAGTCGTTACGGCACAGAGCTCAGTCACACATGGCAGGGAAAAGAGACCCGAATTAGGGAATATAATTCCACAGAAAGCTCTTTCTGAAAGCCATTATGGCACGCAATATTGGGATATCTCTGTAGTAGCAGCCTCGGAGCGCCGTGTGAGCTGGGAAGATACCTCAGCTGTATTTCAAACAGCTTCTGCTTCATATACACCAATCAGGCGTAACATCATGACCGCCTCCTCGTTTCTACACTCATTGTCCACTTTATCAGCTCCACTGACTGTATAGCTGCACTCTGTAGTTCTACAGTTACAGACTGTAGTCCATCTGTTTCTCTGATACTCTGTTACCCTGTTCTTCAGTGGTCAGGACCCTCATGGACCCTCACAGAGCAGGTACTGTTTGTTTGGTGGATCATTCTCAGCACTGCAGTAACACTGACGTGGTGTGTTGTGCTGGCATGAGTGGATCAGACACAGCAGTGCTTACGTTTTACGTCACGAGTTTATTGGCTGGTTGCAAGAAAAGAAATCCGAATACTGTCTGAGTCATGTAGACTTGGAGTTTGATCAGATTACTGACAATCTGATTTTTTGCAGTTATCGCATCTAAACACATTCAATGTTTCGTTTATGGCCAGCAGAGACGAATGTTTCTGCAATGCTATTGTTTTTTGCAGTGTTGAAAGTCCAGGTTTGAGAGAAGAACATGGATATCCATGATTCTAGAGCCATACTACTTGACATACCTTAAGTGGGAGTGGCCTGCTTCTGAGCAAATGCACCGAAGTATGACCAGCAAGGTGGAATGTTTCTGTGAAGATATAAGATAACTTAAAACCTTTTTATATGCGCTTATTCCATGTTAGATGTCTGTGATATGTTCCAAAAACCGCTGTAAGAGAAGCATGTTAAGGTGTTACCTCACCCTATGACGATATCCTTATCGTGATCCTTACAAATACAGCATCATTAGCCAGGTTTGATTGGCTTTGGGGCAGCAAAGAAGACTCGTAAGACCGCAATTCACATTTCCACAATCGATCCATTTCAGATGAGCTCAGGCCCAGAGAAGGTGGCAGTGTTTCTGGCTAGTTCTAAAGCAATGTGAGGTCTGAGGGATGAAGGTCATGAGCATTTAGTTGTGGCCTTCCCTTTTGGATATCCTTACAAAGACAGCATCATCAGCCATGTTTAATTGGCTTTAGGGCAGCACAGTATATAAAATGTTGAATGACTGTATTCAGCTTTGTTTTTAAAAGTGATACGACTAGTGAAATTTGTCTGTGAGTCACAATATCAAAATACATATTGTGTGTCATGAACAATTCTATAAGCATCGTGATATGCTACCTTTCTCCATATTGCCCATTGCTCCATTGTTTCAAATCTTTCAGCACTAATGGTGACAGATAATAAGACATATAACAGGTAACGATCTGAATAATGGACAACGTCCATTGCTTCCGTAAACCATCTGACTGTTTGGCTCATCAGACCACAACTCACGTTTCCACTATGCATCGATCCATTTCAGATGAGCTCAAGCCCAGAGAAGGTGGCAGTGTTTCTGCCTAGTTCTAAAGCAGTGTGAGGTATGAGGGATGAAGTTAGTTAGTAGAAGCATTCAGTTGTGGCCTTCCCTTTTATGCCTTTCACATGACGTAGCATTTTAGAGGGTGAAGTTCCTGTAATTGTTGCAATTACATATTCAAGAACGTTGCTGGGGCATTTTCAGCCAATTATACTGACTCATCAATGGTCTCATGAAAGACGAGGCCTTTCCTGGATGTTGCCTTTATACACAAGCATGATTGCACCACCTGACCACCTGTGTAATGTGGTTTTTCACAGTAATTTGCAGTGTTGCTGGAAATTGTCAAAGTGTCACACAGTCTTTGTCCACACTCAAACGTAATTTACGCAAGAATTATTCATGAGAATTGTGTGAACTTCACCAAACATTGCATCTGTCCACTACACTGCAACCGCCTTTCCAGATAAAAGACTTAATGAACCGTCCACACAGTGTGAGACGGAGCGCAAGATAAAATTCAATAACAATCACTATAATTTCCCAATTATGCATCTCTAATTGAAAGCCTTCCATATGAGTCTGATAGACATCACTAACTGGCCAATTAGAGGTCCTTCCATTTAAAGGCGGGAGAAGTCATTAGCGTACATTAGCCTAGCATCATGGAGATAACAGATTATCATGCCTGCACACATTTGCTTAAATGAGTTTATCAGGACACTTCTGCCGCAGAGCTGAAGCGCCTGAGGCGATTAAGGAGGGGAGAGATAGCAGGGCTGTCCGCGTTCACACCGTGGCTAGCCAGAGGACACTGAAACGAGAAAACAAGACTACAGGTTTAGTATAAAGCGAAAAGTTCATGAACAGCATTTCATTAGTATACAAGTGAAACTTTATTGAAGTTGTCGTGGCATATAGACCAGAAAAGCCAAAGAACGGGAAAGACTCTTAATAGGACTGAAATAAAGAAGATTTGTGAGAGATGTTCGGGTTGAGCTGGTTGTTTCATTTAAAGTGAATAAATAAGCCACCCTAATTCACTCATGCTTGGCCCGACTCTCAGGCTACAGTCACAATACTAATATGCACATATATACACACACACATTATATGCACCAATCAGGCATAATATTATGACCACCTCCTTGTTTCTACGCTCATTTTCCATTTTATCAGCTCTACTTACTGTATACACTCACCGGCCACTTTGTTAGGTACACCTGTTCAGTTGCTTGTTAACACAAATAGCTTATCAGCCAATCACACGGCTGCAGTTCAATGCATTTAGGCATGTAGAGGTGGTCAAGACAACTTGCTGAAGTGTAGGCCGAGCATCAGAACGGGGAATAAAGGGGATTTAAGGGACTCTGAACGTGGCGTGGCTGTTGGTGCCAGACAGGCTGGTCTGAGTATTTCAGAAACTGCTGATCTACTGGGATTTTCACGCACAACCATTTCTAGGGTTTACAGAGAACGGTCTGAAAAAGAGGAAATATCCAGTGAGTGGTCAGTTGTGTGGACGAAAAGGAGGAGAATGGGCAGACTGTTTCCAGATGATAGAAAGGCAACAGGAACTCAAATAACCAACCAAAATCTCTGAGGAACGTTTCCAACACCCTGTTGAAAGTCTGACATGAAGAATTAAGGCAGTTCTGAAGGTGTACCTAATAAAGTGGCCGGTGAGTGTAGGTGCACTTTGTAGTTCTACAGTTACAGACTGTAGTACATCTGTTTCTCTGATACTTTGTTTGACACCTTTTACCCTGTTCTTCAGTGGCCAGAACCCCCATAGACCCTCACGGTTTGGGTGGCGGATCATTCTCAGCACTGACGTGGTGGTGGTGTATTAGTGTGTGTTGCTGAGTGGATCAGACACAGCAGTGTGCTCATCACAAGCCACATGGTCCGTCTCCTCATTAGCTTGGAGGATGTGACATCTATGATTTCAGAAATTATTTTCAAGTTTTAATTCATAGTTATACCACAAGCCCAGAGAAGGTGGCAGTGTTTCTGGATCCTGTTTACACATGGTTTCTTGTTTGCTAGCACTGTCCTATTCTTTCCAGTGATAAATGAAGAGTTATGCCCTCTGTGGATGGTCATCAGCTGGATTTCCATCATCATTAAATCCAGATTTATGTGCTTGCCAGGGTTTGAGTAAATCTGGAGATCTGCTAGTATGCCATAAATTAGTCTGTGGTGGATCTAGAGTGCTATCGGAGGATTTGCAGCAGGGCTTCTCCAGCCAAGTCCTGGATCCAGTCTTGGCTTTTTCCAGCTCGGTTAGTGGTAGAGAATAGAGAAGGTCAATAAGTGTAGGTTCCATGGTTGGGTTCTGGCACTTGGGAACCATCAAGGTACCTCCAACCCTACAACAAGCTTCCACGATGAAGCTGTGTCAACGAAACACAGCAGAGGAAACTTCCTAAAGCAAACCTTCAGATTGGTTCAACCACTGAGGCCTCAGATGTAAACATTGGTTTACCTCATTCAAACACAATGCACACTCTGGCGCCTGCCTACATCCAATCTCCTTCTACACGGATTAAATGAAAGATTCGCTTTAGCTTTTTTAGCCTTTTTCACTCGGTTGCTTCAGAAAAAAGGTGCGAACGTTCACACAGCTTTAACTTTGACCCGTCAACAAAGGCGAGATTTCAAGTTTCAAGACTTGCAGAACGGAAACATACATCACACCTTTTAAACAAAGAGAATAGAGAGAGAGAGAGAGAGAGAGACAGCGAGCGAGAGAGGGAGTGGGAGACTGGGGTGAGAAACAGATAGAGAGAGAGAATCAATTTATTTGTTTATGTTCTCCAAAATGTCATTCTCTCTGCTCCTGCGCTCTGATGATTGCAGCACCAATAGGTCTGAAGTGGGATCGGAGCGCGGCCCTGAATGGCAAAAAAAAAAGAGTGAGAAAAACCTCATTTAATCCTCCCACACGAAATAAAATAACACACACTTTCATCAACATGAAAACCCATCTCGGTATGGACCCGGAGAGGAAACGAGGCTCTGGCATTAAAGCCGAGAAAGCTGAACCTTGATGTGCAGCTAATGTTCAACCATAGTGAGCTTCTGTGAGCCATGTCAATCCATTGCTTCTGCAAATGGAGAGAACGGCATCCATCTGGGCTTTGCAGTGCCGTGAAGCTGGAAGCAGGGTAGGCGTAACAAATGCGAGCGCGACGGTTGGCAGTTTACTAATTTACACAATGCCATTATCAGAAATGGACAAAAAAAAATGGATGGATGTCCACTGATGCGGTCATTTAGTGTCTGAAACCAGTGATGAGACACGGCTTGGGGCGAGATTTAGGCATGCAATGCTAATTAGGGTGCATAATTAGCTCCAGTGCATGACATAAGAAGCTCACTTCACACACCAAACACGTCCTGGCTGACCAGCTACTTTGGAGTAAGGGCGAAAACTGCATGGCCAAACTTTTCCATCCCACACATACCCCACCTAAGCAGGCCATTTCACGCTCCTGAAGGCCTTTTTCCTTTGAGCTTTGAGAGGGAAGTGAAAATCGTCCTGCTGTCGTCTTTTCTGAAACTGTTCACACCCCCTTCAGCTTTTCAGCCACATTGTCAGTTCAGATTGGTGCTGGAGTGGTCAGTCAGAAATAGCAGCTGAACACTTAGCTAGAGCTGACCCTGGGGGGTGCTTCTGACCCGTCCTCTACAGCTGGATGGGCAGGGGGAGTGGGCCTGGACTGAAATGAACTGATTAAATTGAATATATAATATTCACTATACTGGAATGGAATGAAATGAATTGGGCTATACTGGACTGGACAGCTGCCCTGCGATGGACTGGCGACCTGTCCAGGGTGTATCCTGCCTTCCGCCCGGAGACTGCTGGGATAGGCTCCAGCACCCCCCGCGGCCCTGACGGAGAAGCGGCTTAGAAAATGGATGGATGGATGGATGGATGGATGGATGGATGGACGGACTGGACAGCACTGAACCAAGCTAGACTATACTGGACTGGAATGAAATGAACCTGACTGGACTGGACTGCACTGAAATGAACTGAACTGAACTGGACCGGACCAAAATGAACTAGACTATACTGGACTGTAATAAAATGGACTATACTGGACTGGACTGCTCTGAACCGAGCTTAACTAACCTAGACAGGACTGCAATGAAATGAATTGGACTATACTGGGTGGATTGCACAGAACCAAACTGACCTAGACTGGACTGGAACAAATTAACTGAACTATACTGGACTGGACAGTAATAACTCAAACTGAATTAGATTGGACTGGGTTGAAATGAACTGGACTATACTGGACTGGACTGCACTGAACCAAACTGAACTAGACTAGACTGGATTGTACTGCACTGAACTAAGCCTAGCTAGACTAGACTGGACTAGAATGAACTGAACTGCCCTGGTCTGTACAGAACATAACAGTTCTAGATAGGACAGGACTGACTTTTGCTTGAACTGAATTGAGATTAATTTAATTAAACTGGACTAAACTTAAGTGGACTAGACTAGACAGGGCAGAAGTGAATTGAATTGAGCTGAACTGGTTGAAATGAATTCAGCTAATCTGGAACAGAACTGAACTGAACTAAACTGGACTGAACTAAGCTGAACTAAGCTGTACTAATATCAAAAGGACAGGAAGGGACTGGACGGAAATTAAATCAACTGGACTGGATTGCACTAAACTGAACTGAACTGAACTAGACTGGACTGGAATAAATATAACTGGACTATACTGGACTGGACTGCACTGAATCAAACTAAGCTAGACTAGACTGGACTAAAATGAACTTGAACTGCCCTTATGCCTGAACAGACCATAACAGGACTAGTAGGACAGGACCGACTTTGGCTTGAACTGAGTTGAGATTAATTGAATTAAACAGGACTAAACGTAATTGGACTAGACTAGACAGGGCAGGAGTGAATTGAATTGAACTGAACTGGTCGAATTCAGCTAATCTGGAACAGAACTAAACTGAACTAATATCAAATGGACAGGAAGGGACTGGACGGAAATAAAATCAACTGAACAGAACTGGACTTCACTAGACTGGACTGGACTGGACTGCACCAAACTGAACCAGACTAGGCAGTACCGGACTGGCCTGGAATTATAACGAATGAAAAATGCTACAGGCTTTTATGGGGGCTCCTATTTTACAGCGAGGCTTCAAGAGCAGAAAACAAAATGACCACATGTGCAGACCAGCCATGGAAGAGCTAATACGGCCTCAAATTTGATGCCAAATGCCTCAAGAAAAACATTACAAGCACGAAATACAGGGGCCAAAGTCATTGAGAACGTGAGATGGCAACAACAACATAACAACTGTCTGAGCGTTGTAATAATTCATAGCAGAGTAAGGCCAATTTAGCCCTGTTCACATAAAAACTCACCGGCATCCACAGCACGACTTGACACTTTCCCCCACAGGCAAGCCATGCAGAAACACCAACCTCAGAGCGAGAGAGAGAGGTTTGAACTGCTTCAGGCTTTTCTATATTAATGCTTATTATAGATAATTCAGCAGCTCCAGTGGGGATGAGGACTTTTTAAAAACATCCATCTGTCACATTAAACCGCTTCATGTTCAGTCTTCAGCACTCCTCACTCTTCAACTCAGAACAGCTGTAGAACACGAGCGGCGGTTCTTAAAAGCTGAAGCCTTCCTGAGACGCAGCACTCCTGAGTTTAAAATCAACACTGTATGGCTACCAGTGTTTAGACATGTCGTCATCACACATCTACACCCATCAGGACTTAGATTCTACGGTCAGTGTCCACTTTATCAGCTCCACTTACTGTATAGCTGCACTCTGTAGTTCTACAGTTACAGACTGTATTCCATCTGCGAGTGGATCAGACACAGCAGTGCTGCTGGAGTGTTTAAACACTGTGTCCACTCACTGTCCACTCTATTAGTCACTCCTACCTCGTCGGTCCACCTTGTAGATGTAAAGTCAGAGACGACAGCTCATCTGCTGCTGCACAGTTTGTGTCGGTCGTCCTCTAGTCCTTCATCAGTGGTCACAGGACGCTGCTGGGTGGATATTTTTGGTTGGTGGACTATTCTCAGTCCAGCAGCGACACTGAGGTGTTTAAAAACTCCAGCAGCACTGCTGTGTCTGATCCTCTCAGACCAGCGCAACACACACTAACCACCACCACCACCACGTCAGTGTCACTGCAGTGCTGAGAATGATCCACCACCCAAACAGTACCTGCTCTGTGAGGGTCCATGGGGTCCTGACCACTGAAGAACAGGGTAACAAAATATCAGAGAAACAGATGGACTACAGTCTGTAACTGTAGAACTAGAAAGTGCACCTATGTTGGCTGAGGCCCTGATGTTGGATGAGAAGACCTTGTGGATTCCAGGAGGACACAGCATAGTGCTGACAGTAAAGTTTGGTGGAGGAGGGATAATGAGCTGAGGCTGTTTGGGACTCTTAATTCCAGTAAAGGGTAATGTTAATGCTACATCACACAAAGACATTTAAGACAATGATATGCTTCCCAAAGGTGTTCAGTGGGATTGGGGCTCTGTGCAGGCCACTGGAGTTCCCTCACAGCAAACCTCTGTCTTTATGGTGTTCTCTTTGTGCACAGTCATGCAGGAACAGGACAAGACTTGCCTCAACCTGCCGACACAAAGTTGGATGCATATAATTGTGTAAAAATTGTGTGAAAGAGAGGAGAGATGGAGGGAGAAAGAGGAGTGATGGAGAGAGAAAGAGGAGATATAGAGAGAAAGAGAGGAGCGATAGAGAAAGAGAGGAGAGAGAGGGTAATTTAGATGATGACGGTCAGCGCGACTGCCGATGAGCCGCGGCGCTGGGGGGTTTGTTTTCTCCGCGTTTCTCTCTCTGATCGATACCGAGGGTCTCGTGAGGCCGATTTCACTCTCACTGCCGAGACGTAAGCACAGCGCTGGCTCTGGGGCTCGAAATTAGATCTGAAATATGAGTGGAAAGCTGTGATGGATGGGTCAACATATGGACTGAGAATGAAATGATCAATCAATGTGATTATTTATTTACTGAACACACACTCAGGCGCATCGTCACACACTCGCCGCACCGTCACGCACTCGCAGCTGTCATTTCTGAGCAGCACCAACTCATCTTATCTGCGCTGAGATTAATGGGACTGGATTAGCGACTGATGCGCTCGTATTTCTTCTGTTCAGACTCACAGAATCTAAAGAAGTGACGCTTTGGACAGAAATTTACATTTACGGCATTTATCTGACGCTCTTATCCAGAGGGACTTCATTTGATCAATTTACACAGGGAGGCCAAGGCGGTGTTAGGAGTCTTGCCCAAGGACTCTTATTGGTGTAGTGTAGGGTGTATGCCCAGGTGGGGATTGAACCCCAGTCTACAGTGTAGAAGGCAGAGGTGTTAACCACTACACTACACCAACCACTACCCACTACACTAACCAACCCACTACCCACTACACTACACCAACCACTACCCACTACACTAACCAACCCACTACACTACACCAACCACTACCCACTACATTAACCAACCCACTACACTACACCAACCACTACCCACTACACTATACCAACCACTACCACTACACTACACCAACCACTACCCACTACACAAACCAACCCACTACACTACACCCACCACTACCCACTACACTACACCCACCACTACCCACTACACTACCCCCACCACTACCCACTACACTAACCAACCACTACCCACTACACTACACCAACCACTACCCACTACATTAACCAACCCACTACACTACACCAACCACTACCCACTACACTATACCAACCACTACCACTACACTACACCAACCACTACCCACTACACAAACCAACCCACTACACTACACCCACCACTACCCACTACACTACACCCACCACTACCCACTACACTACCCCCACCACTACCCACTACACTAACCAACCACTACCCACTACACTACACCAACCACTAACCACTACACTACACCAACCAATACACCAACCACTACCCACTACACTATACCAACCACTACTACTACACTACACCAACCACTACCCACTACACTAACCAACCCACTACACTATACCAACCACTACCCACTACACTATACCAACCACTACCCACTACACTACACCCACCACTACCCACTACACTAACCAACCACTACCCACTACACTACACCAACCACTACCCACTACACTATACCTACCACTACACTACACCAACCACTACCCACTACACTAACCAACCACTACCCACTACACTACACCAACCACTACACTACACCAACCACTACCACTACACTACACCAACCACTACACACTACACTAACCAACCACTACCCACTACACTACACCAACCACTACCCAACACTAACCAACCACTACCCACTACACTACACCCACCACTACCCACTACACTAACCAACCACTACCCACCACACTAACCAACCCATTACCTACTACAATACACCAACCACTACCCACTACACTACACCAACCACTACTCACTACACTACACCAACCACTACCCACTACACTACACCAACCACTACTCACTACACTATACCAACCACTTCACACTATACTACACCAACGACTACATACTATACTACACCAACCGCTACCCACTACATTACACCAACTGCTACCCACTACACTAACCAACCACTACCCACCACACCACACTACACTAACCAACCCATTACCCACTACACTAACCAACCCACTACACTAACCAACCCATTACCCACTACACTAGCCAACCCATTACCCACTACACTACACCCACCACTACCCAACACTAACCAACCACTACCCACTACACTACACCCACCACTACCCACTACACTAACCAACCACTACCCACCACACTAACCAACCCATTACCTACAATACACCAACCACTACTCACTACACTACACCAACCACTACCCACTACACTACACCAACCACTACTCACTACACTATACCAACCACTTCACACTATACTACACCAACGACTACCTACTATACTACACCAACCGCTACCCACTACATTACACCAACCGCTACCCACTACACTAACCAACCACTACCCACCACACCACACTACACTACACCAACCTCTACCCACTACACTACACCAACCACTACCCACTACACTAACCAACCCATTACCCACTACACTAACCAACCCATTACCCACTACACTAGCCAACCCATTACCCACTACACTACACCCACCACTACCCAACACTAACCAACCACTACCCACTACACTACACCCACCACTACCCACTACACTAACCAACCACTACCCACCACACTAACCAACCCATTACCTACAATACACCAACCACTACTCACCATACTACACCAACGACTACCTACTATACTACACCAACCGCTACCCACTACATTACACCAACCGCTACCCACTACACTAACCAACCACTACCCACCACACCACACTACACTACACCAACCTCTACCCACTACACTACACCAACCACTACCCACTACACTACACCAACCACTACCCACTACACTAACCAACCCATTACCCACTACACTAGCCAACCCATTACCCACTACACTACACCCACCACTACCCAACACTAACCAACCACTACCCACTACACTACACCCACCACTACCCACTACACTAACCAACCACTACCCACCACACTAACCAACCCATTACCTACTACAATACACCAACCACTACTCACTACACTACACCAACCACTACCCACTACACTACACCAACCACTACTCACTACACTATACCAACCACTGCACACTATACTACACCAACGACTACCCACTACACTACACCAACCGCTACCCACTACAATAACCAACCACTACCCACCACACCACACTACACTAACCAACCACTACCCACTACACTACACCAACCACTACCCACTACACTAACCAACCCATTACTCACTACACTAGCCAACCCATTACCCACTACACTAGCCAACCCATTACCCACTACACTACACCAACCACTACCCACTACACTAACCAACCCATTACCCATTACACTTCACCAACCACTACCCACTACTCTAACCAACCCACTACCCACTACACTATACCAACCACTACCCACTACACTATACCAACCACTACCCACTACACTAACCAACCACTACCCATTACACTAACCAACCACTACCCACTACACTACACCAACCACTACCCACCACACTACACCAACCACTACCCACTACACTACACCAACCACTACCCACCACACTACACCAACCACTACCCACTATACTACACCAACCACTACCCACTACACTAACCAACCACTACCCACCACACTACACCAACCACTACCCACTACACTACACCAACCACTACTCACAACACTACACCAACCACTGCCCACCACACTACACCAACCACTACCCACTACACTACACCCACCACTACCCACTACACTACACCCACCACTACCCACTACACCAACCACTACCCACTACACTACACCAACCACTACCCACCACACTACACCAACCACTACCCACTACACTACACCCACCACTACCCACTACACTACACCCACCACTACCCACTACACTAACCAACCACTACCCACTACACCAACCACTACCCACTACACTACACCAACCACTATCCACCACACTACACCAACCACTACCCACTACAGTACACCAACCACTACCCACTACACTACACCAACCACTACCCACTACACTACACCAACCACTACCCACTACACCAACCTCTACCCACTACACTACACCAACCACTACCCACTATACTACACCAACCACTACCCACTACACTACACCAACCACTACCCACTACACTACACTAGTCACTACCCACTACACTACACCAGCCACTACACTAACCACTACCCACTACACTACACCTGTAACTACCCACTACACTACACCAGTAACTACCCACTACACTACACCAGTGATTACCCACTACACTAACCAACCACTATCCACTACACTACACCAGCCACTACCCACTACACTACACCAGTGACTACCCACTACACTACACCAGTGACTACCCACTACACTAACCAACCACTATCCACTACACTACACCAACCACTACCCACTGCACTACACCAGTGACTACCCACTACACTACACCAACCACGGGTAGAAATCTAGTTCATCACGTCGTCTGAAGCCTGCTAGTTACCCTACAAGGCTAATGTAGCTAATAATAAAAGCGTATCAGCTATCATTGTAGCAAATCATCACAAAGTTACTTTAATCTGTTCAGTACCTGTTCAGGAAATAGCTGTTCAGTACCTCTAATAGACGTGTTTATGTGGTTTATGTATGATACACTGTTCTTTCTGAGTATGGATAAATGCACTGTAGTGACCCTCTACTGGCTCTGGCCATGTGGAGCAGCATCAGAGAGCTTGTAGAGAGGAGAATTCCTGCTCTGCAACGTCTTCTGGGTTTCTCAAACACTAGGGGGCGCTCCCGAGTGAGTCCAAATGAACTGGTTGATATGGAGCATTTGAGCAAAATCGTAGTTTAAATAGTTAAATATTTTTCATGTAAAAGAATAAATTAGTTTCCTGAGCAGTGTAAAACATTTTAACACCGCTGTTATATTGTTAAGCGCTTTTAAACTCGAGTTATAGGAGTTTGACACGGCGCCTCATGTACATTTGTGACATCAGAGAGCGCGAACAGCCAATGAGCTGCTCCACTCGCCTGTCAATCACGATCTGGCAGTAAAGCCCAGCCTCCTGCTGCCCAACATATTGGTGAGATTTCTTTGTTTTTTTTGTGAAATCCATACTTCTCTAATTTCTAAAATTAAAGGAAAGCTCTGGGCGAATGGTTAGAAACTATGTTAACCTTTTGCTTTTAGCCGTTGAGCTCCATTCACTCCCGTTCATTCATAAGGCCTCCCTCTGCTATTCGGCAGTCCTGCATTGATATAACAGGGGAAATAGGAAGCGGCCATGCTCCTCATAAACCAGCTGCCTCAGGTCTCACAGGAGCCACAGTAAGAGAGAGACTTTAAACTGTAAATAGTTGGATTAGTACGCAGTTGTGGTTGTTGGATTAATTGTATCCGTGTAAGGTAGGCGTTGTGAGTGTGAGATGTCCACCCCAGCCTATTGTTCATGTTAGGGTTAGCGTGCCCCCCCGTTCAGAACCGTTACATCCACCTTTACTGCATTTCACGCTGGTCTGGTGCTGGTTTGTGCTAGCATGGTTGACCAGCATACCAGCATTGAAACATTTTTCTAGCAGGGTTGAAGCCTGACTTTTGAAGATTGAACGTTACTTAACAACTCCACACAGTTTGAGGTGGCTGTGTGATGGCTGAGTAGCACAGCTGGCAATATGCTAAGTGCTGTATATAACCTGCTGTTGCTTGTTCGCTACATTAGACTTGCATCTCCAGAGCTGAACTTCAGACAGCAAACATGTCTTAGCTGAACGATCATTTGACATTTGATATAAGCAGCCAAAACGACTTCTTTAAGCTTCGACCTCATGAACCTGTACCTCAGGTACAAGATTACAATGATGCCTCAAACACTGATCTGTCTTGTACGATGGCGTTTTAGGGCCACTGTTTCTGAAAATACAAATAGTGGACTTTGAGAATAAAGTCGTAATATTTTGAGAATAAAGTCGTAGAATTATGACGTTTAAGTGGCATTAATACCAGGAAAGACTGCAATATTGTGGCCAAAGCCTTTGCAAAGGAAAAGCAGCGCCTCCTGGTGTTAAATGAGGGGTGTTTAGGTGTTTGTGGAGTTATATTTTCATATCGATTCCCCCGTAAAAAAAACACTCATCCTCCCCGTCTCTCCTGCTCATCAGCACCAGCCTGATATTAGTGTAAGTACCGGCTGAAACGGCTGAGCTGGAAACTGTTTATCTAGAATAAAGAGCCGGACGGACTCGGAGGAAACCGTCTGTCTGTGTTGTTGAAGGAGAACCTCAGGCAGGGTCATCTACATGGCTATCGGGGGCTTCATCTCCCCCCATTCAAAGAGAACATGAAGTTTCACATACAGTGAGGATGAAGATCAAAATGATCCACAGCAACGGGAGTGAGTGGAGCTCCGGCGCCAGGACAGCAACTGAGACCCCAATGCGTTACAGCAGCCCCCCTGCAGTTAGCCCCTCTACAGTCAGCCCCCCTACAGTTAGCCCCCTTTATCCTCTAAATATTACGACTTTATTGAAATGTTTTGACTTTGTTCTCAAAATAGTAAAACATTTTCCTTGAATTATTAGGATTTTATTCTTGAAGTCTACTATTTTTATTTTTATGAACAGTGGCCCTTAAACGCCGTTGTAGTCCAGCATACATCATTCCCGAATGTAATCTGTAACGTTAGGGAGTTTTTCCACGGTACAAAGTACCCAAACTTTAGGCACCAGAAAATATTATCCATCAGCGGTTACTGAAGTTTCCAGTTTTGTGGTTTGGTATCTGCCCAAGATTGGTACCACAGGTCCTAATGATACCCAAAAAGGGTTCTCCTAGTGTTATAAGCTTGGCATCGTAACAGTAGAAGAACGCCCTAGGTGCTGTGTAGAACTCTTTTCATAAATAGAACCATCTACAGAACCCTTTCGTGACGCAAAGAGCACTTTAACCATGCAAACGGCCCTTTGAGTGGTTTTAGAACTATTCTCTATCCCATGAAGATCCATCCTTTTTAAGAGATGGTTATCTGTGTTCCACGGATTTTGTTGGAAGGAAAAACAACATTTACCGTCATTCAGTGTTTAAATTAGCTGAAAAATGCAGACCGACTTGTTTAGGACTCGAAGATTAGGATTATTGACTCGACTTGAGACTCACCTGTACTGGCTCAAGACTTGAACTGAGACTTGACTATCTAGACTTGAGACTTGGGATTTGAGGGTCAAGACTTGAGACTTACTTGTTACTTGCAACTCAGTGACTTGTTCCCACCTCTGGGAGTTACAGGTGGTGGATCATTCTCAGCACTGCAGTAACACTGATGTGGTGGTGGTGGTGTGTTAGTGTGTGTTGCGCTGGTGTGAGTGGATCAGACACAGCAGTGCTGCTGGAGGTTTAAACACTGTGTCCACTCACTGTCCACTCTATTAGACACTCCTACCTCGTCGGTCCACCTTGTAGATGTAAATTCAGAGATGACAGCTCATCTGCTGCTGTACAGTTTGTGTTGGTCATCCTCTAGTCCTTCATCATTGGTCACAGGACGCTGTCGGCTGGATATTTTTGGTTCCAAGTCATCATCATCATCATCATCATCGTCGTTGCCCGCTTAGTCCAAACAGGGTCGTGGTAGCAGTTGGGAGAGCAGAGAATCCCAGATGACCCTGTCCCCCGCAACTTCCTCCAGCTCATTCCCGGGGACCCCAAGCCGCTCCCAGGCCAACTTGGAGACATAATCCCTCCAGCGGGTCCTAGGGTGGCCCCGGGGTCTTGTCCCGGTAGGCCGTGCCTGGAACACCCCCACCGGGAGGCGTCCAGGGGGCATCCGGATCAGATGCCCGAACCACCTCAACTGGCTCCTCTCAATGCGGAGGAGTAGCGGCTCTACTCTGAGCTCCTTCTGGATGACCGAGCTTCTCACTCTATCGCAGAGCATGTAGCCCGCACCCGACGAAGAAAGCTAATTTCCGCCGCTCCTTTCTGGATCGGGGCCTTGTCGTGGCGGAAGGGCATGTGTGGTCTAGGGATCTTCAGAGCTAAGTCATCGGGAGCAATATGCTCCTGGTAGGGTCTCCCAGGGCGAACAGGTCTGGAGTGAAGACCCAGACTAACACGATCCAAAGTTTATTCTCCATGAATATGGTACATAAAAAATCGTGTACCCTGCCCGGGAAAGGGTCACCGGGACCTACCCCTGGAGCCAGGCCTGGGGGTAGAGTTCCACGGCGAGCGCCTGGTGGCCGGGCAGCCCACGTAATCCGGCCGGGCTCAGCCCGAAGATGCAACGTGGGGAGGCCATGTGGGCCCACCACCCGCAAGGTCCAGCATGGGGGAGCGGTGCAGTGCCATATTGGCAGTGGGAGATGGCGGGGAGGCCCTAGTTGGCCTAGGCCCCTGCAGCAGAAACTAGCTCTTGGTTCCAAGTCCAGCAGCTTAAAAACTCCAGCAGCACTGCTGTGTCTGATCCACTCGCACCAGCACAACACACACTAACACACCACCACCGCCACGTCACAGTGTCACTGCAGTGCTGAGAATGACCCACGACCCAAACAGTACCTGCTCTGTGAGGGTCCATGGGGGTCCTGACCACTGAAGAACAGGGTAACAAAGTATCAGAGAAACAGATGGACTACAGTCTGTAACTGTAGAGCTACAGAGTGAAACTGTGTGGTCAGTGGAGCTGATAAAGTGGACAGTGATTAGTAGAAATAAGGAGGTGGTTTGAATATTATGGCTGACCGATGTGTTTCTGTTTAGTCTACAGTCGCTCACGTTTGGTCTCGTAAAAATTAACAAGGGCTCTTTTTGGTAAATAAACGCACACTAATTGCAGAAGCAGACCTCGGGGTAGGGGACGAAAAACATAAAAGAAAAAAACACAAGACAAGAATTTTGTTCCAGGTGTTGAGATGATGCAAAAGAAAATAGTAAAAACGCAATTAACAGAATTAAAACATGAAACGGAAGCAGAATCTCTCTTCACTGCGGTCCGGCCTTTCCATCTGAGGACTTTAAACAGTTCTAAAGAGCTTCAGAAAGGCCGATAACGTGCTTTTAATGTGTTTGTATGAACCGTGGGCATTGAGGCGAGGCGCAGAATCGCGTTTAAAACCGCTGCGTGCCGCGCGGGGACACCTGGGGAGACGCGCAGCCAAGACAAAACGGCGCTGAAAGTGGCGCGAGCTGCCTCTCTAAATATGTATGAGGCTTTTATGGAAATGTGTTTTGCCTCCATTTATAACAACATTGTAAAATCAAACATATAAACACACACACTCGATTAGCAGCCGGCGTGCTACAGCACTGCAGTGCTGATTTATGATCCCTCGCGCTGTCGAGTGATTTATACCTGGCGATAACATCGAGCTGCTGGTAGAACATGCATGCTAATTAACGTGTCCGCACGTGCGGGTGAAGGAGAGTCGGGCCGTCAGTCCGCGTGATGCATGAATAATAACTACACTGACGAGTCAGCGGCGAGGGCTCAGGGCCTTTTAGAGCCATGAATAGGCAAGGGGGGGGGGTGAATACTTTTTCACAGCACTGTATATGTTGGTAAAGCACTTGGAATGTCTTTCACAGGCCTCAGATGTCTGTACTTAAGTGTTAAATATGTTGACATGCATCACTGTTAGCCTAGCGACGGCTAGCAGCATTAGCTGAAATTAGTATTATCCTGTTGTTGTTTTGACATTTGTGGCCTGAAATGACATTGATAGTTTAACAGTCATGGTCCACCACTACTTACATGGTCGCAAAATGAAGTGAATTTACATTTTCAGTTCAGAATAAAAAATATCCAAATTAGCTCTGAATTTAAAAATGTTGAATCTGCACTTTTTACACAGTTTCTCCACTTGTTTCTATGAGCTACGGCCGAGAAGTAGTTCATGTGAAAGTGCAACATGCTTGGAACAAGGAACAAAATGCTAGGGGTACTAAGGGGTCCAGAACCTGAATGTCTTAAAATAAAAAATTGTGGGTGGTCCCTAAAAATAAATGTATTATAATGTTATGCTGTCCTTTAAAATAGAAGCTTGGATACAGATTCAGGGAATGGTCATTGTTTAGCGGACTTGTGTATTTGGTTTTGTCAACTAACTGAAGATGCAGAATTTCTTTGCTTGAGGGTGGCGCTGTTGCAGATTGGTGCACCCAGTTGGTCCGTCGTAGATTAGCAACTGTGCCACGGAGATCACTAAAGCTTCTGAAATCTCGGCCAATTTACAAATAGTGTGGTGGAAAAGTGAACTGTTACTCATTTCTCAAATGTAATGTGTGGAAAAGCATATCTTCAAACTAGAAAAGTTAGTGTTTAAACACTGTGTCCACTCACTGTCCACTCTATTAGACACTCCTACCTCGTCGGTCCACCTTGTAGATGTAAAGTCAGAGACGACAGCTCATCTGCTGCTGCACAGTTTGTGTTGGTCATCCTCTAGTCCTTCATCAGTGGTCACAGGACGCTGCCCACAGGACGCTGCCCACAGGACTCTGTTGGCTTGATATTTTTGGTTCTCAGTCCAGCAGCGCCACTGAGGTGTTTAAAAACTCCAGCAGCACTGCTGAGTCTGATCCACTCAGACCAGCACAACACAACACTAACACACTACCACCACGTCAGTGTTACTGCAGTGCTGAGAATGACCCACCACCCAAATAGTACCTGCTCTGTGGGGGTCCATGGGGGTCCTGACCACTGAAGAACAGGGTAACAAAGTACCAGAGAAACAGATGGACTACAGTGCAGCTATACAGTAAGTGAACATAAAGTGGACAATGAGGGCAGAAACAAGGAGGTGGTCGGAATGTTATGCCTGGTCAGTGTGTACTGTTAGCAATAAGTGTGACTTTTGAGGACCTCTTTTTCAGTATAAGTGCCTTGATGAGCTCTTGAAATGAGCTCAAACGAGAAAAAATGTTAGGAAACAGTGCTACTATCAGCCCAAGCAGACTGGAGATTCCTCTGCTAGTTCTGTTAGTGCGCTGATCAATACATGGATCTAACTGTATGAGACTGCAAGGACATTGTGGGTAAACAGCACATCGTTGGCATTCTCTGTAGCATCTTCAGGGTTTTATCTCACACGGAGGTCCTGCTTACGCCAAATTAGCCACTGTTATCTTTAAAAGCTGACAGACGTCTGATACATCCCTGCTGGAAAACAGACTAGCAAAACTAGCATATGTTGTGTTTTGGATGCTGGTATTCTTGTCAACCAGCATGTCCATGATGGGTGCTGCACTAGACTAGGACTAAACCTGCAACACACCAGCATAAACTAGCATAAGCTGTTTTTTTTTTCCCACAGGAATAGACAAAAACTGTAGTAGCAGCCACTATATGTCCTGAGTTTTACTGGTACTGTTAGGGCATTGCTGTTGCTGAGGTGTTGCTATGCTATTGCTATGATATCTCAGGTGGTTGTTAAGGTACAGTTAGGCCGTTGCTGTTGCTGAGGTGTTGCTATGCTATTACTATGATATCCCAGGTGGTTGTTAAGGTACAGTTAGGCCATTGCTGTTGCTGAGGTGTTGCTATGCCATTGCTATGATATCCCAGGTGGTTGTTAAGGTACAGTTAGGCCATTGCTGAGGTGTTGCTATGCTATTGCTATGATATCTCAGGTGGTTGTTAAGGTACAGTTAGGCCGTTGCTGTTGCTGAGGTGTTGCTATGCTATTGCTATGATATCCCAGGTGGTTGTTAAGGTACAGTTAGGCCATTGCTGTTGCTGAGGTGTTGCTATGCTATTGCTATGATATCCCAGGTGGTTGTTAAGGTACAGTTAGGCCATTGCTGTTGCTGAGGTGTTGCTATGCTATTGCTATGATATCTCAGGTGGTTGTTAAGGTACAGTTAGGCCGTTGCTGTTGCTGAGGTGTTGCTATGCTATTACTATGATATCCCAGGTGGTTGTTAAGGTACAGTTAGGCCATTGCTGTTGCTGAGGTGTTGCTATGCTATTGCTATGATATCTCAGGTGGTTGTTAAGGTACAGTTAGGCCGTTGCTGTTGCTGAGGTGTTGCTATGCTATTACTATGATATCCCAGGTGGTTGTTAAGGTACAGTTAGGCCATTGCTGTTGCTGAGGTGTTGCTATGCCATTGCTATGATATCCCAGGTGGTTGTTAAGGTACAGTTAGGCCATTGCTGAGGTGTTGCTATGCTATTGCTATGATATCTCAGGTGGTTGTTAAGGTACAGTTAGGCCGTTGCTGTTGCTGAGGTGTTGCTATGCTATTGCTATGATATCCCAGGTGGTTGTTAAGGTACAGTTAGGCCATTGCTGAGGTGTTGCTATGCTATTGCTATGATATCCCAGGTGGTTGTTAAGGTACAGTTAGGCCATTGCTGTTGCTGAGGTGTTGCTATGCCATTGCTATGATATCCAGGTGGTTGTTAAGGTACAGTTAGGCCATTGCTGTTGCTGAGGTGTTGCTATGCCATTGCTATGATATCCCAGACGGTTCCTAAAGTTTTGGTAAGCCATTGCTGTGGCATCCCAGGTAATACTGTTCAGCCATTGCCATGGTATCTTGGATGGTTGCTAAGGTAATGCTACGCTATTGCTATGGTATCCTAGTTAGTTGTTAAGGTTAGTTGTTAAGTGAGTTAAGCCATTGCTGCTGCTGAGGTGTTGCTATTCCATCGCAATGGTATCCCAAAGGTTGCTAAAGTGTTGCTAGGCCATTGCCATTGCTAAGCTGGTGCAAAAACATTGCTGATGATGGGTGCTGCACTAGACTAGGACTAAACCAGCAACACACCAGCATAAACTAACATAACCTGTTTTTTCCTGCAGGGATAGCCAAAAACAGTAGTAGCAGCCACTGTAGATCCTGAATTTTGCCCATATTTTTTATGTCCTACAGCGTCACAAACAACGCAAGGTTACTGATCAGCTCCACACAGTTTGAGGTGAGTGCGTAAAAATTTAGTCATGCTAATTCGCTAATCGATAAGCTCTCATTTCTTATTAGCTTAGCCACTCTACAGAAATGTCCACTTTTCTATCTGTCCATAGGAGTCACTGGTGTTACCGACCATCATTGGTGTTACACATAAGAAAAACGTTTTTAACGAACCGTGCGTTTTACTGAACGGTCAATCATAGAAAATCCAATAAAATATGGAATTTAATTCATTTGTATTCTATTTCTTCCACAGTAACCTCAGAATAAGGTCAGAACTAAAAAGGACAGTTAAATGTAATTGCCCAGCATGTGCAAATGAACGGCCACAGTCAGAAATGGCCTCCAATTCCCTGCACTTCTGCTCTTTAGGCAAAATTAACACCAGCAGTGCATGGAAGTATCCAGCAAGAACAGGTGCTTAGCTTGCTTGTCCATCTTGAAATGTGTTTACTTAACTTTTATGGTTCTTATTGCATCCAAACACGTTTAAAGAAATGGACTCCTTGTCAGAGCCACTGCGGGAAATTAGCTGGATGGAAGTTTGGGGGGTGAAGAGGATGCAAAATCATCATAAATCATCCCAGGCCTTTAGATAAATTAAATTATTTGTCATATTCTCAAAGTAATTGACTATAATGTGCCACCTAGACTGGATGATAAATGGCTTCCCATTACTCTGCCATTGTGCTTTATAAAGTTTACAACTGCTAAGATTACGCCATTCGTTAAACGCTCGCAAACGCGCAGGCGGAGCTGCAGGATGTGAACAACAGATACAGCCGGTCTTGCATTATGAAAGCATCCTATGATTTAGCACATTGGTTGCACTGTCAATTACAGTGAAGCGTTACAATTGCACATGTATACATATGTATACTGGCAAAGTAAGTTTTTCCAGATAGTTTCTATGGTGTTGCGAAGAGGTTCCAGCCTGATGTTAGGGCATCGCTTGATGGTTGCTAAGGTGTGATAGCTATGATATCCCAGGTGGCTGTTAAGGTACTATAAGGCCATTGCTATGGTATCCCAGGAGGTTTTTAAGGTACTGTTAGGCCATTGCTATGGTATCCCAGGTGGTTGTTAAGGTACTGTTAGGCCATTGCTATGGTATCCCAGGTGGTTGTTAAGGTACTGTTAGGCCATTGCTGTTGCTAAGGTGTTGGTATGCCATTGCTTTAATAATCTCAGATGGTTGCTATAGTGTTGCTAGGCCATTGGTATGATAGCCAAGGTCATTGCTCAGGTGTTGCAAGAATGTTGCTTTGCTATCCTAGGTGGTTGTTAAGGTACTGTTAGGCCATTGCTATGGTATCCCAGGTGGTTGTTAAGGTACTGTTAGGTCATTGCTGTTGCTAAGGTGTTGCTATGCCATTGCTTTGATATATCAGATGGTTGCTATAGTGTTGCTACGCCATTGGTATGATAGCCAAGGTCATTGCTGTGGTATCCCAGGTGGTTGTTAAGGTACTGTTAGGTCATTGCTACTGGTATTCCATGTGGTTGTTAAGGTACATTAACAATTGCTCTTGCAAAAGTGTTGCTAGGCCATTGGTATGATAACCAAGGTTGTTGCTCAAATGTTGCAAGAATGTTGCTTTGCTATCCTTGGTCGTTGCTAAGGTGTTGCTATGCCATTGCTGTGGTATCCCAGGTGGTTGTTAAGGTATTGTTTATCCATTGCCATGGTATCCTGGATGGTTGTTAAGGTACTGTTCAGCCATTGCTGTTGCTGAGGTGTTGCTATGCCATTGCTATGATATCCCAGATAGGATATATCCACGTTTCCTTTTATCATATCAATATTGAAACCAAGAGCACCGGCTGATACTTTTCCTTTAAGCTTTCAAATGGGCTATATTTAACTGAAGCACCACTTAAGAAGGTGGCATATCTAGAACCTTTCAGAAGACCTAGAGTGATGTTTTTCTTATAAGTTTAGGACCATTGAAAGTCGGAATATGTTTGGATGATGGTCGTTTACTCTGTTGGTAGTTTAACATGTAAGGCCTACAGTTCAGCTTCTGAAGTCCTGCTCAATGGGAGAGCTCACTTGTCTACAGAGAAAACCGTTCTGATGGGATAATTGGCTGTGGTGTGTTTCAAAAACCTAACCCTTTTATTTTCAACCAAAAAACATACTGAAATAATTGTTAAATAAGAGTAAAGCATCGTGATTCTATCAAATAAACTAAAAATTACAGACATTTATTTTGAACCTTCTCACAACATATTTGTTAGAAGATTCAGCATTTTCTACAGATATTGGCCCAATGTGACTTAACTCATATGCCACTTCCACAGACTGCACGCTAAATTCCCTGCAGCTGCCATTTGATTTACTTTCAATGTTTCAGCCGTGCTCTTTACTAAATCAGTGCAGTTCTACTGAATCCAAATCCATCATCGTTTGTCATTGTTGTGTTGGTGTATGTACTTTCCTCTATTATTAGATATTATAATATTAGATATTATTGTTGTATTATATTATTATATTATCATATTCCAGCCACTGAGTTCAATGACCGAAAGGCATATTACATGCTGCTATTGCCTTTATCTACATTCTGCTGCTACTAAATGACCTTTACTTGTTATGGCATGTTGGAAAGCACTTGACAAACATATTTATCACAATGTTCACCTCTCTGTCTGACAGTGGCAACACAAGGATTAATGAGCTTAATGTGGAATACAAGAGATACAGACCAGGGACCAATAAAATCCCATTTCAAAAAAATGTAAACAAAATGCAATGATGTGCACATCATTTACACCCTATATTTCATTGAAAATAGTACAAGGACCACATATCAAATGAAATGATATCAAATTTTGATATTTGGAATAACACATTCCAAAAAAATTGGGATGGGGGCAAAAAAAGGCTGGTAAAGTTGTGTAACACTAAAAAACACCTGGGGCTTGATTGGCAATAGGTCAGTAACATGATTGGGTATAAAAAGAACATTCCATAGAGGTGGAGTCTTTCAGAAGGAAAGATGAAAGAGGTTCACCACTCTCTGAAAGACTGCACAGGCAAATCAAAAAATAATGTTTCTCAACATAAAATAGCAAAGAATTTTTGCTTTTCATCATCTACGGTACATAATATCATTAAAAGATTCAGAGAAATCTGGAGAAATCTCTGTCTGTGAGGGACAAGGCTGAAAACCAGTATTAGCTGGCCATGATCTTTGGGCCCTCAGGCAGCACTGCATTAAAAACAGACATGATTCTGTAGTGGAAATCACTGCATGGGCTCAGAAACACTTCTGAAAACCACTGTCTGTGAAAACAGTTCATCGCTGCATCCACAAAGGCAAGTTAAAACTCTACAACTCAAAGAAGAAACCAAATGTAAACAGGATCCAGAAACGCTGCCACCTTCTCTGGGCCTGAGCTCATTTAAGATGAACTGAGGGGAAGTGGAAAAGTGTTCTGTAGTCCGACAAATCAACATTTGAAGTTCTTTTTGGAAATCATGGACACTTGTGTCGTCTGGGCAAAAGACTAAAGCTTGTTAACTGGGTTTCCATGGCTGAGCAACTAAATAGAAGGCCAAGATCACTATGTGCAATGGCAAGTGTCGACTGGAGTGGTCTAAAGCACGTCACCACTGGACTCTGGAGCATTCCGCTTCAGTATCTGGCAGGCTCATGGATGCATCTGGGTTTGGTGGATGCTGGAATTCATAGTGCCAACAGTAAAGTTTGGTTTAGAAGGAAATAAACAGACATTTTGGACAATTTTATTTCACCCAAAAGTGCTATATTGATTAATAATGGATGACTGCTATTTGAGACCATTTAGCTTGATGTTGTAGTATTCCACAATTAGTTCATTCAGTTGTAGACACGTGAAGTCTCCTGAGAAAGTGCTGGATTCACAGTGAGAGAGACTTAAAAACATATAAATAGTTGTTGATGTTGCCTAAAAGATGTGCACCAATGTTGTGTGTGCTGTGCTGTGCTAGGCTATAAGGAAATTAGGGGGTCTGTAGTGCCTACCATCAACAGAGATTGATGCTGTTCATGACCTGCTTGCTTCTCGTTTCAGCCAGTGCTGGGCGGCGGCACTCTGAAATTGCCGGTTCAATAAAGGAGCTTTTCCTGAAAGTGTATGTTTCCCACGTCTCCTTCTTTGCCAGACTTCATGGTATGTTTAATTATTTGTTCATTATTAGCTGTATTTCCTTAACCTAGTTCATCTAATGACAGAGATGACTGAACCCCATCCATAAGGACATTCTGGTCTGGTTTTGTGATAGGTCCCCCTGATTAATGATGGCCCCCAACAGTTAGAACATCAGATTCTAGATGCATGTTCTTGTCAGACAAAAGAAATAGAAAAAGAGCCGTCACGAAATCCCAAACAATGAGTAAGAAAGTAACCCACTCACAAGCTTTGGGTATAGAACAGCAGTTGCCTTGTCATTCTGTCAAGGGAAAAGAAGCACAACAGGTGGGTGTCAAAGTGATACAAAGGTTTGTTTTGCTCTTAGAACATAGATCATCTTGGTGCATCACAGAATATGTTCTGTGAGAAAACAGTGTGAAGTGTATTTTCTTTTGTCAAGTGCTGTTCATACACATGACCCTTTCCTCCTTATCTAGAGAATGGCCTAAGCCTACCTTACTAACTAGACCTCAGGCATCCTAATTATTGGGCTCAGAGGTTTTGGCCACACCCATGACTAACAGGTGTATTAAATCAACAACATAGCCATGCAATCTATTCAAACGTTGGCAGTAGAATGTGTTGACTAAAGACTTTAAATGTGCCACTGTCATAGGATGCCACCTTCACCACAAGTCAGTTTGTGAAATTTCTGCCCTGCTAGATTTGCCCTAGACAACCTGGCTCGCAACCAGTCTCTGCTCTAATTCATCTTAAATGTGCTCTGTCAGGTTGAGGTCAGGACACTGTGCAGGCCAATCAAGTTCTTCCACACCAAAGTTGCTCATCAATGTCTTTATGGACCTGCTTTGTGCATTGATGCGCAGTCATGTTGGAACAGGAAGGGCCCATTTTACACTCGGCACAATGCAGTCTGACGAGTACCGTCTCCTGGCAACCACCAAACCCAGATTCGTCCATCAGATTGGTAGACGGAGAAGCGTGATTGGTCACTCCAGAGAACAGGTCTCCTCTTAGAGTCCAGTGGTGGCGCTTTACACCACTGCATCCCACGCTTTGCCTTGCGCTTGGTGATGTAAGGCTTGGATGCAGCTGCTCAGCCATGGAAACAGTTGACTGTGGAATATTTAGTAGTGAGGAAATTTCACGACTGGACTTGTTGCACAGGTGGCGTCCGATCACAGCACCACGCTGGAATTCACTGAGCTCCTGAGAACGACCCATTCTTTCACTAATGTCTGTAGAAGCAGTCTGCAGGCCTAGAGGCTTGGTTTTTATTTACAATTAGAACACTTGAATTCAATGATTTGGATGGGTGAGTGAATACCTTTGGCAATGTAGTGTACGTGTGATAGTCAGGTGTCCACATATGTTGGTTATATGTGGAGGTTACGGAACCAGCCTTGTGACCGGAAGGTTGCTGGTTTGATGCCCTGAGCCCACATTACATGACTGAAGTGCCCTTGAGCAAGACACCTAACACCCAAATGCTCATGGATCGGGCTGCCCACCTCTCCAGGCAACTGTGTATGTGGGTGTTTCTCTGCATGGATGGGTTAAATGCGGAGGCCTAATTCCTTTGTGTGCAAACACAGTTGGCTAATGGTTCTGAATTCTGTTTTTGACCATATAGTGTATCTGACATATTTGTGATTTAGTATCTCATAATTAGATCAGATTCCATTTTCTATACAGCCAAATTGTTGTTACACCTGGAACACTTACAACCCTCCCTGAGGATTGTGCAAAACATGGTTGGATAGTTGCATACTGGTTATATAATCTCCTGAAGGTTCTTGAGTCAGTTTTGTATGGAATGTCTTCTGCTTCTTAAAAGCAGGTGTAAATTAACAAGAACATCCCAAAGCTGGTTGTTGGTAGAATTTCTTTAACACAAGCATTCAGAGCGGCTAAACAGTGGCCTTGAATACATGCTGGAAGAATATGTACCACTGAATAACACACTTTTGACTGAATAGCGCTATTACAGCTCACAGAACACCTCCAGGTTTCACCTACTGTCTCCTATTATACTGCCTTTGTGTGTTATTGGTTTCCAAATTTTATTTGTTAGCCAGTCTGGCCAGAGTAGGGTTGCGGTCTTGTAGCATGTTTTAGTTGAAGAGAATTTCAAGTATTAAAGGGGAATGTTGGCACAAACTTGGTTTTTAGTATCAGAAGTTGCTATATCATGCCAGAGGTTTTAACAACATTTACATATATGGCATTTGGCTGACGCTCATATCCAGAGCAACTTTCAATTTACACAGGTAGGCGAAGGCGGTGTTAGGAGTCTTGCCCAAGGACTCTTAGTGGTATAGTGTAGGGTGCCTGCCCAGGCGGGGGATTGAACCCCAGTGTAGAGGGTAGCGGTGTTACCCACTACCACTACACTACACCAACCACAACCCATTACACTACACCAACCACTACTCAGTACACTACACCCACCTCTAGTCAGTACACTACACCCACCTCTAGTCACTACACTACACCAACTAAACCAACCACTACCCACTACATTATACCAACCAGTACTCACTATACTACACCAACCACTACCCACTACACTACACCAACCACTACCCACTACACTACACCAACCACTACCAACTACACTGGACCAACAACTTGGGTGGCTCTAAAGCCACTTCAGAGAAAAAAAGCATGACCAGTGAGGTTTTTGGGCATATTTCAAACAGAGACAGAATTCATGTCTGAAGAATTGTCGCAGTGGCATGTTTCCCCCATTTAGTCACTCAACCCCTTTGAATTCACTCACAACAGAAATGCTGCATCCACAACTATTCGTTAACACATCTCCTTCAAATTGACCTCAGAGCAGGCAGTCTGACAAACTGGAAATACAGAACTAGGCTTAGTAGTATATGGAGTTTATTATGCCAGAGTATAGCAGCACGTTTACATTTCAGCTGATTCTGAAGCAGCAAGAACACCAAATCATTTCTAACAGAGGTTTACATGGAAAGTGATAGAGGACAGACAATGTCTGCTACAGTGTGAGAGAAACACCCAAGAGAGTCTAATAGCTGAGCTCGGGTTTTCTGTCTCTGCTGAGTGTCCATGAAAAGAGTTCCCATCTGGATTAAAATAATATCTGTCAGCACAGCCACAGAATGACCGTTTCACACCAGCTGTTTCACTCCAGAAAGTTCAAGTCCGTGGCAGTGAATGCATGCGCCAACACTTGTTTTGGTTTTCTTAGCAAGCTTTCAGCTAATCATATAATATTTCAGTCATTTTCTGTGGGTTTCCAATACATTTTTGATAAATTTGTGTTGGGCTAACATTATAGTTTAAGCTATAAGCTGAAATTAAACCTCGATTTAAATGCATAAGGAGATTTGTGGGGTAATTATTACACCAGCTACAGCTTGTGTGGCTCTGGGTAAGCTAATGGGTTATGTATAGCTCAATTAACTTACCCTTCACATGGAGGGCTACACTTGCATTATACAGCATGTGCAGGAATAAGAGCCTTAATCAGGCAGAAACTAAGCATAATATTAAGCTTTACGCTAAAAGGAACTGTAGTCTTTGAACACAGAAAACATTGCGTTTCTATTGGTTTCTGAAACTTTTGTAATCGGTTTTGGTTTATGGTTTAATCGGTTACCAATGGTTGATTCGTATATGGCAACAGTAGCGATTCCTGAGTGGTAATACCCATACAACCAGCACAAACAGTCGCTGTTTACATCAGAGATGTTATAGATGAGAAGATCAGCCACTGGTTGAAATACGAATGGGAACACTTGTAACGCTCAACTTTCCTATAAGGACTTTGTTTGAAATCTTTTGGCTTAAAATGTTCTAATGCCATGCAAAATTCCTCTATGAATGCAGCAGATTTCAGTGGCCTTTTATAATCAACAGCACGAGTCTGAATGTGCACAGACATTGTAGATCTTTGCAAAGTTGCAATGGTAAAGGTGGCCCACAGGAATGTGGTTATATTAGGCAGTGCTGATATAGATACTCCCCCACCAGCTGTAACAGTCCAAATGAACTCTGGAAGATGTAGAAATCAAGCTTTACAGGTTCCTGCATAAACGTAGCTTTAGAAGTACAGTGCAAAAGTTCAAGATGTAGAGGAATAGAAGGCTGTTTGACTTGGACATGTGACTGGTGCTCTTTGACGTTACTATGCATCGGTCACTAGATTTGCATTTTCTCTTTAGTTCCATGCTTGTTGACATCGACACTTTTCACCAATTCACAGCATCTTTCAAACTCTGTGCTTTAGTTGGTGGCATGATGTGCAATTTACGTGCCTTAGTGAACTAAACGTTCATTGCAACCACATCAAGTCATAGTTTTGCTGCACTTTCTTAGATGCAGCCATCTGGCCCTCAGTCTCTATTTGTTTTTTTTACTTCTTCTGCAACAAAAACAAGCAAACAGTTATTTTGCTCAGCAGGCCTGAATGTGCATCCACATGAAATGCTCATTTGATGTAACCTGGCAGTCTCCTTCCTTCCTCTGAGACACAGATGTGTAGCAGTGAGCTAATTACAGGATAAGAAGGACTGGTTTAGCCACAATTTCACACCAATTAAGCTGAAGATCTGACCAAGAGCTAGCCTTCATCATCACACCATCAACACTTTCTGGTAAAGTCTTGCTTGGTGTCACTGAACCATTTCAACGGAAACATACACTGCAGTTGCTAACATAACAGCCTTACGTACTGAAGGCACGAATTATCTTGTGATGCTAGAAGTGAAAGAAGTACAATAAAGAAGGATGAACAGGCTTCTTGGATGTTTTTGGTCAATCGTTTGTTGTTTCCAAAGGAATTCTTTTATGTTGGCCTTTTAGAGTGCCACTTAGCTGTTAGCTTGTCTTGCTGCACCAGGTCAAAAGAAGAAAACCCTTCCAAACCATGGAGGTACTACTGGATGCCATGGAAGTTTCTCAGCAATGCATGCAGCCCATGAAGTGCATGGCTTGGAAGCTTCCCACTTTGCTTCAAATGGACTACCGTGCAGCACCAAAATTGCCATTGGTGGCAAATTTCATGGAAGGAACTTATAAGGAACCCAGAGAATTGATATGTTGACAAGACAGATGGCATTTAATTGAAATTGCGATGACAACAGCCAGGACTCCACACTCTTCCAGTAAGTATCTGGACCTTAGATAAGTACCAGTACTATGTTATGATCTACTTAAAGCCAAACAACTCAAAGAACACCTCCAGATTTCACCTATTGTCTCCTATGATACTGACTTTCTATGTTATTGGTTTCCAAATTTTATTTGTTAGCCAGTTTGGGAAGAGTTGCCATCTTGTAGGCTGTTTTAGTTAAAGTGTTATAGGATTTAGTATAATACAGTAATAATATAGTATAAAGTATTTAAAGGGAACAGTCACATTTGGCACTTTTTTACTGTCAGAAGATGCTACATCATGCCAGAGGTTTGAAAAAACATGAGTGGTTCTAAAGCCAATTTAGAGGAAAAAGCATGGAAAAATATACCAGTGAGGTTTTTGGGCATGTTTCAAACAGAGACAGGATTCATGTCCAAATAATTATCACGGTGCCATGTTTCCCCCATTTAGTCGCTCAAACCCTTTGAATTCACTCAACAGAAACGTTGCATCCACAAACATCCATTAGCACATTGCAAACACATGACAGAACAGTCTGGAAATACAGAACTGGGCTTAGTAGTAGTTGAATTTATTATAGCATATCACTGCAGTCGGAACAAAATCTTATATCTCCATTTTTGTCGTTTTTCAGTTTTTGGCATAAATTTGAAAATGTCTCTTGACCTTTACACTGTCTGTAAAATTCATGATGAATGGACCAAAAGAAACGTCCTAAAATTACTTGTAAAAAATTCTGGTTCCATTGACTTACATTGAAGTTAATGTAGGTTTTTTGCTTTACCTATAAAGTTACCATTTTGGAGATACAAGGTTTTGCTCAGACAACAGCGATAGTGCAGTTACATGTTGACATTTCAGCTGATTCTGAAGCAACTAGAACACCCAACACTCTTTTCTCGCCGAAGTTCACATCGGAAGTATAGAAGATACACAACAGCAGCTACCGTGTGAAAGGAAACACCCACTGGAGTCTAGGAACTTGGCTCGGGTTTTCTGTTTCTGTCGGGTGTTCATGAAAAGTGTCCAATACCCCGCCCCCCCAAACAATGAACAATCCCTGGAAAAAGAAACAGTACAATCTGTTTTTATGAGCCATTTCAGTAAGTATTTGAACCCTATGTGTTTACAAGTACTATGTTATGACCTACTGTACTTAAGGCCAAGACATTAATTGAAATATTAATAATAATTGTTAATTATAATCATGACTTATAGGGTACTTTCTGTCCCAAACCCTACATTTTTAATGATTATATAATTAAATGGAGAAAAGAGTTAAAACTAAACTTAAAGGGCAAATTTTTTATTAAAGGGTAAACAAATTTTAAAAGTATATAGCAGCTGGGACACTGCACTCCAGAATGTTTTACATATTTACTATGTACATACATACCAGGTGCCCTTGGATGGTAAACATCTGTATAGTGTTGTATTAATGTAACTATAGTATTGTTGTACAAATAGTCACACAGGTCCCAAACAGTCAGTGTCAGTGTTTGGCAGGGTTCAGTTCTCATATGGCTCCAGGGTAAAAGCCTGTTTGCTCATGATATGATGGGCCTGAAGTGTCTACCACAGAGCCTCAGGTCCAACAGATGATGTCATGGGTGAGATGGGTCTTTCTGTATGTTTGCTGCTCTACTGAGGCAGCAAGAGCCTCCAAGAGGGGCAGTGAGCAGATAATGATCTTCTGGATGGTATCGATGACCCTCAGTGGGGCTCTCCTGTCCACTGCTGAGCAGCTGGCATACCACGCTGAGATACAGTATGTCAGCATACTCTCAATGGAGCATCCCAGCAGCTTCTCCTGCAAGTTCTTTATCCTAAGGATCCTCAAGATGTAGAGTGGCTGCTGTGCCTCCTTGACTACAGCAATGGTGGTCCAGGAGAGATCTAGAGAGTGATGTGGTACCCAGGAACCAGAAAACATGGACCTTTTCCATACAGTCACCATTGATGTGTGACAGATCAGGGTATAGGCTGTAGGCTGTCTTGTCTTTTCCTTAGTTGTGCCATCCATGAGCTGGATGGTGGTATTGGTTGGTTGGACGGGGGTAAAGTCACGAGCGCAGAGGGTCATGGACTCAACACACAGTTCTGTGGGGCATCGGTACTGAGTGGCAAGGTGGGGACCTAATCTTGCAGTCAGGAGGCCATTAAGTGACGTTTAAAGATTTAGCTTTAGAGTTTTAGGGCAGGAAGAGAGGCTGCATCCCTGTCCCTCAAGGCCACATGGTGAGCAGTTAGATCCCACTGTTTTGAAGTAAATGTGACCCAAAGTCTGAAAATCAGTGTGGAACATTAAGCATCGTCTCTACTGAAACAAAGACTTTTCACTTTTAGACTTTTTGTGTTTTAAAATGAAAATATAATTTGAAGTATGAACAACAAGCTGTGTTTGCTAGTGATGTACTGGCTGGAGTTTTTGAGTAAAATTGACACTACCAAAACGGTCACCACCGAAACATTGGGTAAGGTTTCGGTGGTGACATGACTGTTTTGGTAGCAACAAAATGGAGTGTTCAGTCATTTGTTATAAAAGAATAAACATAATTAAGGTAGATTATCGCTCAAAGCAAAGTGATTATTGTCCAAGTTAGTTGCAAGCACAGTCAGTGTTTTCAACCCTGACTTTAAACTAATTTTGTAGAACGATCCTGTGCCATGCACCTGTCCCCTGGGCCCTGATGACAGCCACGAGAGCAGGTTGGAAGGTGAGGCCTGAATCCCATATCCCTTCGCTGTGTCTGGGATTTTGGCCCTGTGTTCCCGCCGGCTCTTGCACCTGTCATTAGAGCCCTAGACACAGCTATAAGTCCATGTAGTCCTTTTCATTTTAGTTACAAAATCTCTAAGTACAATATATGGAAAACATTGCAGAGATAAAATACCATGGTCTAAATCCAGGGTCCTCTTTCCCACAAAGGCCCAGCATGGCTGCAAGTTTCATTCCAGCCAAGCAGAAGCACACCTACTCTTAGTTTGAAGACAAATTAATTAAACTTGGAATCAGGTGAGCTCCTGCTTGTTTGGAATGAAAGACTGAAGCCACACCTGTACTCTGGATAAGATTAGTGACCCAAGGTCTAAAACAGCATAATTACAAACAGGAGAAAAAGAGCCACAGCACTTCTAGGTATATACTCTAGCCTAAACAAACATGTTTAAATCTGGATTTAAAAGCACCTAGTCCAGAGTTTAGGAACTCTATGAGACATCACCTGAGCTGTGGGAGATCCTAGGAGCTGCAAGAAGCCTACCTCATCTGAGCAAAGTGGTCTGGGTGGACTGTAACACTTCAATAGATCAGTAAGATATGCAGGAGCTCAGCCAGTACGAGCTTAAATGTCATGAAAAAGTCATTGTAGTCAATGTAGAACTTAGGCAGAGGCCAGTGTTGAACTGAACTGAACTGAAGAAAACTGAAGTAAAATGCTGAAACTTTCTTTGCCTGGTGAGCACCTGACAAGAGTCTTATTGGCCACTAGGACTAACCAAGCACAGTCCCCCCCTCCCCTCAGTTTCCCTTTGATTCTAGAGTAAAAGTAAACTCAATCCATTTGTCATTGGAGAACTGATGGTTGGAATTAGAGTTGGCTGATATGACAAAAACACTATAATACTTCACAGGGCGAAATATATATGACTATTTATGTCTCATTGCTGTCCAAAGAAAAACAAGTATCACCAAAATGGTAACTTTACAGGAGAGTGTAAGTCGGTGTAAAGACATTTTATTCTAAATAATTTTGGAACATTTCTATTGGTCCATTCATCATGTAATTTTCACAATGTGAAGAAGAACTGCCAAGTTCAAATCATGCAGAAAAATAGAAATGAACAAACATGTAGATACATGTTACAGTTTTGGACCCGACAGATATAGACACTATAAAGACTATAATATTTATTTATTAAATGGGAACAGGTACAGTAAAAAAAAAAAATTTTTTTTTTTTGGACAAAATCATTTTTATGAAGCATGTAATTGGCTAGAGTTGCAGAAATACAGACGAAACAGGAACATGGGACGTTTAGCACATCAATTTTTGATAAACCTAAAAAAAGACCCCTGTCATAGTTGTAGTAGGACTGAGGAACAGGGAGGAGATGGGGTGGTGGAGGGGATTGTGAACCCTTTGTCACGGGAACGGAATGTGAGGATGTGAATTTAAAGGGTGTTAGATCGGAAGATGGAGGGGTTTCAGGCATGTTCGTCCCCCAAACTTCAGTTATAAGACGATACATTGTCACATCACCCACCCCCAGCTTGAATCAAGGCTTGAAAGCTCACTCTTTGGATGGAAGCATTATAAAACCTTCACTTAGCAACCCAGGTTTGATTGAATGGTACTCGAACAGTAGCTTTGTCGGATGTGGTTCTACACACTGGCTTGTTCAAATGGCCTGGAGAGCTTGTTGAATGAGACTGCCCCAAAATGGAAGGTAATAAAAGGACTGGTCTGTAACAGCACTGGCTGATGGAATTCTGAAAAGCCCTGAAATGAATGACTTTGAAGTGGCAAGTTTCATTTTGCCATAGGAGAATATGGTTTCATGGCCACCATGCATGAGTGTGAAAGATGCTCAAGGACTGAGTATAGGTGTCCATTGTTGAGAGTGTACAAGAGATAGTGACGTGACTGCAAGGGAACCATAGTGTTGGCCTATTGTGTGTTGGGTACATTGCATATACCATAATGCCGGCTTCTTTATTCATACTGTCCTATTCAATCAAGTGTGTAGTCCCGCCAAGTGACTATTCCAACTCGAACACCACCACGTCTATTTATATCCCCTTTTTAATTAAGATCTTTGAAGTGGCCACTCATGTTTGAAGAAGACCGACGCTGGCTATTTGTTCACTTGTTTGTTTTTGTGCTTGCTTTGTCCCTCTTGTCCACTTCTAGTCCTAGAGAGCCAATCCTGGATGCTCTCTTCACCATGCACCCACTCCGTCAGTGTCATTGTTCCAAGTCCTTGAACCTGTTCTCGTTTTATAACAGGAGTGTTTATTCAACAATAAAATATTTCCACGAAAATTGAATCGCTTCCTGAAAAAGATGTGTTGGATGAGACTGAGCAACTCTCAAAGTCTCCAAACAACGTCACGTCGTTTAAATTAAGTCTCTCCTTTATTCGGTCACTGTGTTTTGATGCCTTGAACATCTGTCACGGTTCCCCTTATGACTCAAGAGGTGCTTCAGTTTGAATACCAATAAGAGCCGCCCTTGCCGAAGAGCTCTGGGCCACTGAGAGAACCGAATTTGCAGTCAATGAGGAAGACGCTCTGCAGCGTGGGCAGGAAATAAAGGGTGTTTGAACTCATTGAACCCACTGAAACAAAATGATTAATCAAACAATGAAGGTGCCATACTGGACTAGCTACTGTACAGACACTGGATGCTGAGACACATAAGAAATGTTGGATGCTAAGAAATGTCCTGACCTCTCGGATTCTGGTCATTTCCCAATGACCATTCCACTTGGTTCAAAACACGCTTGGTTAATGGATGTTCAGGAGAAAATTGAGCTTGTTGTTGAAAAGATGTGGTGGCGCTTCACAGGCCTCGGAGGAAGCCTGTGCTGGCCGTCACCACCCCTTCCCCCCCCTTCTTGGTGGTATCATGTGATTGGGGGAGTCCTAATTAGTGGATACGACTAAATTGAGGAGAAAATTGGGGGAATACTCTAAAAAAAGGACCAGGTGAACTGATTTGCTGTAGCACCCCCTTCAGGCAGGCCAGTGCTGCATCTCAACTTCTCGAATATCAACAACAGAAGGAGAAGGCTGAACAATGACTCTTCCCTGAATTTGTATTTTAATGTCTGTTTTATCCTAATAAACAACAACATAACATCATACCTTTTTTTTTCAGCGACACCCAATTTTGATTTTGAAACATTCAGGATGGCCACAAGCTTAATTGGAGGGTCCTGCCCACCCCAGGACAACCTTTATTTTAGACATTGAATAAATAAATGCCTTAACAATAACACAATGATATTTTTCCACATTAGTGTTGTTTACTAATAACAAGCTCAATTCAATTTTGCCACTCTAATTAAAACCCCAGGCTAAAGAAGCACACAGATGTTTTCCACCCAGGACACTTTGTATCAAAACCCATTCCTCAGGAAAGCACTTGAAACCCAGCAAATCTGGAACCAGCGGGTACTCTAGCAGCTTCTTTTCCACTGCCATGTTACTGTAAACAAGCAATCCAGAGCAAATATCCCCTCCTCGCTTCTCATCTCAGCTGCATGGGACAAAAACAGAGATAAGGCCTCAGTAATTCCTCTTTCACACATCAAACCCTTAAAACACTCTTACACACGGACTCAAACATTCTTCTGTTTCTGCAGCTTCACTCCTCTCCCCTGCAGTGCGAAGCCTTGCGTTATAAGCACATTATTCATGACTTCATTACAAAAGCTGATGAGAGTAATTAATCTACTCTGGGTGCAAGGGTGTGCACGCGCCTCTCTTCTCGTTAGCAAGACTGACTAATCCTGCCCTTCACTGGTAAAAGAATGGACACACCAGAGAGAGCAAATTAGCAATAGGGAATTCAAAAAGCTTTAAAAACGTTCAGTATTTTTACGAAGCTTTAGGACACTTCTGTGTAATCTAAGGAGCTTAGAAGCTGGATACATGCACAGAGTAGCTTTACTATGCACAATCCAAATGAGGAGATCGATCACTGGTTGAGAGACACACTATTTCCAAAAGTTTTCACTCACACATCCAAATCATTGAATTCAGGTGTTCCAGTCACTTCCATGGCCACAGGTGTATAAAGCCGAGCCCCTAGGCCTGCAGACTGCTTCTACAGACATTAGTGAAAGAATGGGTCGCTCTCAGGAGCTCAGTGAATTCCAGCGTGGTACCGTGATCGGACGCCACCTGTGCAGCAAGTCCAGTCGTGAAATTTCCTCACTACTAAATATTCCACAGTCGACTGTCAGTGGGATTATAACAAAGTGGAAGTGATTGGGAACGACAGCAACTCAGCCAGACCTCCAAACTTCATGTGGCCTTCAGATCAGCTCAAGAACAGCGTAGAGAGCTTCATGGAATGGGTTTCCATGGCCGAGCAGCTGCATCCAAGCCTTACATCACCAAGCGCAATGCAAAGCGTGGAATGCAGTGGTGTAAAGCGCCGCCACTGGACTCTAGAGTAGTGGAGACATGTTCTCTGGAGTGAGACTGGGTTTGGGTTTGGTGGAGGGGGGATTATGGTGCAGGGTTATTTTTCAGGAGTTGGGCTCGGCCCCTTAGTTCCAGTGAAAGGAACTCTTAAAGCTTCAGCACCAAGAGATTTTGGACAATTTCATGCTCCCAACTTTGTGGGAACAGTTTGGGGAGTTTGGCCCCTTCCTGTTCCAACATGACAAAGCAAGGTTCATAAAAACAAGGAGTTTGGTGTGGAAGAACTTGACTGGCCTGCAATCCAATAGAACACATTTGGGATGAATTAGAGTGGAGACTGCGAGACTGATTTACTGATTACGCTGCGAGCAGAGAAGCATTGGCAATACTGTGGTGTGAATGGAGGAAGTTGTGGAGATTTGTGCAAAGCACAGTAGCCAGAACAACCTGAGAGAACATGTTTTTTACGTTGTTGAGCCAAACACTACAAACTGTTTGAGTTTGTCATTTTACTAGTGATTTCAAATCTGTCTTCTTAAATGGTAACTTGACCTTTCGTTTTGAGTATTTTAGTCTCTTCTCATTCAAAGAAATAGGAATCAGGTCTTGCTTGGCTCAGAATAACTGCCTTGCGGCACTGGGTGGAGCTGGGCAATCTTACATGGGAAGGTCCATGTGGAGTCTCCTCAGAATAGTTCAGACACTCTCAGTAGTTTAGGAAGCTTTAGATACTCTCAGTAGTTTAGAAAGCTTTAGATACTCTCAGTAGTTTTGGAAAGCTTTAGATACTCTCAGTAGTTTTGGAAAGCTTTAGATACTCTCAGTAGTTTTGGAAAGCTTTAGACACTCTCAGTAGTTTTAGAAAGCTTTAGATACTCTCAGTAGTTTGGAAAGCTTTAGATACTCTCAGTAGTTTGGAAAGCTTTAGATACTCTCAGTAGTTTTAGAAAGCTTTAGATACTCTCAGTAGTTTTAGAAAGCTTTAGATACTCTCAGTAGTTTGGAAAGCTTTAGATACTCTCAGTAGTTTTAGAAAGCTTTAGATACTCTCAGTAGTTTTTAAGGCTGTGTGAAATCCTCCAGCGCAGCATGTGGTGGCAGATGGTCTGTCATTGGTCCTGTCGGTTCTGGTTTGGAATCACCTGCACCAGTCAGTGAGAGGGATGTGGTTGCACATGCTTGGGATTGGGCAGCAGCTGTTGATGTTTTAGCCTGAGGGGAGAATATTCAGTGAAAGAATCAGTCAGATTAAACTCTCTATTGCAGCATTTAGGGCAAAAACACACAAACAGAACAGGAGAAAGTGCTTCTCTGTTACTATAGACTTACCACAAACTGTCATTTATCAGACTTTCTGGGGTCTGACGTTTGCTTCTTTAGTTTTATGATGGAGCTACAAGGCACCGGGCTGTGGAGCAGTGGAACTACAGTCTCTGGAGTGATGGAGGTCCATCCAGCAATCTTTGCCTGTACATTTAGCTATTTTGCATAGAGGAAAGGTTCAGACACAAAACCTGGTGGATTGACTACATTTCAGGGAAGGGGATTTGTTAATTAAACTATTGCATCAACACTTTCATACACATCATTATCTACAGTTTAGCAATAAATTTAGCTTTTCCCGATTGCCCCATTGGTCTAGTACCAAAGGTTCTAGTTCTATGGGTTTTGGTACCTGCTCAAGATTTGTCTTTACTCTGACTAATATTTGCTCCAAGATGTGAACTAGAAAGGTATGTTGATATTTTTAGAATAACTACTTTGTGAAGAGTTTGCTAAGGTAATGTTCGCATGCTATGCAAGTCATGCTAACAATTTTAGCATTTAGAAGTACCTTCTTATATAATTCCTGACCATTTCAGACCAGTTTGGTTCAAGTAGGTGGAAAATAAACCACAACTAGAACCATAATTTCCATTTGGTCATTTCTTTTTTCTGAATGTGACCTTAGTCTTTATGTCATTTGTTACTTTCAACTTAAAATCTAGTTTTCTATCATTGTGTAAAGCTCCATGCTACCATTATTGTTGGATGCACTGTGACAGTTTTCAGCTTTATTAGATTATGTTCTTTTCATACCATATAGATGCAACTACAGCATTAAGAATTTAATTACTTTGTTAATAAGGGGTAGAGCAGATTCCTCTTAGATGCTTCTGCCTTACAATAATAGCACTTACAGTTGTCTAGGGCAGATCTAGCTGAGCAGAAACTTCACAAATTAACTTGTGGCAAAAATGTTACATGAATAATATTCGCACTAAGACGTCAACCAAAATAGTGTGTTGGTAGTTTTAGAATTACCACTTTGGAAAGAGTTTGCCAAGGCAATGTTTGGATGCTGTGTATCTTATGCTAACAGGATTAGCAGTTAGAAGTCCCCTTCAATGTAATTGACTGACCATTTAAGTCGTATCTCAAGCAGGTGTAAAATGAACCACAATTAGTACCATAATTTTGATTTGGTCAGTTCTTGTTTTTGAATGTGTGCTTGGCTTTTGTGTCATTTGCGACTCTTAACCACAAATTAAACACTTTAAATCCAGTTTTCTATCATGTTGTAAAGGTCTGTGATGCCATTACTGTTCAGTGCACTAGAATAGTTTTTAAGGCACATTCATAATACTATGGAAATTATTATTATTATTTATTGGTTTAATAAAAGTAACAAAAGGCAACAATAAAATTTTTTGCTTGCTCATTGTGTTATTAAATGAGAAGAGCAGACTCTTCACAATAGTAGCACTTACAGTTGTCTGGGGCAGATGTAGCCGAGCAGAAACTTCACAAATTAACTTGTGGCAAACAAAACTGTCAGGGATTTCCTAGTGTGTCTGCCTATTGGTTTCTGCCTCTCTATTTTTCTTTTCCTGTGTGCTTTTGTTGTTGCTCCGGTCTTTGTCTCCTCCCCAGTCCTGCCTTCTTGTCATCTGTCTTACCTGTCTGTTGTCTGTAGGCTCACCTTTTCATTAGTCCCAAGTTCTTATTGTGCTTGTGTCCTGCCTCTTCATCTCTCTGCGTTACACATTCTGAGATAGTGCCACGTTTAAAGTCACTGAGCTCTTCAGCATGACTCATTATACTGCCAGTGTTTGTCCAGTGAGAATGCATGGCTATGTGGTCAAAAATTAGGAAGGGTGTTCGCTCACATTTTCGCCATCCACTGATTAGGCCTAACATGATGACCACCTCCTCGTTTCTACGCTCACTGTCCACTTTATCAGCTCCACTTACTGTATAGCTGCACTCTGTAGTTCTACAGTTACAGACTGTAGTCCATCTGTTTCTCTGATACTCTGTTACCCTGTTCTTCAGTGGTCAGGACCCCCATGGACCCTCACAGAGCAGGTACTATTTGGGTAGTGGATCATTCTCAGCACTGACGTGGTGGTGGTGTGTTAGTGTGTGTTGTGCAGGTCTGAGTGGATCAGACACAGCAGTGCTGCTGGAGTGTTTAATCACTGTGTCCACTCACTGTCCACTCTATTAGACACTCCTACCTTGTCAGCCCACCTTGTAGATGTAAAGTCAGAGACAACAGCTAATTGAGTGACTCTTTTGAGGGTTTGTGTGAGAACGGCTCTGATCTTCAGGTACCGTTCCGTCCACAGCGGTGACTCTCCTCTCTCCCTGTTAGTCATTCTGAACATCAGCATCATCCCATTAAGGAATGTCAGACGCTGATTCAGCAGAAATAGGCCAGAGGCAGCTGGAAGTCACCTTAACATTCACATCCATCACCATCTGTACAGCCTTTATGAAGCTTGACCTTCGTGTGACCAGTGAGAAAGCCCCAAAAGTTCAGCACACGCAAAGGCATTTAAGGTGATGTTACTCTGGATGGCTAGTATTTACTAGTATTTAATATGCTACATATTATTAGGGGTGCAGGAAAAACTCTTAGATGCATCGCAATGCAGGCGTGAATTCATAAATGTCAAAAATCGATTTTCTAAATATTTTAGAAATAATTTATACTGTAATGTTGACGCAACATAAAAAGCGGGACCTGGAAGTGGGTGAGTGCAGCGCCTGGAAAGTCTGGAGGCACATAACAAGAGAGACCAGCTCACTGTGCATTAAAGCCAGGTTGGGTCAGGAAGAGCCCTTTTGTCCTTTCAGCAAAAATCAAACCGCCTTTGGAGCCACGACATTTAATGTCCAGTGTGTCTCAGAGTGCGCTGAAGTCCAGGTAGACTTACTTTGCTCTGCTTTAAGCTTTAGCTCAGGTACAGCCGCCTTCCTCCCGTCTCCGCCAGAAGACTTGTCCTCAAAACTGGATCAGCTTATTGTAAAATGTCTCTCAACGTTCGGCTGTTTTACGAGGCTGTTTTAAGTTGCTTCTTGCTCGAATGTGTCCGTTCCACCTTAAGTTCTGACTGAGGCGCCGAATGTAAATGAGGCACCATTTAAGGTGGAAGGGGGGAATTCGAAAGAGAAGCGACTTCGTTTTTGCAACTTTTTTAGTGTTTGACAGTCTCTCGTTGCAGATTTAACTTACCAGAAAACCGACTGCGCTGCTTATAAATACAAAGTCCATTAGTCTCCAAGCGTTCGTCTTAAATCTCGTTGCCTACTACTAGCGCGGCTTCAGTCGTTGAGAACCAGGGCTGTATTGCATGCTTTGGAGCTGAGATTCAGCGTGAAAGTGTCGCTGACACAGTGACCCCTGACTCTCTACAACGAGACCAAATCCGGAGCTATAATGTCACTAAAGGAAACGGGCAGGGCGGCTGTAACGTGCTGCGTGGACGTCCATTACCACTGGATCTTGTTTCACTCTAACAGCGCATTTTTATCGTAGTTGAGTGGCGGCAGCGTCTCCGTGAATGAGAGCCACATCACTTCCATTTGATTTATTAATAAAACCTTTCAGATATTTAAAGGAAAGTATTTGTAATGATCCGTAATGCATTTACATTACCGAGTCCTCAGACTGTGAGAAAATAGAAATCTTGTAAAGAATAAAAGAAATGCATCGATAATCATTTTATAATCGCATCACAGCCTCTGAATCGTAATCGAATCGAATCGTGAGGTGCCTAAAGATTCCCACCCCTAACATTTCAAAACACTGATCATCAGATGGGGTTTTTAGTCTTTAAGCCTGAAAATCTCATTCTACAGACTAAAGTAACTGTATTTTCATGATCAGGCACAGCAGGGCTGCTGGTCTGAGCATCCTCAGCGTCCTCACCTCAGTGTCACTGCTGGACTGAGAATAGTCCACCAACCAAAAATATCCAGCCGACAGCGTCCTGTGGGCAGCATCCTGTGGGCAGCATCCTGTGGGCAGCGTCCTGTGACCACTGATGAAGGACTAGAGGATGACCAACACAAACTGTGCAGCAGATGAGCTGTCGTCTCTGACTTCACATCTACAAGGTGGACCGACGAGGTAGGAGTGTCTAATAGAGCGGACAGTGAGTGGACACTCCATCTCCAGCAGCACTGCTCTGTCTGATCCACTCACACCAGCACAACACACACTAACACACCACCACCACATCAGTGCTGAGAATGACGCACCACCCAAATATTACCTGCTCTGTGAGGGTCCATGGGGGTCCTGACCACTGAAGAACAGGGTAACAGAGTATCAGAGAAACAGATGGACTACAGTCTGTAACTGTAGAACTACAGAGTGCAGCTATACAGTAAGTGGAGCTGATAAAGTGGACAATGAGCGCAGAAACAAGGAGGTGGTCATGATGTTACACCTGATTGGTGTAAATACTGCATATTTTGTGTATTGCATATGCAGATGTGATGGCATGGCTGAATAATAACGAATGAATGAGAGAAACTGTTGACGATTATGATAGAAAAGTAAACACGCACTGTAGATCATACAGACCTGCAGGTTTGAGGTGAAGTCCGATCCACCGGTCACTGTGTACTGACGAAAGTGACCAGCAGCTGAAGAGGCAGCATTGCAGGCTCTGTTTTTGCTGCAGGCCGTAATGGAAACTTGTGGGAGTATTTTTCTGCACACGCACAAACTCAGTACAGCTTTTCATTTCAAGGATCACACATTTATTCATTCATTCGTTCATTCGTTCTTTGGTGTTTGTGTGTCAGTTTCTTGGGCGCTGAACAAACACAGCATTCCTTTATCCCTTTTTAGTGTTTATTATTTGTTTATTTATTTATTTATTTATTTGTGCATGTGTGTGTGTGTGTGTGTGTGTGTGTGTGTGTGTGTGTGTGTGTTTGCTCCCTGTTGTCCCGCAGCAGATGGTCCACTGCATAATTCATAGAGAGTCTCGGCGGCCCTCCTGGCCCCAGCAAGGTCACCGCGAGTCTGCTCCTTGCATTTCGTGCAGGTTTCGGCCGTGTTGTTGTTGTTCGGGCTGGAATGAATAAGCAGCACTCCGAGCTCGACCCACCGCGGGCTGATGCTTATTCATGATCCTGCCTCTCTCCGTCCGTCTAACTGCCTTTACCAGCCTTTATCCGATGCGTTTTTTTGGCACAGGCTGAACAAAACACACTGAAACTGCTAACACAACACTATTTCAACATTCAGAGTCAGATCTAAAACAGAGAACAGAAGGTTGCGGATATTGCTAGTAATATTTGGCTGCACTCTTGTACCAAGTCACTTGAAACTCGCATGAAACTCAATTTCGCCTGCGCTGCCTCAATGGGAGGCCTACTGTGATACACATAAACCTCTGGTAGATGAAACAACCAATCAAAACGCTGGGAACGTACCGCATGGTCATGTCACACCATTTCAACTCTTTAATCCATTGAGCTATGAAGCATGGTGGTGGTAGCATCACACTGTGTGGGACGGCATCCTGAGGAAGGGGGAATATCTATACAAACTGCAGAGCCTCACAGTACCAGCCAGAAAACTGGATCTTGGTGGATCTTCTGCGGCACGGTATGTTTGTTTATACCTTAATAATGGCTGTTTATGGTGTGTAAACCTACACAAGCTTCACAAGAGATACCAGTGACCCGTGCTGACCCATAGTCCAGCTACACGCTGAAATCAGGGCGTGGAGGATTTGAAAAACCCTGCCCTGAATGTTTTTAGAGACTGACTGAAGATCAGCGGTTTAGGGTGTCCGATAAAGCTCTGATTAAGAGGAGAATATAGAGAGATATTACTGACCAACACTGACCACACACACACACACACACACACACACACACACACACACAAACTCACACACAATCAAGTTACAGCAGAGACTCTATTCAGAATCCTGTGTGTGTTCAGCTCTATTTTACGAGCAGAATGACACAGTGACAAACAGACTGACGCACAGACAGACTGACGCACAGACAGACTGACGTACAGACAGACCGACACACATACAGACCGACACAAAGATAGACCGGCACACAGACACTGACACAAAGACAGACTGACATCCAGACAGACTGACGCACAGACAGACCGGCACACAGACGCTGACGCAAAGACAGGCTGACGCAAAGACAGACTGGCACACAGGCACAGATGCAAAGACAGACTGACGCGCAGACAGACTGGCACACGGACACAGACACAAAGACAGACTGACGCACAGACACAGACGCACAGACAGACACAGATGCAAAGACAGACTGACGCAAAGACAGACTGACATACCGACAGACTGACGCAAAGACAGACTGACACACCGACGCAAAAACAGACTGACACACCGACATACGCACAGACAGAGACACCGACAGACAGACAGACTGACAAAGACACTGACACAGACTGACTGACACACAGACAGACTGACAGAGCTGGCTGAGGAGGTCACACACATGCTTGTAAGTCATATCACACACTGAGGGTCTCCAGAGAATCCCCCCATAGTCGCTATGGATGGACAGGTCTTGGCACAGACCTGTGTGCTACGTGTAACTACATTCAGGATGTGAACAATCATATCAATCCTCTCTCTCTCTCTCTCTCTCTCTCTCTCTCTCTCTCTCTCTCTCTCTCTCTCTCTCTCTCTCTCTCTCTCTCTCTCCTTCTCTCTGTCTCTCTCTCTCCCTCTCTCCTTCTCTCTGTCTCTCTCTCTCTCTCTCTCTCCTTCTCTCTGTCTCTCTCTCTCTCCTTGTCTCTCTCTCTCTCTGTCTCTCCTTCTCTCTCTCTCTCCCTCTCTCCTTCTCTCTCTCTCTCTCTCTGTCTCTCCTTCTCTCTCTGTCTCTCCATCTCTCCTTCTCTCTCTCTGTCTCTCTGTCTCTCTCTGTCTCTCCTTCTCTCTCTCTCTGTCTCTCCGTCTCTCTCTCTCCCTGTCTCTCCTTCTCTCTCTCTCTCTCTCTCTCTCTCTCTCTCTCTCTGTCTCGACGCTGGGAGCCGAGGAGCTTTTAGACACATTAACCTCCTCGGACGTCTGGTTCCAGTCACCACCACTGTGAACGATTCTGACTCAGTGACTTCCTCTAGAATGTACAGTAAAGTGGATTATTTTAAAAGCTTCACTTTGTTCACTTTCTTCTTCACCCCAAATGCAGGGTCACGTTCTGCGTCTGAAGTTTGGTTCTTTAGTTGTGTATTGGAGCCAAGATGCTAATGTAGCTAAATCATCACTAACTTGCCTCACACCGTGTGGAGGAAGTGATCTCTAGTGGTATTTGATACTCTATGAGTATAACATCATGACCACCTCCTCGTTTCTACGCTCACTGTCCACTTTATCAGCTCCACTTACTGTATAGCTGCACTCTGTAGTTCTACAGTTACAGACTGTAGTCCATCTGTTTCTCTGATACTCTGTTACCCTGTTCTTCAGTGGTCACTGCAGTGCTGAGAATGATCCACCACCCAAACAGTACCTGCTCTGTGAGGGTCCATGGGGGTCCTGACCACTGAAGAACAGGGTAAAAAGGGGCGAACAATGTATGTGGAGAAACCTCCGGCACTGAACGTCTTGGCTGAACACATTCTGTCTGTGTGGACATTTCCAGCAAAGTGCAGAGGCGAAGGTCAGGGCCGAGGCCTCTGGCTGACCTCTGCGCTGCCAAGGAGGCGCCTCTTTCTTTTGCACCACAACCACAAGCTGGAAAAGAGCCGCAGACGTGAAGACTTTGACAAAAGTGGCTTAAGAATCTTCCTCAGAAAGAAACAAAGAGGTAAAACATCATCAGGAGCCAAACTGAGCGCTGGGTCAGTTGTTTGCTACTCTCCGGGCTAAGGAGAGGCCAGCCGCAGGCCCTTCAGCTGCTTCTCTTCACAAGCTCACAGTTCCTGACCTTGACTTTGAACAGCAGCGACATTTTGGCTGCAGGGTCAGAGCGCAGGGGTCACGGGTCAGAATGTGAGGCTTTAAAGAGTTTTTTTCCCCCTTTATCTCTATTTCATTAATATTTATCTAGTGCTCTCCCTGCAGGCCAGCTCCAGAAGCACAAAGTGTGTATGAAACTAGACTCAAAGAACTGAAAATCCTGACTCTAAGCTTATTCTACGTTGCTGTGCTGTTGAGGTGCAGTCTTGATAGGCAAACAGTGGCAGTAGAATGAGTCGTACGGAAGAGCTCAGTGACTTTAAACAAGGCACTGTCACTGGATGCCACCATTGCCACAAATCAGCTTGTACAGTTGCCCTGCTAGATCTGCCCCAGACAACTGTAAGTGCTATTATTGTGAAATAGAAGAAACAACACCTCAGCTGTGAAGGGGTAGACCACACAAACTCACAGAGTGGGACGGCCAAGTGCTGAAGCTTGTAACGAGTTGCATCAGGCACTGTAGCAACATCACCACAAGACTTCCAGGCGTGATGCCAAACATCAGTTAAAGTGGAGTAAAGTACCACCATTGGACTCTGGAGAAGTGAAAATGTGTTCTTTGGAGTGATGAATCACACTTCACCATCAGTCAGTCAGATGGACAAATCTGGGCTTGGTGGATACCAGGACAATGCTACCCACCTGAATGCATAGCATCAACAGTAAAGTTTGGCAGAGGAGGGATAATGAGCTGGGGCTGTTTTTCAGGGTTTAGGCCCCTTAGCTACAGCACAAAGATATTTTTCACAGTTATATGCTTCCAACTTTGTATCAGCAGTTTAGAGAAGAGCCTTTCCTGTTCCAACATGACTGAGCTCCTGTGCTTAAAGCAGCTCCATAAAGACACAGTTTGATGAGTTTGGTGTGGAGGAGCTCCAGTGGCCTGCACAGAGCCCTGACCTCAACCCTGCTGAACAACTGTGTGATGAACTGGTTGTCAAGTGTGAGCCAGGCCCTCTCGTCCAGCATCCGTGTCTGACATAAAAATGCTGTTTTGACTGAATGGACGCAAATTCCTACTGGCACACTGCCATAAAAATTCACGGAAAGGCCTTCCCAGGAAAGTGGAGTCTGTAAAGTAGGGCAACTTCATATTAATGCCAACAGTTTTGATGTCCAACAAGCTCAGGTAGGTGTGGCGGTCAGGTGTCCACAGATGTTTGGCCACATATTGTGTATATGCGTGGATTTCACTCTCTGTTATTGCTTACTCAGACTGCACTTCACCAGTTCTCAATGACAGACAGTGTGTTTAAGCTCAGAATGTGAAAAATGGCCCGAGTCTTTGTCTAAATGACACTGTCACTTCTCCAGTGAAAAATGCTTCAGGTTGTGCAGCGTCTCAGCTTCCATTATTGCTTTAAATTCTTCATGAAAGCAGACGGGTCAGGTGTGATGAGCATGAAAATAAAAGATTTTTTTTTTGTTTCACTAGAGACAAAGAGAATTTCAAGCAGGAAAGAGGCTTATTTATTGTGTATGTGTACATTATATATAGTAGCGTCCTGGCAAAGAAAGTTAAGTGATACTTTTTTAATCCCATGAATGTGGAAATTCCACCTCTGCATTTAACCCATCCGTGAAGTGAAATATGACACACTAGGGGGCAGTGAGCACACTTGCCCAGAGCAGTGGGCAGCCCGTCACAGGGCCAGCTCCCTAACCTCCAGCTCACAACTGCCCCCAAGAAGAAGGACATATCTAAACCAGAGGACAACAGCAGCAATAAAAACAACATGTATAATCCCTTTTGCCACTCGGGTCTGCATACCACTTCTCCAGAGGCTCTTCTGTGAACTGGAACAAGTGGCAGTCACCACATTGCTCCCCCACCCAGATCAGCCATCCCAGCGACCTACACAGCCCAAGGCAAGTCCACATTCTTGCTATCACAGCTCCTCCTGAGCACGGTAGGACTCCTTACAGCTCACTGCCTCAAGTCCAGCACTACCGGGGATGGTGACAGCACTAAAGGCACTCCTCTCAGCTGCTGTGCACTTTGCCCACCATGCAAAACGCCACTGACGCTAGCACTGGAGCCCCGACTCTCTGCCTCAACTCCGCCGCTGAGGACTGGCCTGAGCTGGACATTGGTGCCTCTGTCAGTGTGTGTGAGCACGCCTGGTAACAGTAAGGGTATCAACAAGCCCGATGAGCCGTCTACCATTTATGCTGCGCTCGGCCGCTGCCACTGATCCTTCCTGACCGTCTCCTGTTTCCCCACCAGCTCAGTTCGTGTTATTGTCCGGCATGGTGTCCTCTCTTCCCATAGCACCGGAATGCCAGGCACTGGCTCAGAGGTCACATGGCAAGCATGCTCCTCCGCCGTACAATGTCAGGCTCTTGTCAGGCCCTGCCATCCACGCCATCTGCTCTGAAGTGCTTTAAAGCACTGTTCCACTCTCAGCCGCATAGGGGTGGTATCCCACTTCTGACACCAGTTGTAGCATCTTGGCAAAGAAGGAGAAGATGCAGGAGAGGCCTTCATTCTGCTACAATTGCTCTTCATTAACAACAGCAGAAATGGCACAAGCCACAGCAGACCCAACAGGGGAAGGTCACCATGAGCCCCATACTTCTATTGCATGGTGACCCACCCCCACACGCTAACCCCACATCCCGGCACATTAAATCACAGGCAGTGCTTTTGTGAACCAAAGCAAGTGGTGGCCACCAATATATGCGTGTATACAAATATTATGATACTACATTTTCCAACACGTACACACACACACTAGCTATGCTGAGTGTGTGGTGGGTGGACTGTTTTGCTTTCTCAGTGTGTGTGTGTGTGTGTGTGTGTGTGTGTGTGTGTGTGATATCATATAGAGAAAGTGTAATCAGCTTACTAACAGATTCACTGTAATACCAGCATTAGCTTTCAGTGCCAGAAGAATTAGCACCATTCTGACTCATCACACCAATTCAGAACCACACACAGAAAACACCAGCGTCAGGGAGGAGAGCACACACACACACACACACACACATATATATATATATATATATATATATATATATATATATATATATATATATATATATATATATATATGTAATCTCCAAATGTCCAAAGAAACATATATATAGGGAGAAGCTGAATAGAAAATGTGTGTGTGTGTGTGTGTGTGTGTGTGTGTATATATATATATATATATATATATACACATTCCCATAGCACTATACTGTAAGTGTCTATGTGTAATGCGAATTAACCAGTTTTTCTCTGTTTCAAGAACATTCGGTCCTGAAAATACACTAAAACAAAGACACATCCGTGCTCTAGTCCATATCATTGTGAGCACTTATTTATTATAAGACATATAAAACATGTCACTGTATAACTCCACCCCCAACTCCTGACAGATGGCATCTCCATTGTGTTCGGCCTCCACCTGTGTACCACACGCTCACACACACTCCGAGTCCCACTCATGAAGGAGAGTGATCCATCACCAAACACACACAAACGCTCACAAACGCTCTCATTAGCTACGCTTGATAGACGTGCTGATGACATTATAAGCCTCACTAAAGTACAGCGGCTGATTCTTCAGAATTCACTGGAATGTCGGATTGATTTATTAATCAATTATTAAAACTGGACAGAGACCGCGGTCGAAGCAGATAGTGCCTGTGTGTGTGTGTGTGTGTGTGTGTGTGCGCGCTGAAAAATGATTCTAATTATTCTGAACATGCCGATAATTCATGTCAGACATTTCTTCTGTCTGCTTTGATCTCCTTCAGTCAAACACCGTCAGCGGTCAGAAGAGCCAATTTAATCAATGTAGTCCACTGCAGGCTGCTGAAGTGCTCTCATACTGTCCTTTACAGGGCTGTCAGATGAGATAGGAAGGATGTAAATATCAATATTTTAATGAGACTACGTATATTTAACATATGTAAAAGTATATACAGCCTAAATATTTAGTTGATTCAATTAATGAAAGCAAACTTTTAATATACCTATTTTTCTGTCAGAGCTAATGCACGTTTACCTTATTGTATTTGATTATCTTAAAAAAAAAGCAGCTCAACTAAAATAGTAATTGTGGCATGTGGAAAAGTTTGGACACCCTTCCAGTTGCAAAGTAAAAGAGCTTCATTAATCCAGCTGAGAATTCCCACTGTCATTATGAAATGGCAGTTAAGGGGAACTGTGAAAGTCAAGAAAAGTCTCAGGACTGGTCGTATGCTGGCTAGAAAGGTAAAGCAAAACCCCCATATGACAGCAAAAGGACCTGCAGGAAGGTTTAGCCAGGACAGGATTGTGGTGCACCGTTCAAGCACTAGCTCAGCAAGCATGACCATCATGGAAAATCCATCAGAAAGAAACCGTATCTAGAAGAAACGATGCAACTCTAGCTACAATCACCAAAGGTATGTCTGGAGAAAAAAGCAACAGCATTTGATGAAAGGAACACCTTGCCAACTGTTCAGACGGGGGTGGAACTGTTACGCTCTGTGTGATGTGAATGATTTCTTTAATCCATCCATTCACCCATTCTTTAATTTGCTGCGTTGACATAGATACCCTGTGTTCCAGTATAAGCGTGTGTTACTGAATGAAAGGCTTGGGACAAAATGAATAAATGCAGCAGCATATGGTTCAGTAATGAGGATGTGTATTACATCTCTATCTCGCTCGGCTCTCCCTTTTTCTCTAACCCACATTGGATTGACAAGGACGCCTCCTGCCAAATCCCCGAGCCAAACCAGTATGTGTATGTGTGTGTGGTCTTGGAGATCATCCCCATGTCCGGTTTGCAAACAGATGCTTCGAAACTAGCGACCAAATCAAAGCAGCAGAAAAGTAGCATATGCTCCATGCTAATCAGCTTTAGCACTGCTGGAAAGCCAGAAGCAAAGAGCGGGCAGGCTTTTAGGCTGGACAGCATGGAAATGTATGTGTTAGCCAGGAAGTAGTCAAAGCTAACAAAAACATCTGAGAGGTTGATGTTTTTTTTTTAAACATAAACTGCCAGCTTTTTAAAAGAATTCAGTTAGAAACTCTTAAGTTTAAGGCCTTTTCTTAGAAAAGAAATATAAGCCCAATTCTAAAAATGCAGGCACAGTAGGTAAAGTCAGAGATTTATTAATCTACCTTGATCTGTATTTGAGTGGAAACAGTTAAAAGACATGTTTTTTATTTCGGGGGGGAGGGGGTGAATATATTCTGGTTCTGAAATTGATACTGGCAACACGTAGCAAAAAAGCTTGGGCATGGACAATTTAAGACTGGGACCATTGTGAATTGTACGAAAAACATCTTAAATAGGTGACGCAAGGCTTGCCAAAAGCGCATCATCGATAAATCCAACAGTTAAAAAAATGACGTTCTTTATCCAGGGAGGATCATTTCAGGCATGTCACCCTCTACAGTGCATAATATTATCAAAATATTCAGGGAATCCAGAGAAATCCCTTTGCGTGAAAGGCAAGGCCGAAAACCACATGTGAGTGTCTGAAGTTTGGTTTCTTTTTGCACTGGAGGTACAAGGTCAATGTAGCTAACAAGACAGAGTTTAATTTGTCTGTACTGTAAATGGCTCAGAATTCAACCCACAATGACGTACAGAAGTGTGAAACACATTTAAGTGCAATACTGGCTTGAACACTACTGATCCCTATTTGAGCTGGATTGGTTTTACCTGGGGAGATTCTGAATTGGAAGTCTGCTGAGTAATGATTCCAGAGTGAATTACTTCCGATTCTCCAAACTCAGAGCTCCTCAATTATAGCAGTCCTGCTGAAATCGACATCCACTGTCCAAAATGGTAGTTAAGGGGAACTGTGGAAGTCAAGTCAAGATCTAGAAGACCAAGAAAAGTTTTAGATAGAAATGATCACTTGCTGGCCAGAAAGGCAAAGCAAAACCCCCACACGACAGCAAACGACCTGCAGGAAGGTTTAGCTCAACACAGAAATGGTGGTGCACTGTTCTACTTGAACAAACATGATCAGCATGGAAAATCCATCAGACGGAAATCTTGCCTATGATCTTGTCACAAAACACAATATCTGAAGAAATCAGCTCCTTACTCACAAGTTTCTTGTTTGAAGTTTCCTGTTCCACTTTATATGGTGCAGCCATGGCATTCTGCAGCCTTTTTCCGTTCCTGTAACAGTTACATATTGGTGCCAAAATCTTCCCACTCCACTTTAAATGGTGCAGCAGTGAGGCATCTCGCATCTCAACTGCAGTAACATTTAAGGTGGAACTTGAAAATTCAAACAAAAAGCTGGCAATTTTTTTTTTTTTTTTTTACTTGACTCAATCCCTTTTTCCTCAAGTTCATGATGAGCCTACTGAAAACCAAATTACAGTGTGAAGGAGAATAAACTCAAAAGCACCTCTTGAATGAATCCACTTCACTGGCCTAATGCTAGTCTATATATCATTTAGATGCACAATGTGTTGTTATTGTTGGAAAGTGTGGCTCCTGTCACATAATGCTGATGTAAACATCCATGCAATGATGCTTAGATTCAGACTATTTGGGGTAATTTGGGGAAATTACAGAGATCTTTTATCCCGTACAGATCGGCCAGCCAAATAACACAGGAGGACCTCCTCTGGTAAAACTAATCCAGCTCCAATAGGGCTTCAGTCAGCTAAAAGCAAGACACCCCAGCTAATGGCAACACAATGGGTGTAAAAGCTATTTAAAAGCTGTTTAAAAGTGTTATCAAATGTATGTGCTGAGGCCTTTTTTCCAAAAATAAAGACTAAAATTATAATCTCTCATCCACCAGCCAATCACAAGCCATTTTCCTTATTTACCAGAACCAGGAATAAAACTTGCAGGTAATCAAAGAAGAAGGAGCTGACACGCTTCACACACAGTAGGGATTATTTTGCAAAATGTGGGTTTATGACTATAGTCTGCCGCATGTCTAATTATTTATACTGGTCTATCTAAACATCCGAAGGGGAGCGCAGAATAAATTAAAATGTAAATTGGCCAAACCCCCTAGGGAGGTCTCATGTTGCCTAATTAAAACTCTGATGCATTTAATTTGAGGGCGATTAGCCCAGCCAAAATGAAGACGCCCAAGCATACGTCCCACAGCACGCATACATGCACAAGGCCTTGCGAATAATTTCACCAGCGTATGCCCTGAGGCGGGCAAATTGGAATGTTGAATGCTTTATTTAGGTGGTAAACGTCTGTGGAGTGAAATGCATGGACCACCACTGTTCGTGGATGAGAAGTGATGATATGCAGGCACAGCACAGCATATCAGTTTTGAAGAGAAATGAATGGCATACTTTTCCCCCCTTTACCCAAAATGTAGTTGGTTAACAAAGACACATTTAGTGTCAGAAGGTAATGTAGTTCACAAGGAAGCCATCTATTAGCTCTGCAATCTCTTATGGACTTGCTTATGTGGTTTCTGTGTATGACACTGTTACATATCTTTGCTGTTGGAAGAAAACCTCATATCTCCATTTTTGTCATTTTTCAGTTTTTGACATAATTTGAAAATAGCTGTTGTTCTTTATATTGTCTGTAAATTTGATGAAGAACGGACTAAAAGAAATGGCTCAAAATGACTCACAAAAAATTCTGGTTCCATTGACTTCCATTAAAAGTAAAGTAGGTTTTTTCCTTCTCTTGTAAAGTTGCCGTTTTGTTCTTGTTCCGACAACAGCGATAAAATTATGGTTAAAATTCATTCTTTTGGGCGATGCTAACAAATTTTTGTCTATGTTTTCGGATGACACAGTGTCAGAAACCATATAATCCAGTCTATTATTCAACAACTTAAGAAGGTGTGACGCAACTGTGCAATGATTTAGACATGCAGTTAGCACAATGCTAATGGTTGGACTATTAGCTTCCCTTACTGGTAAGCTACATTAGCCTCATAGCAACAGTGCAAACCTAAAGGAGCAAACTTCAGACACCAAACATGTCAAGTAAAACTTTAGTGAAAAATTGGGCCATTGTTATGTTATTCCAGGTGGTTGCTAAGGTGTTGCTAGGCCATTGATACGTTAGGTGGTGCTAGGCCATTGATATGTTAGGTGTTGCTAGGCCAATGATACATTAGGTGGTGCTAGGCCAATGATACGTTAGGTGGTGCTAGGCCATTGATATGTTAGGTGGTGCTAGGCCATTGATATGTTAAGTGTTGCTAGGCCATTGATATGTTAAGTGTTGCTAGGCCAATGATACGTTAGGTGGTGCTAGGCCAATGATATGTTAGGTGGTGCTAGGCCAATGATACGTTAGGTGGTGCTAGGCCAATGATATTTTTTGAGTGACTACAGTTGGAGGTGAAAGTGCACATTTTGTCAGCTAAACTCCATACAAATGAATTGAATGCAGGACAAGGCAAGATAACAGCCAGGCTCTGAGCCATGTCCGTCTGGAGCTACTCAGACAGAAAATTGTTGGAATACGGCAGCTAATATAATAAATCTGAGTGAATTACTGTTTCATTTCCGAATAAACTGCTGAAAGACTCCAAGCCACAATGAGAGAATTTTTTTTCTTTTGCTGCCTTTATAAAATATTACGTTAATAATAACAGCCATAATATGAGTTTAATGGCAGAAATGTACAGAGATAAGATGGTTATTCAAAGGCCCTGTGATATGACATCCAGTGGATCATTTATTTCCAGTTTTCATGGAATCCATATATGAATAATCTGCATATCGCTGTTGTCGGAAGAAAACATTGCCTCTCCTAAATGATAACTTTACAGGAGAAGGAAGAAAACCTCTGGTCTATAATGTAAGTCAATGGAACCAGAATTTATTCCAAGCCATTGTGGGCCGTTCCTTTCGGCCAATTAATCATGAAATTTACACACAATGTAAAGGCTAACAAGCATTTTCAAATTAAATCAAAAACTGAAAAACAACAAAAATGGAGATACAAGGTTTTCTTCCGACAACAGCGATATATTGAAAACGAGGGTTAGATGAATGCCTACAAATGGGAGTTAACTTTGTACATACACTCACTTCGTAGCAGGAGTTAATGAAATTCTGGCATTACTGAGCATATAGTTATTTTAATACATGTGAAAACTGAGTTTTAAATAAAATAAAAGTTTTAAAGAAATATAATGTAGATGAGTGTGAATGTAAACAGAAATAAGGCCATTGGTTAGGGGTAATAAGTGGTTGCTGAGGTGTTGCTAGGCCATTGTTATGTTACTCCAGGTGGTTGCTAAGGTGTTGCTAGACAATTATGTTATTCCAGGTGGTTGCTAAGGTGTAGCTAGGCCATTGCTATGTTATTCCATGTGGTTCCTAAGGTGTTGCTAGGCCATTGCTATGTTAGGTGTTGCTAGTCCTTGCTAAATTATCCCAGGTGGTTGTTAAGGTGTTGCTAGAACATTTTTATGTTAGGTGTTGGTAGGCCATTGCTAAATTATCCAAGGTGGTTGCTAAGGTGTTGCTAGGCCATTGCTAAAATATCCCAGGTAGTTGCTAAGGTGTTGCTAGGGCATTATTATGCTAGGTGTTGCTAGGCCATTGCTGAAATATCCCAGGTGGTTGCTAAGGTGTTGCCAGGCCACTGTTATATTATTCCACATTGCAAAGGTGATGCTAGGCCATTGCTATGTCAGGTGTTGCTAGGTCGTTGCTAAATTATCCCAGATGGTTGCTAAGGTGATGCTAGGCCATTGATATGTTAGGTGTTGCTAGGCCATTGCTAAATTATCCCAGGTGGTTGCTAAGGTGTTGCTAGGGCATTATTATGCTAGGTGTTGCTAGGCCATTGCTAAAATATCCCAGGTAGTTGCTAAGGTGTTGCTAGTATGTGGACACCTGACCATTATATCTATGGAAATTTGCTGAACATGGCATTCCAAAACCATGAGCATCAATATGGTGGTGCTCCACCTTCTGAATATACTTGTTAGCAGCACAACCATTAGCAATGGGTGTGGCTAAAACACCTGAACTCAATAATTAGGAGGGGTGTCCACATGGTGTATATAATTATTAATAATCATTAACTACCTGTTAGATAAGAATTAAGCTGCTTGTTATTATACAGTGGTGCACAATTGTGTAGTGTTAGGGGTCCAAGCACTTGTTTTCTTCTTCTTGCAAAAAGATCTCTGAATATTATTATTATTATTGTTATTATTATTATCTCTCCCCTGTATTCTCTAGCTTTTTAAGCCTTTAATCTCTCTCTCTGATGACTGCACTGCCTCTAAAGGGCTGACCCACATAAAAGCATTATCAGAAGTAACTCTATAGTAATGCATACACTCTCTGTGAATGGATAAGAGCCTATTTTAGGAAGAGTGGAGCATCAAAACAGCACGTGAGAGATAAAGAGTAAGAGCAAGAGATGAAAGAAGGGTAACTAGAATTTCATTCTGCACTGGCAGAAACAGCTTAGCCTTAACTGAGGAAACGCAGCCAATATAAGTGACGTGTACAATTCAGCTTTTAGGATGCTGTGAAAAAAAAGTTCAAGAACAGCCAGAAGGCTAGCGCTGAGATAAAGGCAAATAGCCCAGTTTAGATGTTAAAAAGCTTTTAAAAGAGTTTTCAAGTGTTTGCTTTACAGAGCAAAATTAAAAATAAAGTCTCACACCAACATTCAAGCTATAAAGACTGGCCAATCTGGGCCTGTTCTTTGTTTACTAGGAGCAGTTACAAAATTGGAAGCTATTCAAAGAAGAAAGAGGTAACATAAGACAGTATTTTGCTAGAAAGTTGAGAGAGTGAGAATGTGAACAAAACCCACCTACTTTCATCATTTGACTAATACGCAAAGCATCCCACCACAGGCCGACACGTTGGGCCCATCAAGTGGCGCCAAACAGGCCGACATCTAGGGGCCAGGCGGTTGTCAAAGTGGTGCTATAACAAAAACAGATCTGTAGAAAGTTTTACAATGACCACTGTTAATGTTAGCTAATGTTCCACTGACCATTGCTTAGTAGCAAGTAACTCACAAGGCATTTCAACTGGAAGGAATGAGTACATTGTGGGAGATCGTAGCACCGTAAAACAATCTGGAATTCCGTTTTAGCATATAGACGCTCAGAGAAAATGACCGGCCTATCTGTCCATTCAGATAGGGATCCGCTTCAGTTACGACCTCAAGAACCACCTCAAGGTATAATCAATAACTTTTAAAGACATTGAACATACTTAGTAAGGTCTTCCATAGAGAAACACAAATAAAACCAGACCTACAAAGCTAATGGTAGTAGCTGAGGTGCTATGCTCACAAATGAAAAGAGGAAAAAACAGCATCTGTTAAGCGCTCATGCTTTAATTTGATTTAATTTCACTGAATTAACATTCAAAATTAGTCTTTTGCTGCCAGGTCAGAGTACAGCCCATACTCTGGTCATACTCTAAGTCAAACTCTGAACATAAATTAACTAACTGGCTGATTTATCAGGCTATCAGTGGCAGAAAAATGTGAATAACAATTAAAAAAACTGGCATAAACTCAAAGTTCACCTTTCGTTTGAGGGTATTTACATCCAAATCAGGTAAATAGTGTAGGATTTATAACTATCGCCATGTGTAGCCCCTCATTTTTAAGGACTAAACGTATTTGGATAATTGGCTGCTCAGCAGTACACGGTCAAGTGTGTGTTATTCCCTCATTATTTCACTGACAATTAAGGAGATAAAAAGTCCAGAGTTGGCATTTGCATTTCGTATCTGTTGCAGTTGGCTCTCAGTATAAGGTCCAAAGAGCTTCACTGCCAGCAATGCAAGCAATCATTAGGCTAAAAATTTGAGGATTCACCTCCTCGCCCACAGAGGTCACTGTCTCCAGAAGCCTAAAGGAGTTAGGTCACCTGATCTTCTTTAGCAGCCATTTTATATATAAGCACATGGTCTAGGCATCGTTCTTCATGAAGTCTTTTCTAGCCACGTGTTTTCTGGTTCCTGAGTACTGGTTTGTGTTTCTGCTTTGAGTTTACTGGTTCAGTATGTGATCGCCTGGATTTGACCTTGCCTGTTCAAGAAAATGGGTTTACTACATGAACCTTTTAAACTTGGACCACCGGTGGTTCCAAAACCGCACTTGCTCATGTTCTTCATAACATTCATATTCCATAAGCTCCGTTCAGAAGCTGGGCGTCGTGTGAGGCTGTAGCTCTTCTCTCCAGTCTAATAGACGGTGATGTCATTTTAAAACCCTTATAATAAAAGAAGCTGAACTCAGTTTGTTTTTCTACTGAAAGTCGACCCGTTTTTCCCCAAATCTGGGCTCTAAACTATAAACAGACGGCGTCTCTTCAGTGATCTGCTCTGGAAACGTTACTTTTAGAAAACAACACAAAGAGCGTCTGAGATTTTTGGCTTAAATTGTAAACATATATCAGTACGTGTGATCAAAAAACACATGCCCTGTTAATGTGAGGGGAACTTTTACGATAAGTAAATAAAACTTAAACATCTACATTTATTTCATGCAGTTACTGAATAATTTGCCTTACGATTTGGTCGTGAAAATTCAGATGGAAAAAGCAAGGTATACCCTGGTCAATAAGAGTGCCTGCACTTGACTCCAAGATCTTGCTGTGAGTTTCTTTGTGACAATCAGAGAGATGGCCAAAAACTGGTGAGGCCAAATCTAATATTAGTAACACTGAAAAGAAAGAGTACACTAGCGAGCTCAGAGACATCAAAGTCGATAACCAACAGAAGACTTCACCAGAGTAATCACAGAGGGTTTACCTCAAATACAGGAAGCTCAGATTATTGTTTGCCAGAATTTTATCCATCCATCCATTATCTTCCGCTTCTCCTGGGTTCGGGTCGCAGGGGCAGCATCCTAAGCAATGAGGCCCAGACCTCCCTTTCCCCAGCCACTTCCACTAGCTCCCTGGGGGGGGGATTCCGAGGTGCTCCCAGGCCAGCTAGGAAATATAGTCACGTCAGCGTGTCCTGGGTCTTCCCCGGGGTCTCCTCCTGGGTGGACTTGCTTGTGACACCTCTCGAGGGAGGCGTCCAGGAGGCATCCTAACCAGATGCCCGAATCACCTCAGCTGGCTCCTCTCGACATGGAGAAGCAGTGGCTCTACTCAGAGTCCCTCAAGGATGACCAAACTTCTCAACCTATCTCTAAGGGAGAGTCCAGACACCCTGCGGAGGAAACTAATTTCGGCCGCTTGTATTCACGATCTTATTCTTTCGGTCATTACCCAAAGCTCATGACCATAGGTGAGGGTGGGAACGTAGATCGACCGGTAAATCGAGAGCCTTGCCTTATGGGTTAGCTCTTTCTTTACCACAACAGACCGGTAAAAAGCCCGCATCACTGCTGACCCAGCACCAATCCGCCTGTCAATCTCCCGCTCCCTTGTACCCTCACTCATGAACAAGACGCTGAGATACTTGAACTCCTCCACTTGAGGCAAGAGCTCATCCCCAACCCAGAGAGGGCTCTCCACCCTTTCCTGCCTGAGAACCATGGCCTCAGATTTGGAGGTACTGATTCTCATCCTGGCCGCTTCACACTCGGCTGCAAACCGATCCAGCGAAAGTTGAAGTTCATGGCCCGGTGTCCCCAATAGGACCACATCATCTGCAAACAGCAGCGATGCAACCTTGAGGACTTGAGGAACTTAGAATTTTATTTATTTGTTTGTTTGTTTGTTTGTTTGTTTTTAAAAATCTACAGTTTTGGAACATCTTATGGAGATGATCGACTTGTACAAGAATGATGGGAAGAGAAGAGCATGGAAAAAGGTAGGAACTGCTTATGATCCAAAGCCTCCTTATCTGTAAAGCATGGTGGAGGTAGTGTTATGGTGTAGGGATATATGGCTATCAATGGAGCTGGTTCCCTTGCATTTATTCATGATTTGACTGCAGATGTAGAAGTCCTGTAGACTGTTATCTGCTGAGGTTCAGCAAAATGCAGATGTACAATGACGGTGAATCCAAATGTTGTTTATAAAATCTCATTATTGAGTGTTGTGTCAGTCATAACCGAGCAAAAGGCCAAATACAGTAATTGCTGTTTGTGGCTTTGATCTTGTGGCCTTTAATTTTGTCTTTTGAAGTGGCTTTGATCTTGCTGGAGATTTGAGGTATTTCCAGAGGAAAAATTCAACAAAACATGGTGCAAATTTAATTTTATTAAATTTCTTTTTATATCTTGTGTATATTTTCATATAGAATACTTAAGTATATTGTTAACAGTTTGTAAATTTGTAGATTTTTACAGAGCAGGTACTATTTGGGTGCTGGGTCATTCTCAGCACTGTAGTAACACTGATGTGGTGGTGGTGTGTTAGTGTGTGTTGTGCTCGTGCGAGTGGATTAGACACAGCAGAGCTGCTGGGAGTGTTTAAACACTGTGTCCACTCACTGTCCACTCTATTAGACCCTCCTCCCTTGTCGGTCCACCTTGTAGATGTAAAGTCAGAGACGACAGCTCATCTGCTGCTGCACAGATTGTGTTGGTCATCCTCTAGTCCCTCATCAGTCGTCGCAGGACGCCTCTGACTGGATGTTTTGGTTGGTGGACTATTCTCAGTCCAACAGTGACACCAAGGTGCTAAAACACTCCAGCAGCACTGATGTGTCTGATCCACTCAGACCAGCACAACACACACTAACACACTACCAGCACGTCAGTGTTACTGCAATATTCAGAATGACCCACCACCCAAATAGTACCTGCTCTGTGAGGGTCCATGGGGGTCCTGACCACTGAAGAACAGGGTATCAAAGTATCAGAGAAACAGATGGACTACAGACTACAAAATCAGTGGAGTTTTTACTGCACACCCTTTTAAATGCATGAACCCAACAAGCCTTGTACTGCTCCTACCCCTATGCCCCACCCCTAATTTGAGCATTTGAGCATTGGTTTTTGTAGCTACTGTGTTTCCTATCACTGTATAAAAGATGCACCAGCCTTCCTTTATTATGGATGTACTGTGATTTTTCCCAAGCAGGTGTGCAAAGTTCTGACCGATTTATCCATGGATAAACATGACTGAAGCATGACTTGAATTCTTAGTTATGTTTTCAAATTAAAATAAAATAAATATGAATTTAGAGCACATTCTTTGCAGTTCAGAGAAATGCAGCAGCATTTGGAAATCCTGTTATACAGGAGAAGAGAGGACTACATCCCTGAAAAAGCCACATATTTGCATCAGCCTTGCAGAGCTAAAAGGTCTGTATATGATAATGAGCGTTTAAAAGGTGGGTGAGCGTCCACCCAGGCATGTTCTGACCTCTGCTATGGCTCTCACATGGTCAGAAACCACAGGACATTCTCGTTTTCAAATCCTGCACTGTCCAAATGCAGTTAAAAGAACAAGAACTTTGCTATTTATTCTCCGCAAAATGTGTGCGAGGATCCCACTCATAGCTGTGAAGACCCTCAGTGACGCACACACTCGCTAAGAACAAAACCTCTCTGATGGCGCCACAAAAGCAGCATTTCCACTTCAGACCTTCATCTCTACTGAAGCTGAGTGGGCAACAATGCATCTCCTTATCTAACACACACACAAAACTCTTCCCACACACACACACACTTCCCCCTTCTCCCACAGAGATGGATGGAAAACTCCAAACTGTCCTTTATTTTCTCTCCTGTCCTCCTTCGGATTGTCGGTGTGTTTTCAGCCGGTCAGCAAAATCACTCCACCGCAGTTGGACTAGGTTCTGACTTATTGGACTACTGTGTGGTCAGTCACTGGAAAAAGAGGCCTGGATAGCATCGCACTAATACAAAGAAGTGCAACAAAACTTTTGTTTTTGAAGTTTGACTCGTAAAGTTTCCGTTGCCTCAGGATTTATCTCGTCATCAACAAATGATGACATAACTTCACTGGACAAAAATAAAGATGTCCAGAACATTTGTTAGCACTGGTTTAATGTGGTCAGAATTAGCCTGGCTAGTACATAGCAATATTCCTAGAAAAATAACCTCCCATTCATTTAATAATACAATCCTAAGTGCTTTGCATTTTGGATGACCTAATGTTTAGTGACTCAGTGACCATGCTGGTCACCCAGCATGACCACTGTGAGTAAGCTGGTCAACCAGCATGACCAAGCTGGCAGACCTGCGAAACCATCTCAAACAGAAAGATTCCCTAGGCTGGTCAGTCATCTAAGTTGGCCTACCAGCATACCCAACTGCATGACCATGATTTAGGGTCAGTTTTCAACTAGTCCAGCTGGATGTCCAGTTTGTCAAAAATTTAATCAACCTAGAACATCTGAAACCTTATGATGAGCATTTAGTATTTTACTGTGCAGCTTGTTGACCTAGCTGGTTGTCCAGCATGACCAGCTTGATCCAGTTGGATGACTAGCATGACAAGCTTGACCAAGATGCTCAGGTATGACTAGCATGAGCTAGCAAATCATCTGAATCTGCTGGGCTGATTTACCACCAAAAAAATCTAGTTTGATTCAAAGTACTGCTGTCAGATGTCAGACAGTCTGAAAAGTCCAGGTCATTCTGTTCACGACTATCGACATCAGTGGGAGACGGCAAATGATTTCAGACTGTTGTTACCATAGTAACATTAACTGGAAAGCTGTTCTTGAGAGTGCAACGTCCAGCTAATTTCAAGTAGAGTCACACTGTAGCTTCTTGATCCAGCTTGACTCTAATGTCTTCCCTTCACCAGTTGTCTCACTTGAGGGGCATTTGTCTATGATTGCACGTGTTAATTACAAAATCATAGAATTTATTTAAAATCCTTTCTTAGTCGAGTAAGCAACTATGCCATGTATAAAAGGAAATTATAGCTTTGGTCTAGATTAAACTTTGGATGCACAACTTTTGTTGAGTATAGATAAAGTCCAGTTGCCCAATTGCTCAGTGCTATGCATGAACATGCATGAAGTTGAGACCATCTCTGTTTTTTCCACCCCTCTATTAGTCAAGTTCTTGTTGCTTGCTATTCCAAATTCATGCTTCAAAGCAAAAGATTTAGAACTTACATGGACAGAGTTAAAGGTGCAGTATCATAGATTTTCTACTACTACTGTTGTAGGTCTTACAACGAGAGCATTTTAGTGGACTCCTGCAGAGGTGGGCATCCCCTTGCTAAGTAAGCTTACAGTTTTCCATAGTGGTTAATGTGATGAGTACTCCACCAAGAAGCTTCCTGTTGTCCAGGGCTGTGTACCTGCATGCCTCACTCCCCCTTCTGATGATACTGGCCCCGGCACATACTCAAGAGATGCAATGTAAATGAACATACTGTGGCATCCCTACTTGCTGCATTGGTGTCAGAAATAGGATACCCTCTCCCCATCAGCCTGGAAAGAAATTTTGCTTTAACAAACTCAAAGGCACATGGTGAAGAAGAAGATGAAACAGCACAGCCAGCTTGGTAATGGCTGGAGGATGGAGAAAGAAGCAATGGCAAGGATGCATGGATGGTGGTTAGGGATAACAACCTTTTGTTGGAGTGGCATTGTGACCTGACACCACAAAGATCTTGTGTAAAGTTCAAATCTGCCTTTTTACTTTCATTTTCAAAGACCATAATATATTTATAGTTCAGACTTTACAAGTAATGCACATATTGTATGGCACTTTGATGCTGGTAGCAAGACAAACTTGTACAATTTGATCTGAAGTAATGAAAAATACAAAATGTAGGCAAAATGCAAATTTGCACATCTGAAAATGGAACCAAATGCACACTCCAAAATTACTCACTTTTTATAGCTGCGCTTAATAATTCAGTACTTAATAACTTAATAAATGCTAATGTACACTTTCAAATTTCACAATTCATGAGTTATGTCTTGATTTACGTCTACATAAAAGCTTAGTCAAACTGTCAAAAACAAAAATTACAAGGTAATGTACAAGTTACACTAAATATCCAAAAGTTTTTAGATACCCCTTACTAGTGAATTCAACTGCAATGAGGTGCACTCACTGCTGACACAGGAGTTCAAATACATACTCAGCTTATACAATCTGAACTGATCACCCAACACCAGTTCCCGACCTTATTCTTGTGGCTGAACACAATCAAATCCTCACAGCAATGTTCTGACATCTAGTGTAGCACCTTTTCCAGAAGAGTAGAAACTTTTACAGCAGCCAGACACCTTTTAATACTCTTGATTTTGGAAGAAACATGGGAGCAGCAGGTATCCACAAACATTTGGCCATATAGTGTATCTCTGACCACTTGCAAAAACTTTTTGTGGTGTTATAACTGAAAACAAGCTGTTATTTCACAATAAATATTAAGCATTTACTTTAAGGTGCTGCTAACTTTTAAGCACAGTAGCTACATTAGCTCATGTGTTGGTGGCATTTCCATTATATTATTAGAATACAACATTGCTGTGTGGCAAAGCAACAAGTGACTTGTGATGGAATGTTTGGAGCTTCCTTGCCTTACAAAACTGTTATGTAAAACCAATAAAACACATTTATTTTTATTTATTATTCTTTAGTCTGATGGTTTAAATACCCACCATCTCTTGAATGGTCTTCCTCTTCTATATATGTTGAGGACACTGTCATGCAGCTAGAGCAGGATGATATGCATAAGGAAGGAAAAGATACTTTTCTGTCTCAGCACCGCTTGCAGCAACATTTGCATGACTGGTTTTGACCAGAATTTTAACGCTAAGCCTGCTCGTTCTATCACCAGTTCCATTACCCAATTTAATTAGCTTCAGCAGAGCCTGCCACTCAGAAGCAAATCAGTGGCTATTATAAATTAGCTCATGGGACAAATGCTATCCTAACCTGAATTAAAAACAGATACTGTTTCCTTCACTGTGTTCTTGCACTGCTTTATTTGTATTTATTTTGACCAACTGAGCAGCCGGTGGATTTTCCTGCCCACTTGGCATCTGCCCGTTGTCCCAGGATTAGCGATGGCTATTTGTAAGTAGAGGATTGCACTGTCAAAGTGGTTTAGGTGGAGAGAATGCACTGAGCTTTTTATACAATGCCATTTTCTCTCTCACACATGCATGCAAATCTGACCAGTGTGGTCACATGATTTTGTAGAGTCAAGGTCTGTCATTTCTTCATGATGCTGGATTTACAGTGTAATGATTTCCCCAATTACAACAGATAAGAACATGAGGAAACATAAAACTGCCTAAACGTAATAACTCTGCTCTGGTTCCTATAACTGGAGATCACATCGGTGTGGAGGAATTGTGGGATAGCTGCCCATTTAAGGTCCTCCCACAGCTTTTCAGTGGGGTTCAATTCAGGACTTTGCCCAGGACACTCGGCAACCTCTATTTCTTTGACCCAGAACCTGAAGTAGCAAAGAGTCCCTACTCTATCATACTACCACCACCATGCTTCACTGGTGGTATTATTGTGGAATGCTGTGTTACCTTTATGCCAGACGCAGTGAGAATTTTCTTCCAAAAAGTTCCACTTTCAGTCCACAGAACATTTTTTTGACAAATGTTAGATGTGCCTAGCAATGATTTTCACCTCGCCACTGTCCCATAAAAACCATTTTTGTTTAGTCTCTTTCTAATGATGGAATCATAGATGCTGACCTTATCTGGGGTAAGCGAGTTCCACAGTTTTTGTCTAGGTTCTTTTGTGACTTTCTGGATGAGTCAGCACTGTACTCTGAGGAATTTTGGCAGGTCATCCGCTCCTGGATGAACAACTCCTTTCTTCTTGTTAATATGTAAAGCATGTGGACATTTGAACACTCATGCATGAATGTTCCACAGTCTGAAGTTTCTCCATCAAGTGGAGCTATCAGCATGCAAGCCACTTTTGTGTGCATCAGTTAGGAAAACAGAAACAAGCATCCACACCAACAGGAGCTCACCCACGTTTTCATTCACCACTTCTTAAAACATATTAATTTGCTAATGTAAGCAAAGATAACTCATTATGTTGACATGCCAAAAATGTGTGGGAGACCACCATAAGCATTCAAAATGCAATGTTTTATTAATGATAAAAAAGGACTTTGAGGATGATATGAAGATGAAGTTGAGGTTGTGTTTCAAACTTCAATTTTTCAATAACCCAATTATATAATATACAACCAACACCTTTACCACTACCATATAACTTTCACCAACTGTGTTAGCCATCCATACTCTACACATCAGGGATGCCCAGACTTGGTCCTGGAGATTTACTACCCTGAAGAGTTCAGATGCGAAAAAGCTGGAAGTAACATTCAGTAGAGATGCACCAAAACAGTTTTCTTCCGATACCGATACCTGATCCTTTAGTATCGACTGATACTGAATATCAATACCAATACTTATTCCATCTAACCTACCTCACCTATGCCTATCTACCACAGGCCCGACTAACAGGCTGCTATGCTAAAATCTAAATTGAGACTGAAACATATCATTAGGCCGAGAGTCCAGCGGTTCCTTCTGCTCTCTCAGCAACATTAACTCATACTGTTAGTGGCAGACAGGTGATTAGCCGTTCAGGTAAGCGGCACCAAAAACGGCCATTATAGATTCTGCTGTGAGCATTTTTACTGCTGTCTGTCGTCCCACCACCAACGTGTTGTTAAGCTCTGTCTTCTGGCACACATGGATGCATCATCCAGCAAATTAGGAACTTCTGAAGAGGCTAAATAGGCAGAGCAGGTGTGGCAGATTGTTGTTGGACTCTGTAGGTGGGTAGTTCTCCAGGACCAAAATCACAGGTATCGTAACATCACAGATACTGGCACTTAAACACAGTGATGTACTGATACAATGTCAGTATGAGTGCAACACTAATATTCAGATCCACTTAAAGGCCTTCCTTGATTAGCTGTGCTAGATTTGGGTTGAGTCTAAACTCTGCAGGATTGTACATCTCCAGAACCAGGACTGAGCTCCCCTAGTGATCACCAACTCTGGTCCTGGAGATCTACCTTCCTACAGGGTCTAGTTCCAACAACAATCTGCCACACCTGCTCTGCCAAATGATCTTCTTCAGAAGTTCCCAATTGGCTGGATGAGATGCATTAGTGTTAGGAAAGGGAGGGAGTAGCTTGTTCAATGTAGATTGGAAATAAATTCTCCAGGAAAGCAGATCTACAGGAAGAGATCACTGGTGACCGCTGGTCTAGAGTAAATTTAACATTTTTTTGTTTTTAATTGTGTTTTAGGGCCTCAGTTTAATAGCAAAGATATAGCTATCTGAAATTTACGTGACTAACAAATTTCGTCTTTTTTATTTTGAGATGACAAAAAAGGAAATCATCTGTGTGTCTCTCTCTGCAGGTCTGTCTTCCTCTCTCTCTTCCTTTCTTCAGAGGTTGTTTAGTCTGTGTGACTCATCTCTCCAGGCTAATTTCATGCAGAGCTTTTTCTCTCTGTCTGCTGGTGAAAGCTTCAGAAAACCTCAGTGTTCTCTCTCGCTTTGTAGTTCCTCAGCAGAACATCTCAGTGAAGACCAGCAGAGGCCATCTTATTCCCCAACTCCTCAGACTCATCAGCTGCATAATGAACAACCGTTTCATGTCTTTATGTATTAACGCAGCAGGTCGATTTCATTGACTTTGACTGAATGTGTGCTAACAGCGCGAACCTGGCCAAATTTGCTGAATTTAATATATTGGAAGAACAAACCATAAATTGCTGTCTGCATGTTTGGACATTCTTTCAGTTGATCCACTGCTGTTATTTCATTTTTAAGATCTCAAACTTTATTTTCATTCTTTAGGTCTTAAAGCAAGAGCTCGGGTTTCTCTTCATTCACGCACAAATCTTTTGCCTTTTACTAAAGATTTTCATGGAGGGGAACGTTGACTAGTTCTTATTTTTGAAGGCTCTACCATGGCAGAGCTAAATCTTTGGGGGCAGTCGTGGGCTGGAGGTCAGTGAACTGACCCTGTGACCAGAGGGTTGCCAGTTCGATCCCCAGTGCCAACAGTCCATGACTGAGGTGTCCTGGCAGGGGAATAATGACTCCCTGGCCCAGTGTGCAGAGTTGTTGGACAATCTGCAAAGAAGGGTCGGCAGGAGGTAAAATAGTATGTGTGTGTGTGTGTGTGTGTATACATATGTGTATGTATATACAAAAAGCATTTCACAATCAGGTGCTGATTCTGAATCTTTAGCTACTACCACAAGGTATGTTTACAGAAAGGGGAACAGTATTTGATGAAAAGAACACCTTGCTAAGTGTTAAAGATGGGAGCGTATCCGTTGTTTTGGGGTTGTTTGGCAGCCACCTTGGAAACTGTTGCGCCACCGTCACAAAAAAGGTTGGATATTTACAAGATAATGCTCCAAAATGCACCATGATCTACTTCAAGAAGCAAAAGATTATGGTTCTGAAATGGCCTTCACTGTCCACAAACTCAAACCTTATGTAAAACCCATGAGTATACCTTAAACATGATGTGTGTGCAAGATGACCTGTGAATGTTTCTGAATTTATAAAGCCCTACATGGGCTCGCTCCTGAGTACCTGCAAGACCTTATTTCCTATTACGAGCCATCACGACTACTCAGATCACAGAGTGCTGGCTTGTTAATAGTCCCCAGAATTCAGAAGGTTTCAGCTGGGGGAAGAGCTTTTTCTTATAAAGCCCCCAAACTCTGGAATGATCTTCCAGAAACGGTTCGGGACTCAGACACAGTCTCAATCTTTAAGACTAGGCTGAAAACTCACTTGTTCAGTTTAGCATCTGGTAGTTAATGTTCCCCCTAGATAAAGGCAGCAGATCCAGGGGTCCATGGACAATTATAGCAAACTGAGACACTGGTGCTGTCGTCCCGCTGCTCGGACGCAGCCACTCAGGTTTGTGGACGGTGGAGCGGAGGGATGCCAGACTGTTTCAGAGTGCTGCCGTGTCTGTGTGTCCTTCTGGTTCTCTCCTGTTAGTTAAGCTGTCATAGTCAGATCTGCCGGAGTCGTTAGCCACACTCTGGAATTCCCTCTCCCTGCCTTTGTTCCGAGTATACGACCGCCCACATGTCTGGCCGGACACTGAAAGACGACTGACTTTCAAGCCCTCCTGCTACCCACTTCAGACCAGCTGCCCATGCCCCAGCTACCACCACCTGCCTTGGACCAACTGCCCACCCTACACTGATGTTCTCATAGACTCCTAGCTATTCTTAATACCAATACTACTGCTATTAATATTAGTAGTATAATCACTTGTAGTACCAGAGGAGGATGGGTCCCCCCTGGTGAGCCTGGTTCCTCCCAAGGTTTCTTCCTCAGTTCTGAGGGAGGTTCTCCTTGCCTCTGGCACCCCTGGCTTGCTCACCTGGGGTTTTTACATTCATGTTAAAACATGTCTTTTCTGGAATTCTGTGAAGCTGCTTTGTGACATCAGTTGTAAAAAGCGCTACAAATAAATTTGATTTGATTTGAATTTGAAGTGAGAAAAAATCTACAAGAAGTCAAGAATAGAAAGACCACTAGTCAGCTACAAGAAACATTTGGAGGCCCCAATTTCAGCCAAGTGTGATGCTACATGCAGACAGAAATGCTGCCATTCTGAGTTTCATTTTTACCAATTTGTTGAATTCAGCAAATGATATTTGTTCAATTTTCCATGCAACAATGAAAAAGTAAAATCTTTGAAATATTTACAAGAATTTCAAACTTTCTTAGCACTGGATACAGTATGTCCCACTTTTGCTTTAATGACCGCGTGTACTCGAGCTGCTCAAAAAACAAATCTGACCTTTTCCCATAAAGTCAGGTCAGTGTCAATGCCAATGCTAAAATCTGCATACTGACCAAACAACAATGGATGTTTCACCAACAATTTGCTTGCCACAGCAGTTCTTTCATTAAAATATTTCAAATTTCTGAAAATTTGCCAACTTTAAATGTGAATATGGTCTCAGACTTTTGGACCCCACTGTACTCAGATTATTGTAGGTACTTGTAGCAAAGCTATTGCCCAAGGAGTCAAAGACAGCAGAGAACAGTCCCCCTAGTTGTTGCTCTGTTTACATGGGTTCTCCGAGCACAGTACAGGGGTGAGATCAAATAGTAGCCATGTGTGCGGTCAAAGATCAGCATGGCCGGCAGGTGTTAAAGACAATAAACAGGTGGATTGGACCCAGCCTTCCAGATTAGCCCAGATCATTACCTACAAATCCCACCACTTGCTTAATCGGGACTTCACTGCTGATTGTAGCTCAAGTTGTTTCTGTTACAACCTCTAAATTACCTTTGGCAACTGCTAAAGTGGAAGAACGTTGCTTTGCTGCAACATCTATGCCACTGCATAACAAATTAGCACCATAGATCACTGGGATGAATCAATCTGCAGGACTACTCTGAGGTCTGAAGCTAAAGGAAGCTGCTTGGAGATCAGCAGGAGGTGGTTCTGGCCCTGAGGCATAGGGCTGAGACGTCCAAAGAGGATTGGCCTTTATTGTCTTACAGCTCAACCGATGCTAATCTAGAAGGAGCGGGGGCAGATAGACTGGCTAATTCTACCTGGGGATCGAGGCTGAACTTGAGATCCACTCCTAGCCCAGAGCGTTTATGAGCATTGAGTGTATTATTGCGCAGGTGGGATTAGGATAACCTTTAAAGGAAGGCCCACAGTGCAATAACTCAACCTGCGTGCGTCTGATTACAGTTTGTCAAAGTGACAGTGCAGATGTGGGATCAGTTTATTTTGCCTTAGGTGGCCTAATGAGGGTTATTAAAGAAGACGGAACAGATCGTTCAGACACTGAGGTGCTGAAAGAGAGAGAGAGTGACTGATAGAGAGACTAATGCTCGGTTATGAACTTGACATTATCTTTATTAAATAAAACGCTGACGGCTGAAATGTCTCTGGCGACTGGTCCACCTTTTAAGGGACCCTCAGAGAGGAGTCTTTTCAGGGACATGCTGTTTATACCAACTTTTAGAACGTTAGTTATTATTATTATTATTATTATTATTATTATTATTACCATGCAACCATGCATCCAATCAAAAAGCATGTGTACAAGCATGAATCACACAACCAGACAATCTGGAGCTGCAATGGTGACGGTATCTTGATAATATGTCTTGATAGTTGCGCATTGCAAAGAACCATAACTAGAAAGAGAAAGTTTGTGAACCTTTTGTGAAACAACCTGAAAGCTGGTGTGACAAAGTACTGGTTTGTGTATGATGTGTAATAATAAATGAAAGGAGTTATTTATTTATTTATTTATTTTAAATAGCTGTTGCTATGGTATTCCAGGTGGTTGCAAGAGTTTGGCTAGTCAGTTTTTGTGGTATTCTGGGTCATTAGGTTGCTGATTAACTATGGTACTGCAGGTCGTTGGGGTGTCGTAGGTAGTTGCTATCATACCTCAGGTGGTTGAGCCCATGTTGCTAGGTGGTTGCTATGGTATTCCAGGCACTTGTTCTGATGTTGCAATGAAGTTGCTGTGGTTTTCCAGCTGGTTCTTAGGGCATTGCTAGGTAGTTGTTAGGTGGTTGCTGTATTGGATTGTGATTGTTAGAGGATTGCTAAGTGGTTGCTAAACGTATCTAAGGCTGTTGCTAGGCTGCCAGGGCATTGGCAGGTTGGTTCACTATAGTATTGATCAGTGGTTGCCTAGGTGTTTCAGGTGGTTGCTAGGGTGATGCAAAGCTGGAATCTCTTGTGATTCCCAAGGGGTTATGCCTGTATGTGTGTTTATATTGTGTATGAGCATTTGTAATGTGTAGTCTATTACTGTGTAATAACCGTTAAATGAATTTGGATAGGCGTGAATTGTGTGGGTATAAGCGTGTAATTACTGTGCATTAGTCTCGTATATGAGTCTGTCTGCACAGAGGTCTAATTTCCATTTGTCAATTTAACCAATTAACTGCGTAATTAAATACATATTTGTTGTATAATTAAATTCTATTCATATAATTGGAATAAAGCATACTTTTGTTATAGTCAGCCATAACATGACCTTATTCTTTATCATTCATATATTGTTACACTTAAATATAACAAAGAAAACATCAGATGTGAGCAATGTGCTCAGTATAATACTGATTATGGGATTAATGCTACACATTTCTGCGTCAGTCCGTCCCTGGAGGTAGCCTGCCTGGCTCTCGGAGGGAGATTTGAAGGGATAAAGGATTAAATTGTTTGCAGAAGGCCACCAGAGGAGGGAATCCCGCTGATCTGTTTATGGCTCCAACCGACTCAGCCAGCGAAACTCTCTCAGGGCCAAAGGCATCGGTCAACGTAGCAGAGCACCTCCATCCATTTTCCAGCCTCAGGAGGATTATGATGTTTCTATACACGCTGGTTTGTACTGCCGTTTTTGGGTCCCTGTGTTCTTCTCGATCACTGCTGTCAGAGCGAAACCTCATATCTTCATTTTTATCATTTTTTCAGATTTCTGCATAATTTGAAATTGCTTGATCCTCTTCACAAAAAAAATCTGGTTCTATTGACTACTAAAAGTAGACTATGTTTAAAAACTGCCAAGTTACCTGTAAAGTTACCTGTAAAGTTACCTGTAAAGTTACCGTCCTGGAGATACGAGGTTTTGTTCTGACAGCAGCGATATGCCAAGTGCTACTGTGCTAAAGCTAACCCAACCCCAACTTAAGGTTTAAACAAGAATTCGATGGCGGTAAAAGCATTCAGTTAAGTATATCGTTGTTGTCACTCAAAACTCTAGTATTTTCACTCTGTTCTAGATCAGTTCTGCCAAAACAAGCCTTGAAAGATCTCACAACAAACTCTCAGACTGTCTGCACATACGGAATGTGTACAGCAGCACATTTCATAGTTTTATTTCAGAACTTATTACTGTACAACTGTACATTGGAATAGTGCAATGCTACTGTAAACTGTGTATATGTGTATATTCAGAGTCAGTGTGTGCGTGTATATATATATATATTTATATATTTCTTTTTCTTCTTCGATGTTTATATATTCTTTGTATTTAAATTCTAGAAGAGTTTTTCACTCACTTTCCAGGTTTGTAAATGTGAAACTAAACGTGATTTGATTTGATTTGGTTTGAGTAATGATAAAGGAGGTTAGAGAGAAGCCAGCGGACGCTCGAAACGGCTTGCCAGATGACCTAAAAGCAGGCAGATTACGAGCTAGATACTCCAGTTTGTGTTTCTGTTTTTATGTCTCTGCTTGACAGCAGGTGCTGAGAATGACCCACCACCCAAAGAGTACCTGCTCTGTGAGGGTTCATGGGGGTCCTGACCACTGAAGAACAGGGTAAAAGGGGGTAACAAAGTATCAGAGAAACAGATGGACTACAGTCTGTAACTGTAGAACTACAGAGTGCAGCTATACAGTAAGTGGAGCTGATAAGATGGACAATGAGCGTAGAAACGAGGAGGTGGTACAGCTCACATATAATTACTGCTGCAGTGAGGCAAAAATTTCAGACGCACAGTCTGAGACTTGAAACCGCGATGTCCAGCTGAACTGAGCTTGTTCCTTAATTGCTAGTAGCAGTTCTGAAACTGCCAGCTATTCAATAAAGAATGAGCCAATACTCCCTGCAAGCTCACTGCCCTCAGCACTGTTATTCCGTGGTGTCGGGTGTTTTTCTTTCTTTCTTGCAGGGATGAAAGCATACAGTGCTTTCTTTTCTTCAGAGCTGGAGCTGATATGATCAGGACGCTACAGGAAGGTCAGGTATTTCGCTCTCTGCACAAAAACAACCTGCGCTCCACACCTGCAAGCCGCTATGATAGTTCTCTACTGACAAAGTAGATTATTCAAATGGAGGAAAATTATGGTGAAAAATACGACAAATTGCCAATCATCCAAGACTTGCTTGGCGCCTAAGGTTTGCTTTTCTGGTCTTGCACTAGAGCTGCGATGTAGCTAACCGAGCTGGACGGGAATTTCCATGAAGAGAGTCCGATTTATGACCCACTACCTTTTTAAAAGGGAGATGTAATAAAGTGACTTATCTCTGTGGAAATTTCCCCTTAAAATCGATCAAAATTCACATTTAAACCATCACAAAAATCAGTTATTTGGGTACTATGACAACCTCACAATGCCCTGCATGACCCTCTCCGCCCTTTGTGCCTTTTGTGTTGTTTGGGTTGGTGGCGCTGTGTCACACGGTGTCAGCAGAACTCCGAGCTTATGTTAGTAACGTTATTCATCAGAGGAGCTGTGATGGATTGTAGTTGGACTTCAGTATCCAACCCCATAAACTGGTAAGCAGAGTAGCAAGTAGTTTGTTCTTGACAGCGTCAGTTTTTATTCGCTATGGGTTCCTCTGCTTCGCCACTGGCAAGTTTTCCCGGAAACCAAAAGGAATGACAGATTTCTCACAATGTAGTGGAGGGAAAGGAAAAAGTCGCCCAGAAAGGAGAAACTTCAGTACAGATATACCAAAAATACTAAAGTACAGAAACGAATTACATTTACTCAGTTACTCAGTTACTGTCCACCACTAAACACGGTGTTGTATCTGAACCCGTTCCTCGTCAAACTCACATCTCTTTTGGCTAATCAGGTCCTCGGGCGGCACGTTCACGGAACACATAACGCCAAGCATCACCAGAGCCACGGAAAGCGAAACAGTTCAGAAACCCAATCCCCAATAGAAATTCACCCAAGATAATATGGCATATTTATCCGTGATAAATATTATTTTCAATAGAAATAAACAGCAAGCAATCATGCTGATAAACACGCTTTGTACTGTTTGCCACTGATTGGTTGAAACAGCTGCCGTCATGTACCTTTCAGAGCCATTAAATGCTTCAGACGTTTGGTTCCTAGTACTATAATGGTGATCAATTCTGACTCAGTAACTTTCTCTAGAGGGGCGTATTTCACACCGAAACACTGAATGAACAGACGAACAGACTGAAGACCGTCTCTTTACACAGCACTTAAATCAGCATTGAATTAAGTATTGATTGCAATATATTGTGCTGCACTTATATATTGTAATTTATTGCATTGCACTGTGTTGTAGTGTAGTGTAGTGTAGTGTATTATAGTGTAGTGTAGTGTAGTGTATTATAGTATAGTGTAGTGTAGTGTAGTGTATTATAGTGTAGTGTAGTGTATTATAGTGTAGTATATTGTAGTGTATTATAGTGTAGTGTAGTGTATTGTAGTGTAGTGTATTGTAGTGTAGTGTATTATAGTGTAGTGTAGTGTAGTGTAGTATATTATGGTGTAGTGTATTATATTGTAGTGTATTGTAGTGTAGTGTATTATAGTGTAGTATATTGTAGTGTAGTGTATTATAGTGTAGTGTAGTGTATTATAGTGTAGTATATTGTAGTGTAGTGTATTGTAGTGTAGTGTATTATAGTGTAGTGTATTATAATGTACTGTAGTGTAGTGTATTATAGTGTAGTATATTGTAGTGTATTATAGTGTAGTGTATTATAGTGTAGCGTAGAGTATTATAGTGTAGTGTATTATAGTGTAGTGTAGTGTATCATAGTGTAGTGTAGTGTATTATAGTGTAGTGTAGTGTATTATAGTGTAGTGTATTGTATTGTAGTGTAGTGTATTGTAGTATAGTGTAGTTTAGTGTATTGTAGTGTAGTGTATTATAGTGTAGTGTAGTGTAGTGTATTATAGTGTATTATAGTGTAGTGTAGTGTATTATAGTGTATGTAGTGTACTGTATTATAGTGTAGTGTAGTGTATTATAGTGTAGTGTATTGTATTGTAGTGTCGTGTATTGTAGTGTAGTTTATTGTAGTGTAGTTTAGTGTATTGTAGTGTAGTGTATGGTAGTGTAGTGTAGTGTATTGTACTGCACTGTTGTTGCAACAGAGACTCTTTGTTTCTATCAGTATCTGAGCTCAGGACTGACTTTCTCTCTAACCTACTGGTAACTAGCAGAGACACTTTCTCTAGACAGACAAAGCTCTTCTTGTAAGTCGCTCTGGATAAGAGCGTCTGCTAAATGCTGTAAATGTAAATAATGAAAAATATGATCTCTGTGTGTAACCCTGTTAATTGCTTTAACTCTTTGTTAGTCATTTATGGTGAAAATAGCACATATCGTCCCTGGTTTGACAGCTTGGGATGGGATTTTCTGAAGGTTAAGCATTTACTTTGATTAATACTTTGTCAAAACATACCAAATTATTCCTAAGAGTTATTATTTATAAGAGTTCAGAGGCTTAAAATGAACTCTGTTCACGAAAAGTGCTTGAAACTTATTAGCATCTATAAGCATAATGTAGACTGCATGTCTGTCATCACACATTTGGCTCAAACTCTGTGAAGTTGTTCAGTAATAGACTTGTTTTTGTGGTTGCTGACACTGTATGACTCACGGTCGCTTATATACATTAACAAAAGTACATCACAAACTTAAACACACCAGCAGGCATCATGAAGCCTGAATGTTGTCCACGTTTTGTCCATTCTGTAAAACCTGAGCAATCATTTAGAAGTCAGAGGTGTCAGGTCACACTTTGGACGGCATCATATGTCTTTATGTATTAATCTTCATAATAACTAAACATAATCTCAAAAAATGCTGTAAAATGAACAATATACTGATGTTGATATGATGTCAATAGTAGACTAGAAAGGGGAAGTCTGTGAACAAACTTTAGGTTGGCTTGAAAAAGCCAGTTGATTACACTAAAATGTTAAAATGTTTGAAGACTGTTGATATTTGTTAAAATGTTGCCAAAATTTTGCTAAGCAGAAGCTGCAGTATCCAAGCTGGATGGTAATGCATTGTGAGATGCTAACGTGAATGAAGTTCCACCTTAAATTCTGTGCCACCCTAATTTTATTGCTACCTCAAAGAAAGCTCCACCTTAAATTCTGTGTCACCTTAAATTTAGTGCAATGTTAATTGCAGTCCCACCATAAATATAATGCTATGTTAATTGAAGTTCCACCTTAAATTCGGTGCAAACTTAAAAGCAGTTCCACCTTAAATACAGTGGCACCTTAAATTTAGTGCTATGTTAATTGAAGTTCTTAAATTCAGTGCCACGTTAATTTAAGTGCTACCGTAATAATTCATTCTACTGTCAGACGACACATCTTTCGCCAAGCCGTTGACCGAGTTCTCTTTGAATTTTCTTTCAAGGCACTTGCAGTCATCGGATTCATCCGCTCAGATAAGGGGTCCGAAGTACAAACCATGTAGGAAAATGTTCTTCTGCACATTGCATGCAATTACACATTTCTACCAGAGAGGCCTCCAAATCCCCAGAACTGGCTTTAATCAAGCCACTCTTTTTCAATATGACAACTATAGTTGTGATGGTCATTTGCAACAACAAAATACATAATGTGTGGCCATGACTTAGTAAGGCATGGGAACAAGATAATTAAGTGGTGGCCATGACTTAGTAAGGTATGTAAACGAGATCCTGATGCATGATAAATTTAACCAATATAGCGAAATTTGTTTGTATCTTCAAATCAAGTCCGTGTAAAATGTTCTTGAGATTCTTCCCACTCAGCTAAATGGCTAGCAATTTTGCATTTAAGATTTAAAGTCTTTTTATTTCTTGCTGTGTTATATTTGCATGCATTTGAAACAATCAGGCCACTCAAATCTTCTTGCGGGCCACAAAAAAAGCCTATATGAATTAAATAAGAGCGGCCCAAGAATTCAACTCTGTGGGACACCACAGGTCGCTGGAGCCTTCCCATAACACCTTACTTTTTAATATACATAAATCTAAACTCTTGTAAAACAGCTGGTGAAACACTAAACAAATTCACAAAGCCATCAGTGAATAATCAGTTTCACCTTTTTTTTACCTATTTTTTTTTTTTGCCATTAAGTATCCAAGAACTCTGAACATGCTTTCTTCTTCCAGACTGTGAAACACAGCAGGAACGTTCATCAACGACAGAGAGCAGACGATCTCACTCGTTGCTCGCCACCCGATTCACACTCAGAAGAAAGCATCATAACTCGTCATCGTGGTTAGAGAGACGTTACACTTTCAAATCAAACTTCCAAGTCAGAAACTATTGAAATGATCCCTGAAAGTATAGACTTAACCACTAGGCTCTAAAGCCAAGAATCTTCCATCACACAGCCAATCACCCCAATGGTGAGCACAGAAGCCAAGTGGCATGGCTGATGTGAGAGGGACAGAAATCTAAAATCTCCTGGTGTCTGGAGCTGGAGGTTCCTGGCTAAGATAAAGCTAGCCAGCTCCTCTGTCCTAGCTAACTTAGCTTAGCTAAAAAGATCCAGACATCCCAGTGCAGGTTCGATTTGACTAACTGGTGCTTTGCTATTACAAGTATAGGTGATAAAAACTTAAAGCCGCAAGAGCAAAGTCGGCCGATGGGTGTCGGAGTGACAGAAAGCAAAAACCGAACCTGTTCTGTAGTGCTTTTAAACTGTAGCCTGATAGGCTAAGCTAATGCTAGCACCTGGTGCCTCCCACTGCAATACAGGCTCAGTTCTACCAAACCAATGACTGAAAACACCCATTTATATGATAAAGACACAAATCTGAAAGCCCAAATGCTTGAGCTGCAAAAGGAACTCTGGGCTTAGACAGTTGACCCAATTGTGAGCCCCCAAGCTCTACGTTGAATACTACCCATGAAGAAGTGTGGCAGCAGAGGGAGAGGAAAGAGAAAAGAGGAAAACAAAGGGCACCAATAAGGAAGTGGAAGTGAATGAATTACATCTGAATGCATTTGACAACGAGGAAAGGAAACCGATATGAGGGCGCACGCATATCCACACCCAGCGACTTATCTCAAGATCAGATCTCTATATTTTAGCGTTTTAAGGCTGTGAGCGCCTGAGTCTTTTCAAAGGCCTTCATTTTAATCACTGCACATGCACAAGCTCAAACCTGCTAATACTTTAACTTCACAATTCAACACTGCAGCCTGTTTTACCATATAGTTCAACCAAAGAAGTTTCTCTTGAATGTTTTGTTGGTTTGCTCTGCTGCAGCCTTACTATGAACCTCAAATCCAAAAAATGTTGGGACAGCATGTGAAATGCTACTGAAGACAGAAAACAGTGAGCTGTAAATTCTGCATTAAATTGAAATCACAAGATTTCGCCTGCATGACTTAAGACTGCAGTTTGTCTGATGCTACATAATTAGCTTGATAGCTGCATTAGCCTCCTAGCTCCGATGGTATTTGAGCTATTCTCTAGTAGGGAAGTGCATTTTGACAAATTTTGCCCTTCAAGCATCTACAAGCGTTAATAAATGGATGGTTATAGGTCTGCAGGCTTACCTTTTTTTGGTGGTAGCACTGGTACTGCACCAATGTTTAACAGCATGTCCACCAATCAGGCATAACATTTTGACCTTGTTTCTAGGCTCACTGTCCACTTTATCAGCTCCACTTACTGTATAGCTGCACTTTGTAGTTCTACAGTTACAGACTGTAGTCCATCTGTTTCTCTGATACTTTGTTACCCCCTTTTACCCTGTTCTTCAGTGGTCAGGACCCCCATGGACCCTCACAGAGCAGGTACTATTTGGGTGGTGGATCATTCTCAGCACTGCAGTAAGACTGAATGTGGTGGTGATGCTCCATACAGGCTGTAACCCACATTGGTCATCCATGTGTGTGATTCAAAGTGGTAGAGCAGAATTAAGCGACAGATGCAGAGATGCAGAGGGTCTACATCCCGGGCTGATTTTAGAAATCCCCCCATTTAGAGGTTAATGTCTGAAAGGTAGTGTAACATTTGTACAGATTAATGTGGGGTGGGGGGTGGGGGTGGGGGTGGGGGGGTCATTGTCTGGCTATTGGGTTTAGAAAGAGGAAAGAGAATTACAGATAAACAGTCTGGTCCCCGCATGCCTCTTGCTTTATCAGGGTCACTAAAGACTTCAGTCCACCCAGACACACAAGAGCTTTAACCCCCGCCACTGAGCCATTCCCATTCTGAGAATTTGGCAAAGCTGCCAGAGGAGTTTTGGAGTTTTGCTGCATGCATGTTCACACTGACCACAGTGACACATGCCTGCATGTAGAATCTAAGCTTTCTGTGTGCTACAGTGTTTCCTATCACTGCGTAAAAGATGCACAACTCGTGAGTTTCTTGCTCATAAAGGTGGTTTATGAGACAAACTGAAAGAATGAATTCAAATCCCTTTCTTTACGTATCAAATAAAAACAGTACCAGAACTGAGAACTCATTAACGGAAAAGATCAAACAGAAGAAAAAGCACATTTTATTTCAGCCTAGGGTTCAAGGGGCCTAAGATGTTGGTGTGAACCCCAATATATCCCAAAATAAGCCTGACCTACAGCATCAAGTTGGGTCAGAATAGGACCTAAGCCCAAAAAAATTTGATCAGTTTTATCAACACATTTGGTGCCTGAAACTGAAGAGAACTCTGGAAACTCTCCTCAAACTGACCCAAAGTTAAACCTGATTAAGATTGTCAGGGCATTTTTTCACCACACAAAAACTGACAATGATGTAGCCATGGCAACATAAAAAAAAACACCATGATTACAAACTCTTATTTAGCTTATTTTCTGGCAGAGGTTGGTCTAAATTAGTGTAAGACATCAGATGACAGAGATAAACTTATGTTCAGCTGGGGAAGTTTGTGTTGTTGAGTTTTATGGACTCAACACCATTAGCAACCACCTGGGATAACATAACAATGCCATAGCCCAGGCATGTCAAACTAGGGACCTTCTGGGCCAAAGTGCTGTGGATATTAGTGTTGGATTAGTGCAGAATTTGGTACGACCAACTGGGAAGAAACTCGGAGGAAAATCCAAAAAAATAAAGTTGTTTATAGAGTTGACTCTAATATACTTGCTTGCAAATACAAGTAAACTTTCCACATTTAATAGTCCTGTTAGAACATAAAACTGCCAAAACATAAAACAACACCATGACAGCAGATTCTTTTTTAGCGCATTATTTTCTGGCACAGGCCAGACTTTCAGTCAGTGTAAGATATCAGATTACAGGGATAAACTTATGTTCAACAGGGAAAGTTTATGTTGGTGAGCGTCAGTGACTCATCAGAACACCATTAGCAACCACCTGGGATACCATAGCAATGCCATAGCCCAGGCATGTCAAACCGGGGACCTTCTGGGCCAAAGTCCTGTGGATATTAGCATTTACCACGTTGCCATGGTGAATGTGAGCAAAGACTGTTAATATTCATGAGCTGTCTATCTGTTTATCTCCAGTTTTAGCTAATACATGAATACAGTACTGATCAAAAAACTGCCAGTGTTTTATCTCCATATCCTTTCAGACAGTAAATATGCGTCCAGATGGCGTGGTGTGTGTGTGTTATCAGGGCTTCAGAGATGAAACGCGTCTTCTTTGGAGAGTCGGTCAGCAGCTGGTCATTTGCTGTTATAATAAGCATGTTTTAGGAAATGAATATCAAGCACAGACTCTGTACACATGCCAGGTGTGATGCTCATTATAAGGCTATATGGTTTCCATGGTAACAATGGACTAAAAGTATAAAAGTGGGAATAAAACCACCACCTGCTATTTACAGTGGACACAGTGGCGCTGATCTGAGTTCAGCTGTTACTCTTTAGGGTTACGGTAAGAATCGTGGAACGCAAGATGAGTGGAGGCACAACCCGACACACTTTGGATTTTAGTAATGTTTTTTTAAGTATTTAAGTTGGAATAATCAGATTTTTAGATAAACAACACACACTATATTTCCAGAAGTATTCACTCACCCATCCAAATCAGTGAATTCCAGTCTCTTCCATGGCCACAGGTGTATAAAGCCGAGCCCCTAGGCCTGCAGACTGCTTCTACAGACATTAGTGAAAGAATGGGTCGCTCTCAGGAGCTCAGTGAATTCCAGCGTGGTACCGTGATCGGACGCCACCTGTGCAGCAAGTCCAGTCGTGAAATTTCCTCACTAATAAATATTCCACAGTCAACTGTCAGTGGGATTATAACAAAGCGGAAGCGATTGGGAACGACAGCAACTCAGCCACAAAGTGGTCGGCCATGTAAAATGACAGAGTGGGGTCAGCGGATGCTGAGGGGTATAGTGCGCAGAGGTCACCAACTTTCTGCAGAGTCCATCACTACAGACCTCCAAACTTCACGTGGCCTTCAGATCAGCTCAAGAACAGCGTAGAGAGCTTCATGGAATGGGTTTCCATGGTTAGCCTGAAGCTAATTAGCAAAATAGTAGCTTTCATTACATATTAGCTACATTAGCCTCGTAGCTGCAGTGTAAAACTAAACAAGAAAACGTTGTCCTCGCCGATCGGCTACATTTGGTTTCACTTAGTTTTTTCTTAAGCTTTCCTCTGTTCCACAGTAAAATAAAGTCAAGTCTCCCACTTTCTTTAGCATAGCAATTCCTCTCCTGCCATGCCTATGAGTCAAACAGAGGGAATAAGCTAACAGCTGAAAGGAACGGGCCTTAATCTGCACCTCATACTTCTGCTTTTAAATAGCTGGAGCGGATTGTAGCAGCCGCCTTCAAATGAAATTAAAGTGCGACGTGACAGACTGTCCGAAAGCATCCAGCAGCATTCACGAATTTCTATTTATACAACAAATTATGCCAGATATTTTTACAAACCGGAGTCTTTTTTTAACAAGCAGATCATTTCACACCCCTGCTTTTCCACTCAGGACCATTCAAATATAATTTGGATCCTCGGCTTGACGGACGTGAAAGTTTAGCACGGCTGACAGAGGAAGCGTTCCCTGTGGAACGTATCTGTGTTGTGGATCCTGAGGGTCTGTCACACATCAGACGCAAATACAGTCACTGAGAGTCTGTTTGAAATGTGTTTTGGACCAGTACAGTACGAAACAGAGAGACAGGCTGTCAGACAGACAGACAGACAAAACACCTGAAGGCCGACTTCACCACTGTCACTTATTTCTGACATACAACCCATCTTCTCCTCTCTCTCCATCTTTCTCCAGCTCCTTCACTTCACATTAGTAACAGTTATGGTATGCTATGGTATTCCAGGTTGTTTCTAATGTGTTGTTAGACTATTGCTATGGTATTCCAGGTGGTTGCTTAAGTGCTTCTAGGCCATTGCTGTGCTATCCCAGGGGGTTGCCAAGGTGTTGGTAGGCCATTGTTATGGTATTCAGTGAATTCAGTGCTTCCTTAAATGCAGTGCCACCGTAAATCCATTATTTGTGCTGCGATTGCTGTGCATTAGGTTTTAAGCATGTGAGTCCATTAGTAACAGTTACATTTTTGATATGAGCAAAAACATTCTTACTAGTACCATTCTACACTAGTAACATTATACTTACTAGAAACATTCTAGTAACATTTTAGATTTCCAAAAATCTATTTTTGCTAGTAAAAATTGTATTGCATAACATTTTGCTAGGGATATTTCTTGAATGGATGAATTATCAATAGGAATGGATGATTTATTTCTAGTATAATTTTATATAAGTATATAAGTATAATTTTGTCTAATAAGAATAAAAAAATAATTTATATAATTTATATGGAAATTGACTTATTTATTTAGAATATCACATGGTTACTACAGAAAATATAATGTCTTTTAGTACATATTAAATTCTTACTAGTGAAAATAAAAATTTTGTTATTAAAAATTAAATTTTCACATGTGTAAATTGAATTCCTGATATCAGGAAATCACTAGTAATGGACGAATTATCACCAATAAAATATAATTTTGACTAGCAAGAATTTAATTTTTACTTTTAAAATGCAATTTTTATCAACATTTAAAAGAAAACAATTCTTGACAGAATTAATACTGAAAATATAGTGTCTATCAATAAATATTCATTTTTATCTAGTAAAAATATTATTTTTACTAACATTTAAATGGAAATGTAATTCTTGATATAGAGTATTGTCTTGTTAATAGTACAAATGTCACTTTTACCACTGAAAATATAGTGTATGCTAGTAAATATTAAATTATTACTGGTAAAAATTTCATTTTTGATATTAAAAATTACATTTTTAAATTTGGAAATTGAATTGATGTGCTCTTCACATGCCTTTCCAACAATTCCCAATTTTTTGCTTACCCCAGATGTAGCCAATTAGTCAAGACATATATAGAGTTGGTTTAAAACTGTAGCTGCAAGGCCAACGTTCCTAAGAAACACAAAATCGTCCAAATAAAAAAACTTCCCCAAAACATGTCCCAGCCTGATTAAACCACATCCAGGACTTTATTAAGTGTACACAGACTTGTCGATGAGCTTTTGAGCCCAGTATGACTTACAGTGTCCACTGCACAAAGGAAAAAATATGCAAGGGATTGTTTGATAGAGAGTGGCCCGGACAGCTATGTGACATTATTAAAGACCTGGATGCAGCTTGAGATAAATTGTGGTGCTGAATTTTTATGGAAACAATTTGTGCTATTTGAGTCGGCCAAAAAAATAGCAGTGCTAACTGAGATAGCAAGCTAGCAAATCTAGAGCCAGCAGTCCTCACTGATTTACTACAAGTAGTCACATTAATTGACAAAGCCTTGGTGAGTAAGCAGCAGTACACCTTAGTGTCAAATTGTAGGTTAAATACTTAAAATCAAGATTAGCTGTTGATTGCTGAGGTTAGCGCTTAGCTGGCCATCCAGAAGCGCGTAGAAACACCCCACAAAGGCAGGAATACACATTGCTGTGTGTGTGACTCTGTACTGAACTCAGTGAGTTATACCCCATTGTGCCAGCATGTCACATTTAGGAAGATGGACGACCACAGCGCCGTATTCATTCCCAACACGTCCATCCATCATCCTTCACTCGCTCGCTTTTTCACAAATCCCTCTTTCAGAAAGTCCACAAGGCCTTCCTCAACTTCTCAGAAACCAACACTAATAAAGCTACAGCCTCACTGCCCACGGAAAGTGAGCTAAACACAATCTAAAAGCCGTAACATAGTCCGGCTGAATTGACCTATCCATGCTCTGCCTGTAACATGTTGCTCTGCTGCTACGGTCAGGTGGGAGAGTAAAAGTCCTATTCAGTCGATTCACTGTAGCCCACAACTTAAATAACAGCTTAAATAACTTCAAATAAAATTTTTGTGTATGTGTATCAAAGAATATACTGTTAGAATAGGTTGAGTGTAGTGTTTTTTGTCTAATTAGGTTTTTGATTGGCAGGCTAAGCAGATAAACATACTGTCATCAATGGTTTTAATATTATTAGGTTATGCCAGTAGTTACGTTCGCATGTAGCTACTCAAAGGGGTTTACTGACAAAATATGTATGCTGACATTATTGCAAAAAAAGAAAGCATGACAATATGTTGCGCTGCACTTTGAGCTATTAATACAGTCTGCTCTGCAACTGCGAACCAGAGGCTTAATGAGCTAGCAATGTTAAAATGGCATAAGTTGAGAAACTTTCTGCTTAGTCACCAATATTGGGTTGAGACTGAAAGCATCCAAAAACACTAAACCTGGTCCATCTTAAGAGTGTGATCTTTCAAGGTCATACCAAATACATATTTGAGATTAAATATCTATTTTGTCAAAAAATCAGTTCTATGCTACAGTTTCTCAGTAGATTGAGTTGGACTTTTTGCTCATGTTCTGTTGAGTCCAAGATTGCAGAAGTGTAGTTCGAAGCCCGAATATAACCCAAACCCACGACTTTTGAGTCTTGAGCCTACCAGGGCCGACATGTACTGCTAAATTTGAGGCCTAAACAGACCTGTACCTGCAATTTTGAGACCCAACCCAACCAGGGTCAACCAGAACTGCTAAAGGTGAAGCCTGAACCAAACCTATACCAGTGACTTTAAGATCCAGCCCAGCCAGCGCCAACTGGTACTGCCAAATTTGAAGCGTAAACCTGACACCTACCCGCCAACTTTCAGATCCGACCCAACCAGCTCCGATTAGTACTGCCGAATTGGAAGCCTGAACCTGACCTGTAGCAGCGATTTTGGGATCCAACCAAACCAGGGCCAACTGCAAAATTGAAGTCTGAACCTGACCTGTGCTGGCAATTTTGAGATCCGACACAACCAGCTTCGACTAGTTCTGCTAAATTTGAAACCTGAACTCGAGTGGTGACTTTGAGATCCCACGCGGGCTGATTAGTATTGTTAAATTAGAAGCCTGAGTCAGACTGGCACCAATGACTTTGAGACCCAACGAGAGCCAACTAGTTCTGCTATATTTGAAGTCTGAACCTGACCTGCACCCATGGCTTTGAGACCCAACCAGTGCCAATTGGTTCTGCTATATTTGAAGCCTGAACTTGACATGCACCCATGATGTTCTCGACCCAACCAGGGTCAAAGCTAAATTTGGTGCCTGACCCCGACTGGTAACCAAGACTTCGAGACCCAACCAGGGCCGATTAGTATGGCTAATTTTGAAGCATGAATCCAACATGTACCCATAACCAGCGCCGAATGGTACTGCTAAATTTGAAAATCAAACCAGAACCCACTTGCACACACTAACAGATGTATTATTAAAGTTTTACAGTGCTTTCCTTTGTTACGACTGTCACTTTGTTTCTGTTTTATCAGAAAATGACTGAAACTGAAAAACACTACACTTACCTGAAAACTGAAGCACCACTGACTTAACTGGGGCGAGGAAGTACTCTGAAAGTGACAGCTGTTTCTGACTAGTAGCTGCTGTGGAATGCATCACTGAAGAGGCGACTTGCCGGTTCTTCTGCTATTATAGCTCAAATATTATTACAAGCTCTACACCAGCAGTCACCAACCCTCTTCCTGGAGACCCACGTTCATGTACAGTTTAGTACCATCCTGCATTTAACATGCTGCCCCATCCCTAAACCCCACTTCAGTGCATCTGAATCAGCCAATCAAGGATGCCTGAAGAAAGTAATAAGCTGGAGCAAGTGTGGAAGATTGTGGTTCAAACTGCAGTCCACAGGAAGATAGATCTCCAGGATCAGGATCGGTGACCACTGCTGTACACTGTATATGACCAGTGCATTTTCTTCTCCTACAACCAGGTCAGAATGTTTTCACCATGAAAATAACTCTTAAACTATTATTTTGTGAAACGCTTTCATGTGATCTTTTAAATACTTGCAATTTATCCTAAAATCCAGCCCACGGATCATTTTTATACATCTTGGGCTATTTAACATCAGATTAGCCTGATAACAACTAGAAGGGGAAAGTTTGTGAACAAACTTTATGCTAATAATGCTCCAAAAGTCAAAGCAGGTGCAGAACACCGAGGACTGGTTTTCATAACCTAATTCTGTTGTTAATGTAGTTCCAGTCAGTTGCTATAAGGTTGCTATGGTATTCCAGGTTGTTTCTAACGTGTTGTTAGACTATTGCTACGGTACTCCAGGTGCTTCTAGGCCATTGCTGTGCTTTCCCAGGGGGTTGCCAAGGTATTGCTAGGCCATTGTTATGGTATTCAGTAAATTCAGTGCTACCTTAAATGCAGCACCACCATAAATCCATTATTTGTGCTGTGATTGCTGCGCATTAAGTTTTAAGCATGTGAATTTGTGTGTATTGTATATGAGTCTGTGTGAGAGATCACTTGCGGCAGTTAGACTTGAATGTCCCGAAAATTCCGCCATTCATTTTGTTACGTATGTTTGTGAAAACCGTACATCGGATCAATTAGAAAAGCACAAGCAACCTAATCAGGTATAGGTCCCACGATCCTGAGGTTTCATGGTTTTAGCTCAACAACTGCAGGACAAGAAACAATTTATAATAAAATACAAAATATAATAAAAATAATAATAAGATAATTACGAAGAAAAGTAATAATAATAATAATAATCTGAAAAAGTATTGGTTTGCGGTGACTGAAGAATTGCTAATAAACATTGACTGAGATGTGCTTTAACAAGTCGATGTATATGTTCTGTAGCTAAAATACATAGTTAAAAACATTTTTTCCCTGCCTTTTTTATTTACCCTCCCATTTTATGAATCCCACATGGATGCTGACCCACAGTTAATTTGGTTGAATTCAGACCTGTGTATTGTGTGAGGGCGCAACATTTCTGTAGGCATATTCCTTCAAAATCAAAGCAAATTTACAACATAAAAGAATTACTCATTAAGAAACAAACTCAAGCCTGAACCGAGCACAATGTCATACGTGAAAAATCACCCAAACTGGCCTGAAACTTTCAAATTTTGTTGGGCACTGCTGAGCTCTGGTCAGGTAGCTGAACTCCATTATGGGTTTAGTACAGAGACATGCATATCCTTCAGCTGCTTGCCTGCATTCCGAAAGCTGCTGCGTTTATTTATTTTTTTGTTCCCAGAGCCGCCGCTGCCTTGCGCCTGTCCGGCTGTGCAGAGGGCTGCAGAACTCGCCTGTAATATTATTACAGCTAATTGGAGTCATGGGGAGATTTCCCAACCCAGCCACTCCTGCAGCCTGCAGGCTGAACTGAAACCCTCTTCAGATCAGTGTGTTTAAGAGAGACAGAGAGAGAGAGAGAGAGAACTGAATGTTCTTAATAGATAGAGCTAGAGTGAGAGAAATTCATGGGTTATCACAATAAATGTGCCCACAGAGTGATTTAAAATGCCTGTTTGGTAAGAACGGCTCTCACTTTTCTTTATGCCTCTCACTATCTCTCTCTCTCAGTTTAGTAGGCTTGATTTCCATGCATACTTTACATGAAATATAGATAAATTGTAAAATAGGTAATATAATTATAGTCAAAGCAATAAAACTTGTCGAGCAACAAATTCTTAGTTATATATACACTTTATGGCCCAAAGCATTCAAGATTCAAGAGTTTTATTGTCATATGCACAGCAGAAACAGGCAGTTACACTGTACAGTGAAATTCGTACTTTGCTGTTCCTCCATTCACCAAATATAATCTTAATATAATCTTAGCATAAAGAAATAGAAAATATGAGAATAACACTAAAAACAATAGTAAAATAACAGTAAATAGTACAGTTATATGTGAAAATTAAAGTTACATCTGCACATGTGCAAGTATGTAGAGCAGCGGTTCATAAAGTACATGTTGCAAGCAACAGATGTAAACAGTAGTGTTCTGACAGCAGCATGTGGACAACCCGTCTGGGTTCAGGTGTTTCAGCCACAGTCATCGCTAGCAGGTGTATAAAATCAAGCACATAGCCTTGCAGTCTCTGTAGACAAATGCTGGCAGTAGAATGGAGCAAACTAAGGAGCTCAGTGACTCTAAACATGACTCTGTCATAGGATGCCACTTTTGCCACAAGTCAGTTTGTGAAATTTCTTCCCTGCTAGATCTGCCCCAGACAACTGTAAGTGATATTATTGTGAAACGTATGGACCTATGAGCAAACACAGCTCAGCTATGACATGGTAGTTGAGGCAAACTCACAGAGTCGTGCTGCAGCACATAAAAGTCACTTATCCTCCATTGCATCACTCACTACAGAGTTCCAAACTGTCTCTGGAAGCAACATCAGTACAGGAATTGCAGTTGGAAACTTCATTAAATGTGTTTCCATGGCTGAGCAGCTGCACACAAGCCTAAGATCATTACATGCAATGCCAAAAGTCGGCTGGACTGGTCTAAAGCATGTTACCACTGGACTCTGGAGCAGTGAAAATGTTCTCTGGAGCTTCAATAACTGGTAGTCAGATGGATGAATCTGGGTTTGATGGATACCAGGAGAACACTACCTACTGGAATGCATAGAGCCAACAGTAAAGTTTGGTGGAGGAAGAATAATGAGCTGGGCTGTTTTTCAGGAATTATGCCTCTTAGTTCCAGTGAAGGGTGATGTTAATGCTACAGATACATTTTAGACCATTATAAGCTTCCAGCTTTGTGTCAGCAGTTTAAGGAAGAGCCTTTCCTGTTGTACCATGACTGAGCCCCTGTGTACAAAGCAGCTCCGGTTTGACCAGTTTGGTTTGGAGGACCTCCAGAGGCCTGCTCAGATCCCTGACATCAACCCTACTAAACACCTTTTAGATTAATGAGAACATTGATTTCGAGCTAGGCCCTCTTGTCCAACACCAGTGTCTGATCTCACAAATGCTCTTTTGACTTAATGGACACAAATCCCCAAAAACTCCAATCTTGGGATAAGCTTCCCAGAAGAGTGGAAGCTGCTGTAACTGCAAGGGGGCCAACTCCATATGAATGCCCACAGTTATATAATGCTCATATAGGTGTGATGGTCAGGTGTCCACATACTTTTGACCATATGGCGTATTAGGCCTCTTCAGTTAACAGCAAGCTGCAGGTCTAGAGTAAAGCCTCCTATTGAGAAGTGGAGAGAAAAAGCCTTTAAGACTGAGTGAGTGAAACATTCAATCTCTCAGCGAGAGAGAGAGAGAGAGAGAGAGAGAGAGAGAGAGAGAGAGAGAGAGAGCAGCACTGACGTTAAAACCTGAGAAAGAGGCTTTGTCAGCTCGAGGCTGGAACCACATGAAGTTGAAGAAGTACATGCACATCAGCCAAAATGGATTTACTGTACACCACACTGAGGAAGGAATGAGAGAAACAGTTTAGGAGAAAAAGCCACACAGATGCATTTTATATATATATATATATATATATATATATATATATATATATATATATATATATATATATATATATATATATATATGGTTTGTTAATATTATATATTTATATGGTGGTGTGCAAAAGTTTTGTTTCAAAAGTTTCAAATGACTAGTTGTTTTTTGTTTTTGTTTTTTTAATTAAAGAACTTTTTTTTGCTCGAAAAATATGACACGTACATATAAAATGAACAATAATATCTTACAATTCAAGTTTTCATGAATTGTTTTACCGTGTAAGATAACACTTCTCATTGGTAACAATTCAAGCCTTTTTCCAGTCCATTATAATTGCAGTAACAGTTTTTTACTAACATGAATTAAAGCATAGCATGGTCATTTTTTCACAACTTCACAATTACAATTAAAAACTATCTACAATTACTACAAATAATAACTCTGAAATTCTGAAATGTTGTCCCCCATTTTTCTTGATCTGAGTAATTCACTTTACAGATGTGAAAATATAAAAATTTCAATATCAGGAATTTTCAGTGCACGCATGTAAAAATTCCACTAGCACATTTTAAATTTCAGTGAAAATTCAGTTTTGACTCCTAAATGAATATGAATTTGAATATGAATTTTCACTAGTAAAATGTTCACATGTAAAAATTAAAATGTTCACATCTGTATATTGAATGTGTAAAATTCTGTAAATTGAATTTGTGTAAAATTGTATATGTTGAATTTGTGTAAAATTCTGTAAATTGAAAATTATAATTAACAGCTAAAATGCTTACAATAAAATGAATTTAAACATGAATTCTACATTAACTAATTAATGTAATTAGAACCCCAACATGTTGAATTACTCTTCACTTATTCAGATTACAAGCAACACCTACTTTCCACAGAGGAGAGGGATTTGCCAAACATGGAATTTGCCCCAGGAAGAAGATGCTTAAAATGTTTAGTGTGAACGAGTTCAGTTTGACTTGTCACAAGCAAGTAAAGAAAAAGTGCAGTTTACACCTGTGCTTGAGTAAACCTGAGCCATGTAACATTTAACACATTAAACTACCATTTAGCACTTTGTTGTTGCATCATTATAAGTGTTGTGAACCAAAGAATTCAGACTAAATTTAGGGGAGTTGGAAGAAACACAAACTTAAAAAAAATAAATAAATAAATAAAATAAAAAAGTAAAAGGTGCTGAATCAGTGCAAAAGCAGAAGAAAATGACAAATGAGGGCAAGAGAAGGCCAGAAAAGTCACAATCGCAACCAAAGTGTGGATTTATAAAAGAATATATATAGTGGCTAAAGCTGTGGAGTCATGGCTGGAGAACTGTGGAAACTGCTGAGAAATAAAGTGCAGCATTTCCTCTATAACAGCACTGGAAATATGAGCTGTGGGACAGGGAGTGCAGAAAAGGGGCTTATGGGTGGAAATCTATCAATCAAGCACACTGTTATGGTCATACATTGTTACTCACAAACTCGGACCATTAGAGACGCTAAACACTGCACTTTTCCACTGAGAGAATCAGACCAGAATTTGACCAAAATTTCAGCAAATAAAACTAGAGTGAAGATGTAGTGGAGGTACAAGGCTAACCAGTCTCAGGGAAATTTTAAAAGTCAGGCTTCGGGATGACTTCTATTGCCCTTTTTGGTGACTAGGTACATTTTTGAACTTGAATTTGATTTTTATAGTGCTGGGGGAGGGGGGGGTAGTACTGTCACCTCTCAGCAAGATGGGCATGGGATATGACTGCATGTAACATCTAGAAAGGTGATACGGTCGTTTCGGAGGCCACCAGGCTCAAACAAAGACTGACAGAGAGACAGAAGAAGAAACAGAGAGAAGGTGTTTAAGCGAGAGAGCGGCTGCTTTTCTCCATGAGTCAATGTGAAAGGAGTGGAAGTGGGGAAAATCCCATTACTGCTCACACCATGATTCACTGTTTAAACTAAACAGCTGAAGGAATGCTGCAAGTCTGCCAGCCGCACTGGAAAAAGAGACATAGCTAAGTGCATGTCTTTGTGTGGGTGTGCATGGTACACTTCTGTGTGGACCGCTGTGTTGTGATTTCTTCAGAATTCCAACACCTATACCGATAATCTTGCTCAATCCCCTGTCGCTTTTGTCTCAGAATCAATAGCTTCCTTCTTGGTGAGCCAAATGCTGAACATCGAAATATCCACATACCTACATAGTTTGACATTAATATTAAGACAATGCTCCTCGAGTTTCTAGGTTTCACAAAGCTTCGTGGCATTTCGGCACTGTCCAATGAAAAACATGTATCTCCAATTTTTGCAAGTTTTACTTTTCTGCATCATTTGAGCTCCACAGTGTCCTTTTCATTGTGTGAAAATTTCACGATGATTGGACCAATAGAAATGCTCCAAACTTGCTTAGAATAAAACCGTTTTCCATTAACTTACATTGAAAATGAAGAACGTTTTTGCCTTCTCCTGTAAAATTACTATTTTGGAAATACTTGTTTTTCATTGGACAGCAACAATTTGTAAGTTAGTGTTGTCAAAATCAAATACGAAGCTGGCATAGAAGAAGCTCATTTCTTTGTTGTGGTTACCATTGTCAACAAAGAACGATTGTCGAACGAATGGTCATGATCCAATATCTTACATTGATTCAAACCTAACTCCTGCCAGAAAATAAAAGCTTGAAAAATAAATGGGGAGAAGTAAAAAGCATGTGGCTGAGGGAGTTGCATACATTGCCATCGTTACAATCACCATGAGGCCTGAATCATTGTATATACACTATTGTATACAAAGTTTTTATAGCTGTTACTATTGCGATTTCATTCAATGAAATTGTTTTTATTATCTAATTATTTAAATGTAGTTACCCAATTGCATAATTAATTGGATACTTACATAATGAGTTATCATGATATATCATTATCACTGTTACTAGTTCGCTATGTAGCTAATGGTAACATTATTGACATGTATGCTAGCACCTCATTATATTTTAATGTCTGTGGTATTGTACACACAACAATATCCTGCCATCAAGTTGAAAATATAACAAAAATTTTGATTGAAAGTTTAGAATCTGCACTTTCCACATTTTCCCACTTGTTGCAACTAGCCACAAAGAAATTAATACATGCTTTTGATACTAACAATGACTGAGGTTTATAGATTCCACATGTACAGATGTACAGACTATAGTATATATAGTATCAGTCTACTGCAAACATACCTTGAGATAAAAGTAGGGACCCAATGTTTTTCCATCCCAATGAAATTACATTCAGTTATGTTCTTAGGGACCCTAAGAACATAACTGCTTGAACTGGATACCTTTCTATACACTCTGTGGTTTCCCACTCAGATGCTACAAAGCTTTCTTGAACTTCATTCAACTGGCAGAAAAAGAGAGCAGTTCAATCTCAAAGTCTGCCCACACCAGCCCTTGAGCTTTCAGAGGCCTACCGTTTCATCTGTGTGATATGAGGAACACTTCAGAAGAGACTTGTTTCGAACAAGTGGCTTGGAGGAAATGAACCAGTCTCGCAACAAAGTGGCTATGAAAACGGCAAAGAATACCAGGAGAAAAATGGTGTCTGAACAGTATCTGAACAGAATCTGTAATGAGGCTAAATTTAAGGTGAGGGCAACTGTATATTTATAATTAAGGGTCCTATGCTAGCACACATGCTAATGACCTCAGTATTTCTTACCTAGCTAGTTAACATTGTCTTAATGTACTCTTTACAGTAGTTCTGAAAAAACGATCAACATCCCTTTCTGGTTTCTGTTATTTTGCACTTAGCATTCATAAACATAGCACTTGTCGACACCTGGAAGGGCAAAGAATTTGCTCCATTGTTTTGTGATAATGCTATATTCACCTTAGGAGGCAACAGCTTGCTAATGATGCCCCAGGTTCGTCTCTTTTGGAGGTCTCTGAGGCCAAAATATGAAATATCTACTATGTTATGCTGTGTATGAACCACCAATATTGTTTATGTAAGTTTATATTTTTAGGAGCAATACTATTCATAATACAAAAGAATGACATGCCAGGAAGGACAAAAGTTCAGAGAGTAAATACTGGGGAACTTCAACAATCAGTGTCTTTGATTGGTTTGATTAATTTGTTGGATCCCATTATTTAGATTGTCGCTTTACCATATCAAGATGTTCAGAAATGTTCACAAATCATTGCAAACACGTCTGAGCCGAGTCTTGAGTCTCTGAGATTCAAGTCAAGTTTTGAGCATCTGAAGATCAAATCCAAGTTGAGTCTCAAATCACTGAGATGCAAGTCTGTGCTGAGTCTCTTGAGTTCGAGTTTGAGCTAAGGCTCTGGGGTATGAGTCTGAGTTGAGTCTTGAGTGGCCGGGGTTTGAGTTCGAGATGAGTCTCTGGGGTTCAAGTCTGAGTGTGGTCTCAAGTCTTTGGGATTTCAGTCCAAAGTCTCTAAAGTCTCTAAAGGCAAATCTTGAGTCATTAGGGTTGAGTCTCAAGTCTTTACGGTACAAGTTCATGTTGAGGCTCAGATCTATGCGATGCAAGTCACAAGTCTTGACCACAGGGGTCGTGTGTGAGTTGATTCTGGAGTCACTGGCATCAAGTACGAGTAGAATCTTCAGTCACTTGGGTTTGATTCCAGATTAAGTCATTGGGGTTTGAGTCTAAGTTGAATCTAAAGTCTCTGTGGTGTGCGTTTGAGGGCACGAGTATGAGTCAAGCCTCAGGGATCTGGGATTTGAGTCTAAGCTGAGTCCTAAGTCTCTGGGGTAAGAGTCAAATCTTGAATCTATGGGGTTCAAGTCCCAATTGAGTCATCGGGGTTTGAGTTCAAATTGAATCTTAAGTCTCTGCTGTGCGAGTTTAGTCTTGAGTGACTGTAGTTTGAGTATGAGTCAAGTCTTGAGTCATTGGGGTCTGAGTGTGATTTAAGTCTCTGGAGTTTAAGTACATGTTGAGTCTCGAGTCTTGGGGTTGCAAGTCCGAGTTGAGTCTCAAATCACTGGGGTGAGACTCCAAGTCAAGTCTCTAGGGCATGAGTCTAAGTCAAGTCTTGAGTATCTGGGATTTGAGTTCGAGCTGAGTCTTTTTGCTGAGAGTTCTAGTCAAATTTTGAATCTCTGTACTTTGAGTCCAAGTAAAATTTTGGGGTTCTCTGGGGTTCAAGTCCAAATTGAGCCACTGTGCTTGAGTGTGAGTTGAATCCTGTGTCTCTGGTGAGAGTTCAAGGTGAGTCTCAAGTCACTGAAGTTTGAGTTGAATCTTGAGGTTAGAGGATGTAATTTAACCATTTAATCACCACTCAATTTGTTGCCAAGTCACAGTTTTGCTTTGTTGCTTATTCTTAAATTGCAGCTCTAAGTTGCCTGCTTCCTAAGTAATTGACTGGTCATCTGCCACTCTGTCCTTTGCCCACATGAGTGCAGGGTAAGTCTGGCTGGACCCTCTAATAGCGTTCTTGAAGCTGTTAGAGGTGAAACTTTCAATGTTTGCATAAGACCCATGATGTCTCAACACGTTTTCTGCTTTTTCAGGTGTCTGTTGATACCTGTTGAGGCATTTTGATCCACAAGTCATTGGAAGTGTTTAATCTATCTTCGGCTCAGGCACACTTATTATCAGTGGCAGAGGAACAGTTTGCTCTATTCTACAAAATCTGTTCCTGGAGAGATTCGCTCCAAACCTAATCCAGCAGGTCTGCTGCAGCTCATCAAAGTCTTCAGGAGTCTCTGCATATTACTGGCAGGTGTGCTGGGTTAGTTTTGGAACTCAACTTCTGCTCCGCTCTTCATGTTCATTTCTGTTCTACAGGCTGTTTTCCCAAATCTCAAACTTCTTGTTCAAATAAATCTGACTGCCAAAACCAGCTGTGTTCTGAAGCTCACGGGTTTGATGGGCTTTCGACCCGTCAGCACGCTCAATATAGCATTCCTTAATGTGATTTTTTTTTTTGCCGATGAATCACATGTAGTCTTCTCATCTCTGGGAATTTATTGAACTGCTGTGTCTTCACTTGCCCTATGAGCTCTTTATTAGGAAAGAATGAGCAATGTCCTTTACCCACAGAAGAGGAATGCTAAGCATTCAAACCTAATCTAGATTTGGCTAACTGACAGAAGCCCTGGAAAACTCGGCCTATGAATCGTCTGCGCGTGGTTCTGATTTATAACGAAATATCTCAATTTACTTCAATATTTACTCCAGAAAACTGTCAGCGAATGTGTTTGTAGAAGTGATTACTGCATTTCAGCGCTTGGAAAATGCAGCTCTTGGCTAAGACACGGCTAACAAGAGCTCGAACGAAAAATGTTACAAAAGTTGAGGTTTGGACCAAGTCCTAAAAATGCAGGTATCTGACAGCATGAATAGGCTTATTCTGTAGCCTACCTTTTGCAGTATGGCTTAGATCCTACACTTCCAAGGTCTTTTCATTTCAATGTCAATAAAGGACAAAAATAGGATTTTACAAAGACTCCACATGAGAACAAGCTACAGTTCAAGAATAATTCAGATTCAGTCACGACTGTTGCTAAATTCCCACCTAGTGTAGGTGCTGGACTGTTTCTCCACTTAACTGAGTTGTGCTTGCCCTTTAGTGTAGTACTTAATTATGGTAATGGTGAGTAAACAAAGTTCAACATACTGCAAAAGGTAGGCTACGGAATAAGCCTATTCATGCTGTCAGATGTTATAGTGAGTGCTTAGGGGGCTACATGGTTCCTAATGTACCACACAGATAGCTAACTCACCTAGTCTTTGACCATGGTAGTGGTGAGTAAACAAAGTTCAGGGTGTTGTAAGAGGTCAGTTAAGTAGCTTGTATGCTAATATAATGTGAATTGTATGCTATATGTATATACAATCTGAAATGTGGACGCGTCAGACCACAGGACACTTTTCCACTCTGCGTCAGTCCATCTCAGATGAGCTTGGGCCCAGAGAAGGCGACGGTGTTTCTGGGTGGTGTTGATATGTGGCTTTCGCATTGCATGGCAGAGTTTTAACTTGCACTTGTAGATGGAGCAACGAACTGTGTTCACTGACAGTAGTTTTCTGGAGTGTTCCTGAGCCCATGTGGGAATATCCGTTACAGAATGATGTCGGTTTTTAATGCAGTGCCACCTGAGGGATCGAAGGTCACGGGCATTCAATGTTGGTTTTCTGCCTTGCCGCTTACTTGCAGAGATTTCTCCAGATTCTCTGAATCTTTTGATGAGATTATGGACTGTAGATGATGGAATCCCTAAATTCCTTGCAGTTGCATGTTGAGCAACGTTGTTCTTAAACTGTTGGACTATTTGCTCCCGCAGTTGTTCACTAAGTGGTGAACCTTGCCCCATCCTTGCTTGTGCACGGCTGAGCCTTTCAGGAATGCTCCCTTTATACCCAATCATGACACTCACCTGTTTCCAATGAACCTGTTCACCTGTGGAATGTTCCAAACAGGTGTTTTTGAGCATTCCTCAACTTTCCCAGTCTTTTGTTACCCCTGTCCCAACTTCTCTGGAACATGTTGCAGGCATCAAATTCAAAATGAGTGAATATTTGCGAAAAACAATAAAGTTTATCCGTTTGAACATTAAAAATCTTGTCTTTGTAGTGTATTCAATTGAATATAGGTTGAAAATGATTTGCAAATCATCGTATTCTGTTTTTATTTATGTTTTACACAACATCCCAACTTCACTGGAATTGGGGTTGTAGGCTAGCTGCTGGTCATCAACCCCACTATAGCACAGACTCTTGAAACTTCATTTTTAACCATTACAAGGAGGTTCTTTATACTTTAAAAAGATTATTTGCTCAAAAACTGGCCAAATGAAAGGTTCTTCGGAGAACTAAAAGTGGTTCTTCTATTGCATGACTCAAACCCTTTTTGGTTACTCTTGGTAGTTTATTACTAAGACTATTGGACATTTCTAGGTGATTAAATTGTGGTTGTGCCATGGTCCTTCACACATTGTCTACAGTCAGCTTGAAGGACCTAAATAGAGAGAGAAGTTCTTACAGGCAATGAAACATGTGAATTCCTGTGCTGTAAGCAGTGTCTACTGTCCAGCTGCACCTCCCTCCTTCCATAACCAGCCTCCGTAACCTCCCCCACCTCAGAACCATGCTGGAGCAGGACCGCGGCGATGGCAATGATAGCCATGATGCATTATCTGAGCTTTATTTTCCCTCAAATGACCCCCTTCTCAACTCTCACTGCATCTCCTCCTTTAAATCTGATAAGCCCTTCCCCTGAATGCCAAACGGCTCTTTTCAATGCGGACGAGAGACAGAGAGATCGAATGACAGAGAGAGAGAGAGAGAGAGAGAGAGAGAGAGACATCGCACATCAATAACTTTTAAGGCAGCAGGAAGGAGCCCGTTTAAGACGTGTCGTTGGGGAGGCAGATAAAAGTGAGTGTGATGGTCCGGAGGGGCCGTGGCCGAGTTGTGAGATAAGGCAGAGCTTATTGCAGGAGAGCCCATAAACTATATTGTCAGAAGCTCCTCTAAAAAAGCTTCCCTGCTGCTGAAACAAGCAGCTTCCTCCAGAACTTAAAAGAACAACGTGCCCAGAGATGTTAAAGCTGCTGGTGATGAATGAGCTACTTGGGGCTAGTTAGCATCATCAACTTGCTAAGATAGCAAATACTGCCTTTTGAGATTAGAACTTGTTTAGGGGAGGCTGCAGTAGTTGGTTCATTCATTAGCATCAAGTAGTATCAATATTAGTTAGTTAGTGCATTAGTATATCAACATTAGTTAGTTAGTTAGTTAGTTAGTTAGTTAGTTAGTTAGTTAGTTAGTTGAGCATTAGACTATTAATATTAGTTAGTTAATTTAGTTAGTTAGTTAGTCATGGCATTATTCTATTAACATTGGTGCATTATTATATTAACATTAGTCAGTCTGTCAGTTAGTTAGTTAGGACATTAGTCTATTGACGTTAGTTTACTTAGTAAGTTAGGATATTAGTCTCTTGACATTACTTTAGTTAGGGCATTAGTCTATTGATGTTAGTAAGTTAGGGCATTAGTCTATTGATGTTAGTTACTTAGGGCATTAGTCGATTGATGTTAGTTAGTTAGGGCATTAGTCGATTGATGTTAGTAAGTTAGGGCATTAGTCTATTAACTTTAGTTAGTTAGGGCATTAGTTTACTGGTGTTAGTTAGTTAGTTAGTTAGTTAGTTAGTTAGTTAGTTAGTTAGTTAGTTAGGGCATTAGTCTATTGATGTTAGTAAGTTAGGGCATTAGTCTATTGATGTTAGTTAGGGCATTAGTCGATTGATGTTAGAAAGTTAGGACATTAGTCTATTAACGTTAGTTAGTTAGGGCATTAGTCTACTGATGTTAGTTAGTTAGTTAGTTAGTTAGTTAGTTAGTTAGTTAGTTAGTTAGTTAGTTAGTTAGGGCATTAGTCTGTTGATGTTAGTTAGGGCATTAGTCTATTAACGATAGTTAGTTAGGGCATTAGTCTATTAATGTTAGTTAGGGCATTAGTCTATTGACGTTAAGTTAGTTAGGACATTACTCTATTGACGTTAGTTAGTTAGTTAGGGCATTAGTGTATTGACATTAGTTAGGGCATTGGTCTATTGACGTTACGTAGTTAGGGCATTAGTCTATTGACATTAGTTTAGTTAGTTAGGGCATTTGTGTATTGACATTAGTTAGTTAGTTAGTTAGTTAGTTAGGCCATTAGTGTATTGACATTAGTTAGTTAGGGCATTGGTCTATTGATGTTAGTTTAGTTAGGGCATTGGTCTATTGACGTTAGTTAGTTAGGGCATTGGTCTATTGACATTAGTTAGTTAGGGCATTAGTGTATTGACATTAGTTAGTTAGGGCATTAGTGTATTGACATTAGTTAGTTAGGGCATTGGTCTATTGACGTTAGTTAGTTGGGGCATTGGTCTATTGACATTAGTTAGTTAGGGCATTAGTGTATTGACATTAGTTAGTTTGGGCATTAGTGTATTGACATTAGTTAGTTTGGGCATTAGTGTATTGACATTAGTTAGTTAGGGCATTGGTCTATTGACGTTAGTTAGTTAGGGCATTAGTGTATTGACATTAGTTAGCTAGGGCATTGGTCTATTGACGTTAGTTAGTTAGTTAGGACATTAGTGTATTGACATTAGTTAGCTAGGGCATTGGTCTATTGACGTTAGTTAGTTAGTTAGGACATTAGTGTATTGACATTAGTTAGTTAGGGCATTGGTCTATTGACGTTAGAATTACAAGTTGGAGGCAAGTTAAATATTTTTTCCATTTTGAAGTCAGAAACTTTCCAGTTCCCACTTGTTGATGGACGCAGTGTTATACCCAGTAATTAGGTTAGGGTTAGTAATTAGGTTAGGTTTCCATTCAAGATTCCAACTTTATCTGGGAATTTTGTTGGAATAATGACACAAATATTACAAATACACAACAGGTCACATCATCGCATATATATGATTACACCTAAGCTAAAAAAGATGACATCTGCAAACTGAATAAACTGATCATTTGCATGCAAAGCAGACTTTAAACCATATTGTCCAGCTACTCAGAGTGGCTGAAGTGTCCAGTAGACACAGTCGCCTGGAAACTAAAGCTATTTGGAGCTTCTGCTGGTTCCGCAGGCAGAAGGCTGAGCCTTGGCTTCAAGAGTGGGAGAAGAGAAGAGAAACTGCAGAGCTACCACTCTTTCAGTGGAGGTTAATGAGAGTCAAAGGGGTGAAATGTGGGAGGGGGTGAGAGGAGAGAGCGAGGGATGGAAAATGGAGGGCGAGAGAGAGTCAGCAGGGGCCCTGTGGCCTGAACATGACCTTTGTCCCAAGCTCATACGGAAATGAGTCCTCCTATGTGAGCTGTGGCTGATTTCACCCTCGGAATTTCAGAGCTGTTACTGACAGTTTCTTACACAATGACTATCATATAATTGCATTGTTTATTACATAATTACAGGATTTACATTTATCAGGTTTGTCTGCAGATTTGTTTCGAAGCCTAAAAATGGTGAAACTAAATAGGAAAAGTGAGAAATAGTTTATATAGAAGCACCGCATGCTGGTGTAAACTGCAACTTCTAAAAGCTAATGTTGTATTTATCTACAAGGGGAGCTGCTGCGCACTACCGACACAGCCACTACATCAAACTGGAGTTCAGAAACAAACAAAATATCCATTCAAAACACACATGAAGTACAACTTACTCATTATTCAGAGTCAGAAAGAAAACATATTTAATTGAAGGTGCAACAAAAGCTTCCATCAAATCTATCAATATTTAAAGCTGCACTATGTAAGTTATTTTTTGTTAAAATTGAAAAAAAAATAACATCACATCCAATTATGTGATCTAAAAGTTAGAAGTGTGGGGTTAGATTTTAAGTTTTTCAGAGGCACGTCATAAATCTTTACACGTTACGCATGAGCTCAAAAAGAAGGTCCGAATCAAAGTCTTGGTCTGAAATGTAAAAGCAACACTTCACATCAATAACATCCTTCACCAAGTTTTGACCCTTTGAATTCTCTTTCAATATCGGATTCATCCATTCAGGGAAGGGGACCAAAACACAACCCATGCCACAAAATGTACTTCCACTGCCTGCAATGACACCTTTCCACCAGAGAGGTCTCCAAATCCCCAAAACTTACATAGTATAGTTTTAGGTTGTCCAACAGCTGCTCCCAAAGGAGGCAGTGACATGACGTTCCCCTTCAAAACATCACTGATGCTTTACAGGGAGCGTTACAGAAATGATGTTATTAAGGTCAAATTTGCACAAGTTTAAAAATGACATGCTAATTTTCTAGCTGTGAGTAAATAAGTTAGTAACTAGTACTGGTAGTGGTAGTAGTGGTAACTAGTTTGTGATACCATGAAAAAAAACAAAGAAATTCTAATTATCCATGAATAAATTATAATCTCTGATATAAAACATTTTTTCACATCTATAGGAAAAAGGGGTCCAGCATAGTGTTTAATCAACATATTACCTTTATGTCTTTAATACATTGTTGGGTGTTATACAACAGTTAATTCTGGCCACGCGAGCTGATTGGTTGAGAGACGTTCTAACTGTGCTGTTATTTCGCCGTAACATCACAGGTTTTTCACAAACACTGTATCGCTCCACTGAGACGCTGTTGCTAAGCAATGACTTTGACAGCTGTGGGAGACGCTCGAGCCGTTTGAACCTTTTTCTTCTTATTTTGCCACAAACAGAAAACGGACACTTTTATCACATTTGACCGACAGACAGTTTTCAGTCGGCAGCTGTGACAGAAGAACAACCTGGAATCAGCCAGAAATGAACCCAACACCATTCGCCAAACTACACGGGCTGTAAGAAGCTTTACAGACCGGCTGGAACAAAACAACATTAATACTGATCTGGACAAACTGACCAAACTGAGCTGAACCTGATATTGGGTCAGTTTTATGGCTCAGTCTGAACTTCAAAAGGCGGGGCTTACAGCAGACTGAGCAGCGAGTGGGCGGACCTCGTTACTCTGATGCAGCAAAAAGCTGCTCGTTAAGGAGCTATAATTAGGAGGAAGGAGCTGAACATTAAAACATATTAAACGCCGCGTTCACGGCCAGTTTATTCATTTCTTACTGTATTTATTTAACTGCTGTATTAAAGCAGTAGAGCACTCGAGGTCATGTGTTGTCGCATAGAACACACTTTCTTTCATGTTCTATTGCTTAAATACAATATTACAAAGAGTTACTACCCTAAATAATGGGGTATGAAAAGAGTTATTTTTGCTTTTATACGTTCATTTTAGAGCTTACTGCATTAGCTCTGTGAGCTCTGTTGAATTTGCAAGCAATGGGAAAAACATCATTAACAGGAATAGCAGCAGCCTTTTCTAGCCAGATATTAGCATTGAATAAAGCATTCTCTCTTCAGCTAAAGTGGACGACTAATGCAGTGTCTGCTAGATCAGAGGCTGTTGGCGTTTGCTTATCCTAGTGCCTCTCTGCAGCTTCCTTATGCCAAAAGATCTGACTGGCTCTCCTGAGGACCTCATGAATAATCACACACCTATTAATCCCATCTAACTACATAAGCATATGCATGTGTGTTTGGATCATTGCTATGCAGATGAGCTAGGACAGGACGGTAATTAATATAGATGGACAGGGAGAGAATGAACATAGAGGGAAGTGAATAACAGTGAAGAAACCAGAGGCTAGCATTCAGCTAGTTAGCTTGTAGCTAGTGGCTTCCAGGTGAGATGGTAAGGCTTTGGCTGGAGCAAGTGGTGCGATCTCTTTCAATAAAATAGAAGAAATTATGAGGAAACCATTGGACATGCCAGTCTAGTTAGCCGTGATCTCTCCTGACACACTGAGAGAAAAAAGAAAAAACATAAGAAACTGGCTAGGGAACAGGCTAGGATTTAGCTGGATAGCATGGGTACAGGTGCATTAAAAGGAAGAAACTGGGAAAACTGACTAGGGGCGAGGCTGTGTTTGGCTAGTTAGAATGAAAATACCCAATGGAATGGTGTATTGTTGGCTAGTGGCCTAACATCCTTACACACATCAATGTAAATAAAAGAAGAAACCAAGAACGGCTAGCCACGGCTAGTTAACATGGAGGCAGAGGTCTGATGTCCTTATATGTGGAGATGTAAATAACAATGAAGAAACTGGAGAAAACTAGCAAAAACCAGCCTTCAGTTAGTTAGCTGCAAGCTAGCAAGCTGATATTCCTGTATGCAGTGAGGAAAATAAAAGATAGCAAAACAGAGAGAAAACCAGCCAGGAGACAGGCAAGGATTCAGCTAGTTAGTGTGGAGCCTGAGCTTACTAACTAAAGAGTCTGATCTTTTTATAAGTTAACAAGTGAATAAAAAATAATTCACTAGGGAAACTAGCTGGTTAGCTTGAATAGTGGCCTTATGTATGCATTATATTTGCATTCAGGGCAGTAAAAGTAAGGTAACCAATGTAATGGTGTCACCACAGTGGTCTGATATCCTTATATGTATAAAGGTAAATAAAAAGGAAACTAAGGGAAAGGCTAGTCTTGGCTAGTTAACATAAAACTTGGCTAGCAGTCTGATCTCCTCATGTGAGGAATAAAAATGAAAACAGTAAAATGGAAAGGAACCGTCCTTGGAATGCTTCAGCTGGTTAAAAAAACAGCGGCAAGGTGCCATAAGTTCAGGGAACTCCAATTCCCAGAAGCCCTTGGGCTGATTAGGCACAACCTGGCACACCTGTGGACTCCTCTACTTAAGACTGTGGCAAACAGCAGCCTTTTGTCACACCTTAGAAGGGTGACCAGTATGGTACTTAGCCCAGGTGGGTATTTAGACAAAAAGGAAAAGAAATTGAATGATAAGACAACAGGGCTGGAAAAAACAAAAGAGGGAATTGCCCGACAGCTACTTAAAATCCAAAAGAAGAGTTGAGCAAAAAAGTCTCCAAGTCATATAGAAGGTGTTTGCTCCACTACAAGCAAACCGGTGAAACATAAAGTCTATCTTCCCCTCATAATTACAGAGGAAGTGTCTTTTGTTTTCTGGTTATCTTTTATTTCATTTTTCTAATTCAGCCTTTGTTTGAGCACGCTGTTTTTCAGCATCCCCTTTGTTTGCCTTTTTATTTCCCATTCGTTGGGTGCTTTTCCAATTGTCGCCTGTGCTTCCCAGTGGTGCAGTATGTCAGCAGTTCTAGTCTGGCTCTTGGTCACCTCAACTCTAACGTGCACAATCACATCCCATCACCTCAAATTCATTTCAGACGTTTTCTCATGGATTTTCCCATCTGCACTTAGGTCCACCTCCCTGCCATCCTGTAACAATAGTGCCTTTATCTAAATTGAATTTAGGACAATGAGATCAAGAAATCAATGAGAAACCTGTGCAGTGGTAATATTTTAGTAAGTGGCCCAAAATCTTTAAATGCACAACAGTAAAAAGAGAAACCAAGGCCAAGTTTTAGCTAGGTAGTATGGAACTAGTGGCCTGAATTTCTTATATACAGTGAGGACAATGAAAGATGAGAAACCAACCAGGAGACCGGCAAGGCTTCAGCCAGTTAGCGTGGGCCTGGCAGGCTGACCTCCTTAAATATGACTGGGCGAATACAAATCCGGGAGAAACCAGGGGCAACTAGCCTTGAGAGATGCTCTGCATCAGCTGGTAAGCATTGAGCTAGAGGCCTGATCATCTTAAATGTTGTGAGGAAAATAAAAGATAATAAAGCAGAGGAACATCAGCTAGGTTAATCAGCCAGCCAGTCTGGTTAGCATGGAGCTAGCAGTCTGACCTCCTTCTATGTGGATAGGTGAAGACACCAGGAGAGACTATATTTGGGCTAGCTAGCATGTGGTAAAGAAATCAAGGGAAAACCAGAGGAAAGGCTTTGCTTCAGCTACCACTGAAATACCAGCCTGATCCCTAACAAACCCAAGGGAGAGGCTAGCCTACACTAGTTAACATTAAGCTAGCAGTATGAACTCCATATGAAGAGCTAGTGGTCAAATCTTACCTGCAGAGAGGAGGATAAAAGTGAGGGAACCAAACAGAGGAGACAGGCTGGACTGCAGTTCGTTGGCATGGAGCTAGCGACCTGATCTCCTCATATGCTAGGCCAGCCCTCAAGGAAACGGTGTCATTGTAGCAGGAAGGCTGAATTCAATTTAGTTTTCATGAGAGGGAAGGGATAAGCATGATGTTTCAATCTGATTATGCCTGGCTTTATCTTTCATAAGACAAAAGGATGAGAATATGTGGTCCCTTGAGATGTCTAGCACTGTAAAGATATACGCGGTGAATACATTAGTGCACCTTTGCCTGTTTTCACATGACCGATCAGAAAATGGGAAAGACGGATCTCTGAGTGAGATTAGACCGTGAACTGCTAGCAGAGCCCTCTCTTCCATCAGAGAAGGCCCAATGATTTCCACGAAATAAGGAATAATACAGGTCTGTAATTTGTAGTTAGAATCATCATGATTGCCAATCAAGCTCTCCCATTGGTTAGGACTTCAGGAGCTGAACTGAAGGCCTTACACATTAGGTTAACTACCAATATAATTTGGTTGATTCCTTTGTGACTTCTGACCATGTTTGATTTCCAATGGGTGGGACAAATTTGGTGAGACAAAAAAAAGTCACTCCAGATGTTCTGGAAGTTCTAGATATGTTACTGAGGGTGAATACAAGCTGTAGCCTGGGCAGGTTTCAGTCACTTTTCAGGAATGGAAGTAGTGAAAGAAAGAAGATAACAAGATAGGAAGAAAGTGGGAGAGAATGAGAATGAGCAAGACAAAGGAAATCTAAGAGAGACAGAGACAGTAAGAGTGAGAGACAGAGGTGCAAAACTGTGTTCTTGAGGTAATGACCATCTTTTCACGAAACGAGGAACAACATGGACATAACTGATTTTCATACTGTCCACCATACAGCAATCAAATTTGTCTGACTGACCAGAGACATGTTTGTACAACCTTGGGACTTGAGTCACATGTTGACTGACTCATGACTCAGTAATGCCCTTCAAACTGAAGGTTTTCCTATGAAGAAAACTTCAAATAATGAGGCTATGTTGAACCTGATGGGTTTTTAGGAGTTACTTAGCCTGGGCTCACACCCCAGAGACTCAAGAATTGACTCTGACTCAAATCCCAGAGACTGGAGTCTTGACTCTGCCTCACAGCCCAAAGACTCAGGATTTGACTCAGACTTGAATCCTAGAGACTCAAGACTCTAATTTGACTCATGCCCCAGAGATTCAAGATTTGCTCAAACTCTAATGTCAAACTTGAGTCAGAGTCAAGACACAACCTGCACTCAGATGTGAACGCTATTGACTTAAGACTCATCTTTGAGTGTGTCTAAAAACTTATCAGGTTACAATCCAGATGGAAGAAACATGATATGGCCAGGTTCAAAAGGGGTCTAAGACTTACAGGTGGGCCAATATGCCTCAAGCTGAATTGCTTTGTTGACCTCATACACACACCTGCCTCGTGCAGAAAATGTTAAGATCCAGGCATGACTGAAAGCTTTAGAGGCAGAAATTCTTTCAACATGCAATAGATTTGCTTATGAGGAAAAAATATCTAGTAGCTGCCCATGTTGGATAAACAGAACAGATTCTACAGGTGGCCCTGTGAACATGCCGAGAGAGAGAGAGAGAGAGAGAGAAGAGTAGGGGAAAGGGAGGAAACAAAGGGGAAAAGATGAGGAGAGAGGCAAGACACACATGCACCCCAAAGACTTGAGCCTGGGTTCCTGCCCCAGTGACTTGAATCTGATTCAAATCCCAGAGACTGGAGACTCACAACCCAAAGACTCAGGATTTCAGAAACTTGAGTCAGAGTCAAGACATAGCTTGCACTCCAGAGATTTGAGACTCAGCCTGGTCTCGCACCCGAGAGACTTGAGACTTGAATCTACCACATTGCCTAAAGATTTGACTCAGACTTAAGTCATAGAGACTCAGGATTGACTTCAACTCAGAGATGGTGAGAAAGAAAGACAGGGGGAAGAGTAAGAGAAAGGGGGAAACAAAGGGGAAAAGAGAAATGAAGGAAGACAAGAGGGTAAGAGAGGGGTACATAAAGAGACAAAGAGAGAGGTTAGAAAGAAAGATGGAATGAAAAGGAAAGAGAGAAGATCAGTAGGAACATCAAAGCTCAGATTAATGACTGCCCACCAAAACACTTTCTGCCCTCATCTCCTACTTAAAACAATCATCTTCATCATCAAGCAGCTGCAGCCATAAATGAGGTCAATCAGGCATTTCGCCCAGTATACCTGAACTAAAGTCCAGGAACCAGACATGGTCTTAAACACACCACCACATATAAAAGCCTGTTAGGTCCAAATACTATCTGCTCTTAATGGCAACTTTATTAGAGACCCCTTGCAACTCCTCTTTGCTGGTGCAGCTTTGGTGGTCTACCTGGCCTTGCATGGTTGTTAACGTCCCTGTAGAAGGCATGTAGGCATGTCCACAACAGGGTACCCATTTAAGGTGCACCCTTTGCTGACACAGGTGTTCAACTGTGCCCATATAGTTTGTATGATCTCCTAAGAAAAGCATTGGGATGCTTTGGAGCAGCCACACATGAGCTGAATCATCATGCCTAATGCTGAACATCAGCTAGAAGGGTGTAAAACCAGCAATGCAAGAATTGTGTTCTCTGGAGTGATGGAGCACCATCCAGTACCTTTGGGATGAGTTTGATTGGCATTTGTGTTCCAGAACTAATCATTCAACCTCAGTACCTGACGTCACCAATACTCTTGTGGCTGAATGCAGTCAGATCCTCACAGCAATACTTTTTTTAGGTAGTTCATGGTGGATTTTGGGGTGTGTTTCAGATCACTGTGTCTTATACTTTCTTTGCATTTTCTTTACTTTCATGTAAGGCCACCTCTTTTCAGCTTTACATTCTTGACTGACTGTGCCATATTTGCTACCAGAATTTGCCGATATTTAGCTGAATCTGTTCTTCCATCAGCCAATGCAATGTTTCTAGTGCCACTAGAAGTTTGTGGTTGCCACACAACCTCAAAGCTCAAAGTTCAATGGATCCACCCAGCATGGTACAGTTGACAAGGTGTTCCTGTCATCAAATGCTATTCCTTTTCTATCTGATGTAGATCATGTTTGACCAATGCCAAGCATGGGCTAGAGGGGTATAAAGCCCTGCAAGCATTGGGCAGTGTAGTAGCAGAACCTTGTTCTCTAGGAGTGATGAAGCTCCATCAATACCTTGTGGTGATGAGTTGGAGCAGTGTTCGAGATCCAGAACTGATCATCCAGCATGGATAGCTGACCTCACTCATGTTCTCGTGGCTGAATGTAATCAAATCCTCAGAGCAAAGCTCCAACATCTAGTGTGAGGCCTTCCTAGAAGAGTTGAGGCTGTTCCTGCAGTCAAGATAGGACAAACTCAAAAAAACGTGTGCATCGACAGATGAGCTACAGTCGCTTAACAAGGGAGGGGTTTCTAATAATGTGGACGGTAAGTATATCATTTCAAAAGTTGTTTAATCCGATCCAATTTGATCAGGACCCCTGGCTTTATCATCGTGTTTGAATAATAGTCTATGACATTTCATGCATAAATACAATTCTGCACATAAATCAGAACCATTAGAGTCTTCTCTCGCTGAACTAATGTGGGCTACTAATTCAATTTTATCCCTTTTAACACAGAGCGAATGAAAATGTGCTTTTAATGGGCCTCATTACTTAACCAGGAGACATGGTAAGGAGTGTGCCTGTGACTTTCCATTTCATAATTTGCTTTGGAAACTAATCCGCTCGCTGGCTGATGTGATTATGAGTTAAGGTGAAAGATGTCTGAGATAGCTGCTGAGAACGTAAACAGTTTGTATGTGTTCTTATGCATGAAGATAATTTGGCTAACCCTGCTGCACATTAGGAGGCAACATGGTGATTGAACATGGCAAGGATTTGCATGCGATTAGAGGAAAACAAAGGCAGTAATCTCAGTGGAACAAACCGGCACACAAGCAGTAAAAAAAAAAGTAAAGCAAAAGTATTTGGACACCATTTTGACTTTGGCTCTGTACTCCACCACAAAGGGAATGGAATAATGACTGTGAGATAAAGTGCATAATGTTCAGGTTTAATTCAAGGAATTTCAGGGTTCCTTTATTTTTGCAGACCCAACAGAAGTTTCAAATATTCTGTAGTGACTGAGTAATTAAGATTCTTCCTAAATCTTCGGAGTTCAGTCTTTCCAGCACTCCACAGGTTGATCTTCATCTCATCTGACCATTAGACTTTAACTGAAAACAATACAGGCCTGTGTCTGTACTTCTTAGGAAATGTAAGCCATCCTGTTCTTTAAGCTAACTAGCACTCAGCAGGAAATGTTAATGCAGTTACTTCATATTTGATAAACTGAAAAAAATGGATATCACAGCTTGGACACACCTTTTTGTAACCAGCTAGAAGTTTTTCTATTCTTGTTTTATGAATTTCCACCCAAGTTTCCTTGCAGAATGCTTTTACTTCTGTGAAATTATTGAACGGTCTTGCATGCACAGCATGTCTAAGATCCACTTATATATAGTTGGTGATATAAGGGGACTGGCAAGGCCATTTCAAAAGCTTCCACTTGCATTTACTTGAAGTAGTTCATGGTGGATTTTAAGGTGTGTTTAGGATCATTATCCTATTATAGAAGACGCCATTTTAAGATCCAGTCTCTTGACTGACTGCGTCACACCTGTATCCAGAATTTGTTGATGTTTACTGTAATCTATTCTTCCATCTACTCATGCAGTGTTTCCTGTGCCACTGGCTGCCACACAACCCTACAGTTAAATGGATCCATTCTTCATGCTTAACAGTTCCTTTCCATTTCCAAATATACCTTTTTGTGATTGTGGCCAAATTTTTCCATTGCACTTGTATTCAAAATGTCTTTGGCTTATGCAGATGTTGTTGGTTTTTCAAACTTCAGACATTGACTTTTGAGAGGTCAAAGTTAAGGTTTCCTTCTGATGACTCTTCCATGCAGTTCATATTTGTTCAAGCAATGCTACAAAGTAGAACTAGATTCAGCTAAACCCTCCTGCAGGGTAGTAGCTGTCATATGGGGGTTTGCTTTGCCTATATGGTCAGCATATGAGTTTTCTTGGCCTTCCAGATGTTGCCTTGGCTGCCACAGTTCCCATTGCATGCTGGAAGCAGGTTGATATATTTGTAACCTTGTAAATATCAATTAGCCTTATTTTCAGATACTCAGCCAGCTGTTGAGTGTTAGCACAAGGTTTGAAGACTCAGAATTTTTCACCTTTTGAATTTGTCATTAGCTGCCAGTTCCTAATAACAATTCTTTATGAGCATATCCAGTCCTAAAGAGTCAACCAAGGCCTAACACATTAAGTCCTGAGCCTTTACAATGGGAAGAGTGTCCAAGTTATTTACACATTTTGCACATGCCAAATGTGTGAATAATTGCTGTTTTTTTACCTGTTTCAGAACTTAACCAAACCTAAAGTAACAATATCTTAGCATTTCCAGGAAAATAAAATTGACCAGGGGTGCCCAAACTTTTAAATACAACTGCACCTGTGTCTACAGAGATTTCTTAACATTTGAACTGTTTTTCTTTAGGACTGAAAATAGCCTTTGATCAGCCACAGCTGGTTTTCTGTGTGTATACCAGGTTGTTTACTAATGGTAATGCTAAGCTAGCTAATGTGTTCTTGATAATGATGTACCAAACACTTACTTTTAAAATGCCTTTTGGTTCTAGCTTCATCGCTGATCTATTTATTCTGGTTTTCCAGCCTCATCATGGCCTGCATTACTGACAGTGACCTTTCTTTGGTCCTCATGTTGAGCGACAACAGCAACTCCAAATGCAAATGCCAGATCAACTCTGGAGCTTTTGTTTGCTCTCTTGTGCATAAATTGCTACTGTAGTGGCTAAATGTCTGGCTATGTTGGTCACTAGAAATGGGATAGCTTTGCATTTCCTACACCTGATATTGAGCATGCATAAATTAGGTTTGCATGAACTGTTGCTCGATTGGCTCTTTTTAAATTGCTGTTCATTTTGGTTAACTTGAAATAATGCATGTTTTTTATTGCTGTGCTCTTTGGTCTCAGCTAATGTACTTTTATACTGTGTTCATTTTATCATCAATATTACATGACATATGATATTGTTTCTGCACCCCGACCCCCACCCCCCCCAAAAAAAATGACAAAATCAGCGTTGAGACACTTTTTTACAGACTTATCAAAGGCATTGGATACAGTTAATTATTGTTATTATTTGATCATACAAAGAGGACCATCTGTAATACTAGCCAGTGAACATTTTATATTACCCTAAGCACATAGCCGAGACAATACAGGAGTGGCTCAGGGACAACTCTGTGAATTTTGAGTGGTCCAGCCAGAGCCCTGACTTGAACCCAATTGAACATCTCTGGAGAGACCTGAAAATGTCGGTCCTCCTCCAACCTGACAGAGCTTGAGAGGATCTGCAGAGAAGAATGGCAAAAAATCCCCACATCCAGGTGCGCAGACTTTGTGACATCATACCCTAGGAGACTGGAGGCTGTAATTGGTGCCAAACATGTTTTAATTAAGTACTGAGTAAAGGGTCGGAATATTGTCAATGCAATTTTTTTCGTTTTTCTTTTTAAATAAACTTGCAAACTTTTTCGGAAATTCTATTTTCATGTTGTCATTATTATTCAGTGTCATCTGTAACACTAGCCATTAAACATTTATAGAAAAACTTTAGCTTGCAAAAATCTGTGAAAATATGTTGTTTTCCACAATTCATGGAATCGAGTTTTAATAATGTAACAGTAAATGCTTTAAATTATACAGTTGTGCCATTTAACAGTTATTCACCATGTTTCAAACTGCAAATATTTGGGATCTTGGATCAATGGCAAGCTAAAAGCCATCACTGTGAGCTGTACGGCAAAATTGGCTTTTAATCTTTGTACATAGAAAGAAATTCCACTCATTTTTATTCATAAAGCTCTAGTGAAGCAGCTTCCAGTCTACATCTCAACACTTCTTACAGTCAGTACAAATGAAATATGCATTAGGCATAAGGTTTGGCTGGTTCTGAATGCACCATTCTCATCCACGGAATTTGGAAAGAAAGCATTTTTCTGCAATGCTCTATATATGTGGAATAATTTCAGCTTCAACTGACTAATAAAATGCAACTTCTTTCTTTCATGTTTTAGTTCATTTAACCCAGATATGTGACAGCTGTGTATTCTGATTGGTTTTTGCTTTAAATTCTGTAAATTAGTTTACAGGATCAAAGATGTTCTTAATGATTGACACTCCTTAATTTGCATTTTACTGTAGCTTTTGCATTTTATTGAATGATTACACTTACGTGGAGTTCTTGGTCTCAGTGGGACAGGTAAATAATGTACAGTGTTGTGAAAAAGTATTTGCCCCTCTTGATTTTCCTTTTTTTTTGGATATTTGTCACACTAGATGTGACAGATGGTTTGAGATCATCAAACAAAGTGTAATATAAGACAAGGAGAAACACAAAACATAGTTTAAAGTTTTAAGTTCATTTATTAGAGATAAACATTTTGCAACACTTTGCCACCTTTAACGGCAACAGCTGCAACCAAATGCTTTCTACATCAGAATAGTCTTTCGCATCACTGTGGAGGGAATTTGGCCCATGATTCTTTATAGACCTATTTATTTCAGCCACATAAGAAGGCTTTAGAGCATGAGCTGCCCATTTAAAGTCCAGTATAAATCATGGTTTTGTCAATTATGGCAAGTTTCTGTGATCCTGAAGTAGTAATGCACTGCCACACCATCACACTACCACCACCATGTTTCACTGTTGGTGTGATGTTGCTGTGGTGGGATACTTTGTTAGCATTTACACCAGATGCAACAGGACCCCTGTCTTACAAAACATTCCACTTTCGACTCATCAGACCACATCAGGGACATTGACTGGATGTGTAAAGATCTGGGACTCAACCCAATTTATTGTAATATTATTTTGTGGTATCCTCACCCACAATACGTTTTTCAATTAACCTGTAAAATTTCTTAATTTTAGTTTAATGTGAGGATTTACGCAGCGATAAAACTTGCAGGAATTTAAAATTATGAATGGCTTATGGAACTTACAAAAAGACAATGAAAAAAAGTGTCCTTTCGAATGTCCTACCACCAGACAAATCATTTACTCATAGTTATAGCATCATTTAAACCCTATATTTATTTGAATATTGAGCAAAGACAACATAGCAAATGTTGAAACTGAGAAATTTGATTTGTTTTTGGAAAAATATATGCCAATTATGAATTTGATGGTAATAACACATTCCAAAAAAGTTGGGATGAGGGCCTGTTTACTGCTGTCTTTCATCACCTCTTCTTATAACAACACTGTTAGCGTTTGGAAACAAGGAGACATTTCTTGTTTCAAATGTTCTCAGTGGGTGAGCGATCTGATCTGCAGCCAAGCCAGTTTAGCATGCTAACTTTTTTACTATAGTGCCATGCTGTTGTAATACATGCAGAATGTGGTACAACATTGCCTTGCTGAAATATTCAAGGCCTTCCCCTCCTTTCCTCTTCCATCATTTCCAAACTGAATTTAAAATTTTGATTCAGCAGACCACAGAACACTTTTCCACTTCCCCTCAGTCCATTTTAAATGAGCTCAGGCCCAGAGAAGGTGGCAGCGTTTCTGGATCCTGTTTGTGTATGATTTGTTCTTTGCATAGTAGACATTTAACTTTTAACTAGCATTTAAGGATCCAGTGATGAAGTTACTGTCTGTTCACAGAAGTAAGTTTTCAGAAGTGCTTCTGAGCCCGTGCAGTGATTTATGCTACAGAATCACGTCTGTTCTTAATGCAGTAGCACTTGAGGGCCCAAAGATCTCAGCTAGCCAATGCTGGTTTTTGGTCTTGTCTCCTGCATACAGATATTTCTCCAGATTCTCTGAATCTTTTAATTATATTATGTACTGTAGATGATAATCCCCTATTCTTTGCTGTTTTATGTTGAGAAACATTATTCTTGAATTGTTGCAATATTTGCCTACAGTCTTTCACATCACGTCATCTTTAGCTCTGAAAGACTCCACCTCTCTGAGATGCTCTTTTTTATATTTAATCATGTTACTGACCTGTTGCCAATCAACCACCAGTTGCTTTTTAGCATTATACAACTTTACCAGCCTTTTGTTGCCCCCATCCCAACTTTTATGGACCATGTTGCTGCCATCAAATTCAAAATTGGCAAATATTTTTCAAAAAACAATCAAATTTCTCAGTTTCAACATTTTGATATGTTGTCTTTGTACTGTTTAATTTATATTTTGCACAGCATCCCAACTTTTTTGGAAATGGGGTTGTATGATAATAGGTGTTAATGAACATTAACAGTTAAGATTATTTATTTTTGAAGGAAATAGATTTTTTTTAAACATGCCCACTCCAAATGGAGAATGACCCATTTACACAGGTTGTCTTTGTCATTTTACATTTTCTTTGAAGAGCTAAAACAATTTAATATGCAAAAGTATGCAAAAATAAAATACTTTTTAGTAATATAATACAGGAGCAAGGTAGCAGATATCCTGTATACATTAAAAAGAGTATCAAGGCCCACCGAGAACTGCATATTAAATCAGTGGTTCATAATCCCAGTCCTGTGGGAAGCCTTTTCTGCATAGCTGAGACTTTTTCCTGCTTCACACCTGATTAAACTTCTCAGCTAATTAACAAGCTTTTTTTCCGAGTCGAATCAGGTGTGTTTTATCAGAAAACATTAAAGAGATGCAATGCGCGAGTCCCCAAGGACAACATCGTACACTACCTTCTTACGCGAACTGCATTCAGATCACCTTTCAAAGGAAGTGTTTAACTAAAAATGGACAGCTCCAAGGTGGACTGGCCTTTCTAGAGAAAATGGATTTCCCCTCAACCCTTCAAACATGGTTATGTTTTGAATTAAGCAGTTTTTTTTTATTCAGAATCATAATGAATGATCACCTTAGTGAGTATGTGGACAATGATTCTGTCCAGGTTAACCTTGTTTGTGTTTCGTATGACGGCTGTCTGGATAATAAAAGTAGAATAATTATATTATAACATGCTGACTGATAGTCATCCATCTGATGAAGAGCCACACCACTGCTACAGTGAAAGGAAACACATATTCAGACACTTTTTTGTTATTCCTATGTATTAGAACACTTGCAGAGCCCAAAACAGTAAGTTGCCATGACTTAGTAAAGCATGGGAACAAGATAATTACATCTACAGCATTTGGCTGACGCTCTTATCCAGAGCAACTTATAATTGGATGATTTTACACAGGGAGGCAAAGGCAGTGTTAGGAGTCTTGCCCAAGGACTGTTATTGGTGAAGTGTAGAGTGCTTACCCAGGTGGGGATTGAACCCCAGTCTACAGCATAGAAGGCCCCTGGTGTTACTCACTACACTAACCAACCAACCAACTAAGCCATTAATTAAGTCGTGGCCACAACTTAGTAAGGTGTGGGGACGAGATTCTAATGCATGGCCACCTCTTAGTAGGGTGATTGCAATGATAAAGCCTTGACCTAGGCATGATCTCGTTCCCACGCCTAACTATGTCATGGCCACACATTAAGATCTCATTCCCACATGTTAATACAGTCAATGTGGCAATGCATTATTTTGATTTATACAGGATTTCACCAGCAGGGCTCCATAAAGACTAGACCCACAGTGAAGCATGAAGGTGGTAGCATCATGATATGAGGCTGCTTTTCTGCAAACAGAACTAAATGCTGTCTAAGGATACATGAATCCAGTGATGTACCGGGAGATATTAGAGAAGAATTTACTCTCATCAGCCAAGAAAGAGGAAAAGGTAGATGTTTCAGTAAGATATTGACCCCAAACATACAGGCAAAATAACTCAAGACTAGTGAGGGTGCTTGGATGGCTTAGCCAGCCCTCATAACCTTGGTAAATTCCCAAAAATGCTAATTATGTCTTATCGTAGTTGCCTGAAAGCGACAGCTAGAAAAATAAGCTACTGTTATTAACCCATTAAAATCCTAACCTTATTACACACTAATATGTATTATTCAGTAAATACAGGATCTTGAGGTTGAGCCATTCTTAGTGCAGAAGAAAACTTTGGAATTACTGGCTATTTAGTTTTTTGGTGCATGAGCATTTTTCCCTACCTATTTGCTCGTATACTGGTCAGAAGAAGCGATTAATACACTGGTCACCACAAAAAACAGTGTATGTCATCTTGTGGATGCTGGTATGCTAACCCAGCACCACCATCATCATCATTAACCACTTAATCTAAATATGGTCATGGTAGCAGCTGGGAGAGCAGAGAATCCCAGACTACCCTGTACCCCGGTCCTAGGATGACCCCTGGATCTCGTCCCAGTAGGCTGTGCCAGGGGTCATCCTGATCAGATGCCCAAACCAGCTCAACTGGCTCCTCTCAATTCTGAAGAGTAAGGGCTCAACTCAGTGTTCCTCCCGGATGACCGAGCTCTTCGTCCCATCAAGTAGTGTGTAGCCTGTCACCCTGCGAGGAAAGCTCATTTCCGCCGCTTGTATTCGCAATCTCGTTCTTTCGGTCATTACCCACAGCTCTTGACCACAGGTGAGGGGCGGGATGTAGACCGACCGGTAAACAGAGAGCATCGTCTTTTGGCTCAGCTCCCTCTTCACCACTTCACCACACAGTGACCGCAGTACAGCTGCCGCCTGTCCCAGCCTGCGGCAGATCTCACGATCCCTCTTCCCGTCACTCGAGAACAAGACCCCAAGATACTTAAACTCCTCCACCTGGGGCAAGTCCTTTCCCCTTACCTCGAGTGGGCAGCCATCCTTTTCCGGGCACCAGATCAGCATAAACCAGCATAAAAGAGCTGTTTTTTCTTCAGCAGGGATAACGTTACACTCTCTGAGCAGTGAATGTAAACCTGATCTTGTTGCCTAAATTATAAGCCACTTCCTATAGCTAAAGTTAACATTCACTACTGGATGAATGTCTTAGGCAGCTGAGAGACATTTTCAAATAAATAGATTTTGTGTTTATTTGCTGAGAAAAGTGTTAATATTTGAATAAATTAATATTCTATAAATTTTGTTAATAATGATTTTATTTATGGATGTTGGTGTGTTTGTTTACCCATTTCCAAGCCGCTCCTCGAGGAAGCCCAGTATTATATGTAGTTAAAAAGCAGCTCCTGGTTTGACCAATCAGTGCTTCAGTAAATTGAGCTCATGATGTAATTGATGATATTAACGAGTCTCTGTGGCGGCTGTGAAGGTGTCCAGGAAAAATATGGACCCGAGAAATTCTTGTTACTTTTTATTGTTTTTCTGTTTATTTGAATTATGAATGTGACTTTATTCTAATGTATATTGTGATAAACTCACTGCTGAGGTAAAGTGTTATAAAATTTGCTTAGATGCCTAAAACTTTCACACAGTACCGGATATAGTAAGAAATATTATTCTAATGCTAGCAGATGAAGAAGGAAAGAGAACATCATCCATTCTGTCAGAACTACCTTCAGTAACGTTTCCAATTTCTAGATATGGATTAATCAGAGTCTGAGTGTCTAAAGTTGGAGAAAGCTGCGTTAGCTGTGTCTGTTTGATAAAGTCTTGTGAAACTAAAAGTAAGTCCGAAAGTCTAAGTTGAACGTCTTTCTTAAGAGATTCTTTTTGTTCAACTAGAGACCAAAATTCTATCTTCTAGAATTTTATTATCATCACCCCTTTTTTTCTGTTTTTTTTTTTCAGGTCTAGATGTTTGCATTCCTTTTTGAGACATGATTAACCAGTTGCTCTTTTCTCTGCCCTCAAGCATCCTAGATAACATAATGAGTTCCCTAAGCAGCTGCTTATGTCGCTTATGAGGTAGAGCTAACTACTAACTACAGGCCTGGTAAAGACCATGTTTTTTCAAACCTCTAGCATGATGTAGCATCTTCAGACATGAAAAAGCCCATTGTAACTGAGTCACTTCAAACATAAATGTAATGAATGCTTCCAGGAGAGGTCAGGCAGTGTCTGAAGGGTCGTTCTGCAGGAATGTGGACGTGTGTGTGTGTGTGTGTGTGTGTGTGTGTGTGTGTGTGTGTGTGTGTGTGTGTGTGTGTGTATATATGTGTGTGTTTGTGGTGTTTCCACTGTGAGCAGGGGATTAGTTTAAACTCTTTAAGAGTCGACTGCTCTTTTGAACTCTACATCCTGCTGATAAAGGCTCTTATAATCCTCCAAAAGCGTCCGCTTAGCCTTTTGGCTGACAGGCGTACATGTTACAACACACACACACTCGCACTGAAGAACACCAACAACAGTTCTAAGATGTCCTCAGAAGAAACGAGCTTTAACAAACTTTAACAACATGCAGAATGTTTCCTTTTTGCTATCTCCCTCTTTCCTTTATTGTCTTTCTCGGCCACATACAAACCGCCTGGATCTGACCCGTGAAGATACGTTGCACACAAATTCAAGGGCACCAAAATTAGTAACAGCACACAAAATCTCACAGGGCTTTACAACTGAATACACACCGGTCAGGCCTGACATTCTGACCACCTCCTTGTTTCTACGCTCACTGTCCATCTTATCAGCTCCACTTACTGTATAGCTGCACTCTGTAGTTCTACAGTTACAGACTGTAGTCCATCTGTTTCTCTGGTACTCTGTTACCCTGTTCTTCAGTGGTCAGGACCCCCATGGACCCTCACAGCGCAGGTGGTGGGTCGTTCTCAGTACTGTAGTAACACTGATGTGGTGGTGGTGTTAGTGTGTGCTGGTCTGAGTGGATCAGTGCTGCTAGTAAGTGGCAAAGTGCAGCTATACAGTAAGTGGAGCTGATAAAATGGACAATGAGCGCAGAAACAAGGAGGTGCTCATAACGTTAGGCCTGATTGGTGCAAGTAAGATTAAAATAACAGAACAATTGCCAACAGGAGAAATTAAGCCTCAGTACTCTGGCTTTTAAAACACATACAACGCCTGAAAAACATTTCAGAACAAGCTTGCTTTCCTAATATTTTCAGGAAAGATGTTTAACGGTTTAGGTACTGTGTAAGAACATGGCCTTCCGCCTTCTACGCTGAGCCTCAGTCAAGCAAGTTGGTCTGGATGGGCTACAATGCTTCAACAGATCAGTGAGATGTACCAAAAGCAGGCCATTAAAGGCTTTAAACATCATAAGCAAAGCCTTGTAGATGCCTTCTAACCGGTAGCTGCAGTACAGCGGCCCTCAAGAATGCTACGGTACACATGCCTGAGCAGTCAGCCCAGGTAGCCACATATCTGCAATGTAGCATCACCCAGGAAGCCACACAGCTGCACTGTAGCATCTTTCAAGTAGCTGAGCCAGGCAGCTTCAAAGCTGTGATGTAGCGTCACTTAAGCAGCCAGCCCAATAGGCAACGGAGTTGCGGTGTGGCATCGCTCAAGTCACCGGTCCTGGTGGCTTTATACCTGCAATGTAGAGTCACTCAAGTGGTCAGCCTTTTGAAAAAGCCTTTGAACCATAGGAGAAAGTCACTCTGGGCTGCTATCTCAATGGATACAATGGCAAGCAGGAATTGGCCAATTGGCTGTTGGCTAGTTCATTCACAAGAGATCTAGAAAAAGTCTAGAGCTGGTTGTAGCTTTTGCATCTGGAGTGAACAAGTCTATAAAGCAGGTCAAGATGGGAAAAATCACAGTAAATCAATCATAAACAGGCTGTTCAGTGGGTTAAAATGAACTGTTTGGTACATTTGTCAGCAAGAACCTCATGGGTAATGAGCTTTCATCCATGAATGGACAGATTCCCCAAAACGTGTGAAGTAAAGACACCTACACAGAGAAGATAACGCTGGAATGACCTCAGATGATTTATTTCAAGATGCTAACCTCTGGGATCGGGAACAGAAAGGTCAGGTCACGTATCTGATCTTACGAAGGATTGATTTCAGTCATGATGTGTTAGGATGAGATTCAAAATTCAGATTTCACCTCAGATCATTATCCTTAGCAATAATATAAATAAACAATTTTGGGGAATTTGTTATACAGCACTGCAATAGAAATGCTAAAAACACAGTACAACGTGCAACAATATGCAAGAGTTTTACATTTCAAACTAGCCTGAGGATTTTATTTTGGGTGCATATTTTAGTTTCAAGTTTGTCATTTGCTTAACATATCAGGATATCATATCATATTTATGGATTGAAATGCTTGTGGTGAGGCTCAGGTAATCACTCTACAGAAAGTAAATAAGTCAAATATGAAAAAAGCAAACTGGAATATATTAAAAACACAAAATATAGAAAAATATACATTTTAAAGTGACTTCAGTGACTGTGTTGTCAGTGGCTTAGTGTTAAGGTGTTATTGTCCATAGCAGATATGATATAATAATAACACTGACAGAGCAACTGAGTGAAGGTGTAGTCGGGGACCCACAGCTTCACAGCTGGTTCAGAAGCCTGACAGCCTGTGGGTAGAACCTGTTCATTAGCTGGGTTGTTCCAGCCTGGATGCTATGGAATCTCCTGCCTGATGGCAGGATGGTGAACAGGCCGTGTGATCGGTGGCTTCTGTCTGACCGGATCTTCTTGATCTTCCTGAGGCAGCGGGGCTGGTAGACGTCCTGTAAGGCTGGTAGTTTGTTACCTATGATGGCTTCTGCCGTCATCACCGCTCCTCTAAGGGCCTTGTGGTCGCAGGCGGTGTACCACTGTACCAGACAGTGATGCAGCCCATGAGGAAGCTCTCTATGGTGCATCTGTAGAAGTTGGTGAGGATCTGAGGAGGCAGACCAAACTTCCTGAGCCTACACAGGAAGAAGAGACGCTGACGGGCAGGTCTCACAATAGTGTTGGTGTGGTGGGTCCAGGTGAGGTCATCAGTGAGGTGTACGCCAAGGAACTTCACACTGCTGACTCTCTCCACTTCGGCTCCATTGATGAACAGGGGAGAGTGACCTCCTCTCTGCTGTTTCCTGTAATCCACGATCATCTCCTTTGCTCTGCTGATGTTGAGACCTCATCTTTTATTGAATATTCTCATAATCATTGTAACTGAATGTAATGTTTGAAAATTGTTGCCACCTTTAGATTGAGGCATCATGATGCATGTATACAGTTTTACATACTCAGTACATAAAGACGTTTGTAGGCAAAGTCTTATGAACAAGTGTTTCCTCTTCAAGAAGCACAGGAAGCATGGTGGAGGTGGTGTCGTGGCTGAGACCTGTGTAGACCTGTATAGTGGAACAGTATCAGTCTTTTTTCACTGATGTGAGCAGATGATTTCTGAAGTGAACAGATCCTTCACAACCTGGTCAAAGCCTCTGGACTGTGCTTCCCCTTACAGCAGAACAGTGGCTCAAAGCTGCTACAGCAACTGTGAAGTTTTTCAAAGCCAAAAAGAGGAATCTTCTTAACTGGCCAACAAGAAGTCAATGGCTTGGCCTGAACCCCACTGAGCAGCATTTCACCCACTGAAGACTAAATGACGGAAGACATTAGGGCTCCAAAACTTGCAGGAAGCAAAACTGGCTGCAGTATAGTCTAGTGATGTCTATGAGTTACAGACTTCAGGCAGAAATCAATTTCAAAGGATTTACAAGCAAGTTAATATTACTTTATCCATTGTCTACAAACAGCCCCTGATTCCTATATGGTTCACCTAATACAGACGTAAATACTTCTAAATTAAAACTGAAGATTCTGCACTGTGTCATCATCGTCACTTACTGACTGCACTGAACTTCTCAAATTAGTGAATCCACCAGGAGTTACAGTGTGGCAGCAATCGGTCCATCTAGCCATCCATCAGCCCATCATCCTCAGACCTGTCTTAACACCCTTCCCCTCTCTGACATCATACTGATGTATCTCTCCATAACATCCCTCCATCATCAGGCCTACTCCGGCCATCATTCAGGAGAGAGAAATACCGTTTTACCCAGAAGGCATGGAAAATAGATCTTCCACCTCCTGTGATTTAAGGCTACTGTATATGCAATCGTTCAAAACTAACATGCGGTGATTAACCGAGGAAAACCTTAATGAGATTACCTGAACAAATAAACACTGAAGATGCCAAATTTTTCCTCATGGAGAGACGCCAACCACCAAATATTCATCCTGGGCACATTCAGTCCCCACAAAGTATCAAATACCAGTGGGAAACCCTTAGGGTCCACTCGGCCTTTACAGAAGGTCTGATGGTTTTTCTGGAAACTAAAACAATACCCACAGTATTTGTAATGTTTAGTTCATTTTAACAGTAATTTTATCATGCTGTACTTAAACTCTGCAGTTGTTGTAGTTATACTATTATTTCATTATTATTTCTTGGATGGAAATCTTGAAATGGCCAATAGAAAATTATCCAGTCAGGATATCCTCGGCACAATGCAGTCAGACAAGTACCGTTCTCCTGGCAACCTCCAAACCCAGACTCATCCATCGGATTGCCAGACAGAGAAGCGTGATTGGTAACTGTAGAGAACACATCTCCACTGCTCTAGAGTCCAGTGGTGGCGCTTTACCCCACTGAGAGCGACCCATTCTTTCACTAATGTCTGTAGAAGTAGTCTGCAGGCCTAGGGGCTCGGCTTTATACACCTGTGGCCATGTAAGTGACTGGAACACCTGAATTCAATGATTTGGATGGGGAACTGAATACTTTTTCACAATATAGTGTATTTCTTAAAACAAAATGCTGAAAAAGAGCAAAACTGCTTACATGTGCAGGCTAAATCAGTGACTGTAACACCACACATATGTTTATATTACTCTGATGCTTTGCTAATGTACTATGACAAATCTCATAGTGGCACTAAATTAATGAACACAGTTATCATTATCATAGAGGTTGTTTTTGTTTTCTCTCATTTTTTGACTGTGTTTGTGGCTGAAGCCCTAGCTCTAATCATCATGGTTGACCACTGCTACTAAACATACACACACACAGTCATAGCAGAATACACAGTAACACTACTGTAGCACAGGGTTCATAAGGCTACATAACACCCTTATTACAAATGACAGAAACTAGGAGGTGTCATTTGTTATAAAGGTTTGCCAAATTTGATGTCAAGTTGACTTAACATCTGTCAGGTGACACTTTCTGGGGTGAATGAAATTACATAAACTCAGTATCTCAGTGTGCACTATATGGCCAGAAGTATGTGGACACCTGACCATCACCCCTACATGGAATTGTAAACATTCCATTCGAAAATCAGGAGTTGTCACCCCTTACAGCTATAGCGGCCTCAACTCTTCTTGGACTGCTGTCCACAAGATTTTGGAGTGTATCTGTGGGAATTTAACTGCCCCCGATGCAGTCATTGTGCTGATGTTGTTGATGAAGTGTGGAGCATCATCGTGAGTGACACTAAAAAGATTAGGCGACTTTTACATGCTAGACACTTCAGCACTCATAGAGCAGGGCTGCTAAGTTACATGCTTTGTGGCTGAGCTGTTGTTGCTCCCAGATGCTTGCATTTTACAACAATAGCACTTACAGTCGTCTAGGGCAGATCTAGCAAGGCGTAACTGACTTCTGGTGAAGGTGGCATCTTATGAGAGGGCCATGTTCAAAGTCACTTAGCTCATTCTAATGCCAGTGTTTGTCTATGGAGACTGCATGGCTATGTGCTTGATTTTATGCACCTGTTAGAAATGGGTGTGGCAGAAACACTTGAACCCAATAATTAGGAGTGGTGTTCACATACTCCATATAATGTGTATATAGGTGCCATGTACCCTAATGAACACTGCTCTACACTACATCAATATTGTAATTTCTTTAATAATTAGCCAGATAATTCAGTGAATTCAGTTTGCAATGCAGGTAATGGCTCTGAATTCCAGCCAGCTTTATTTAGGACTGCATATCCTCTTTTATTCCATCTCCTGTCTTTATATGAGATCTCTCTCTCTCTCTCTCTCTCTCTCTCTCTCTCTCTCTCTCTCTCTCTCTCTCTCTCTCTCTCTCTCTCTCTCCCCTCTCTTTGACCGACTGTTATACTGTCCTCTCTCTAACACATGGACACTTCTAATGAGGCCCTTCTCTAAAGCGCACACACACACACACACAAACACATACACAGCTGTCACATTAACATGCTCTTCACCCTCTTAAACACTCCATCAAATGACTGGCACAAAAGTGCTCTCAGTGGACCACAGTGACCTGGCATCATGCTTGTTAGAGACACACAGAGAGAGGGAGAGAGAGAGAGAGAGAGAGAGAGAGACATTATGACAGAATCTTTTCATTGTGTTATGTCTTAAGCCCCAGCCACTTCTTTCAGGGGTGGCGTCTGTAGAAGGTAAAGAAAATGTCCAATTTTACAGCACCTCATTTTCAGGGATGACAGCACAGGCAGCACTGGAATGGGATACAGTGGCACTTTGGACTGGAACATCAAAACTGGCTGGTTTGTAAGGGTCAGATTAGACAAGCTGACTCTGCTATGTGGCAGTCTGTGGGGGTTTGTTTGGGCAAATAAAGCTATGGCTGTACTGCTGCCAGTATCTTTGGGTTTTTGCAAATGATCTCTCAGAAAAAAAAAACTGTGTTCATCCATGTCAAATAGGCCAAACCTGAAAACAACCATATTATCTAAATTGTATTTGCATCTGTGTCAAATAAGCAAACCATTAAAATAGTTAGCGGAGAGAGCTAGCTAGCTAATCTGGATTTCATCTGTGTGAAAGCCCACTATGACTGTCTCTACCTGGCAGGGTTAGTAACTAGCTAGTCTAGCGCTTCGTTCAAATAATTTCCTTGTTGAACTGCTACCAGTGGGAAAAGCTCTGCCTTTTTGCGAATGTTTTCCTCAGAAAATTACCTTTTTTATCCCTGTTAATGTCACGATTGGCCCCTCCCAGTCCTCCATGTGCTTTTGTTTTGCTTCCTTGTTTTTTTTTCCAGTCCTGCCCCCTTGTTTCCAGACCCTGCCCTTCACTGTACCGCCTGTGTTTATCACCTGTGTCTTGTTAACCCTCGTTGTCTCTGTATTTAAGCCCTGTGTTTTTCCCTAGTTGTTCGGTGGCCTTTGTATTCTTGTGTGGTGTATTATCTCGTGGTCTTTGTTCGATCCTGTGATGTTTTGTTTATTTCCGGCCTCCGTGGCATTTCCAGTCTGTCTTTAGTTGTGTCTGTCCCTCGGTACCCCCGTGTTGGCTCTTTGACCCTGGACCGTCTCGACCCTGATTTTGGATTTGCCTTAATAAATCTCGCTTATCTCCGGGCATACGACCGCCTCATCATCGCTCTCCTGCGTTACAGTTAACTACAATAGCTAGCTGAGCCTGCTAAAAGCCAGCTAGCTAGTCTAGAGATTTGTGATTTGTAGAGATGTTTTGTCATAGAAGGCCCCTTACTATATTGATACCATTGAAAAATCTCTGCCTTTCTGCAAATATTTTCCTCAGAAAACAACTTGTATTTTTTTATCCACGTCAAATAAGCCCACTATGACTGTGTCTAGCTGGCGGGGCTAGCTAGCTAGCGAGTCTATGTGACGCAGAGCGATGAGGTGGACGCACGTGTTGAGATAAGCGAGTTTTATTGAGGGCAAATCCAAGGTGGTGGTTGAAACAATCCAGGGTCAACAAGCCAATACGGAGAGAATGAGATTCAGACATAACGAAATAAACACAGGATCCAAACGCTACACTTCAAACAGAACAAGCAGTACATCCAACCCAAACAGCACATCTAACATCAAACAAAGGCCAGTGAAAACAAGGGGCAAACACAGGGCTTAAATACACGAGGGCTGACTAGGGATAACAAGACACAGGTTGAAACGCAGGTGGCAAAAATCAGGGCCAGAGTCAGACAACAAGGGGGCTGGACAGAGACTCAAAACAAAGAAAGCGCGTGGGCAGGACCAAAACACAACACGCACACATGGACAGGACTGGGAGGGGCCAATCGTGACAGTCTAGGGCTTTGTTTGTTCAAATAATATCCTAGCTGAACTGCTACCAGTGGGAAAAGCTTTGACTTTTCACAAATATTTTCCTCGGAAAACAACTTTTTATCCGTGTCCGCTACAATAGCTAGCTTAGATTTCTTTAAGGGCGTTCACTGTATTGATACCATTGAAATCATCAGAAAACAACTTGTATTTTTCATACATTTCCATGCTGTAATGATAGTGTAACGCGAGACCAGGGTAGAATCCAATCGCAGGTTTATTGAGGATAAGGTTAAACCAATCCAAAAAACGTACAAACAGAGGGGAATCCAATCATCGTAGTCGGGGTACACAGAAGAAAGATCATCCAGAGGCATACAAACAAAGGGAAATCCTAAATCGTGGTCAAGTTCAAACAGAGCAAGGTCATACACAAAAAACACAGAGAAAGGACAAAACGCTTCGAAATGGCTATGGGAAGACAAGACGTCGCAAGGTGAGTTCAGAGCAGCGTGCTTAAATACTGAGCTAATTACAGATTAGATGCAGGTGAGTGAGTGCTAGAACTGGGGCGAGAGTGACCTCCTGTGGGCAGGAGGGGTAACTGCAGGGCCAATCGTGACAGAACCCCCCCCCTGACGGTCGGCCCCAGCCGACCTAACTGCTCTACGAGGACGACCACGAGGACGGGGGGCAGGACGATCAGGGCGAGCCCTGTGGAAGTCATCGATAAGGGATTGGTCCAGAATGTCCACAGCCGGAACCCATGACCTCTCCTCCGGCCCGTAGCCCTCCCAGTCCACAAGATAGAGCAGTCGTCCCCTACAACGTTTAGAGTCCAGCAAGGTACGCACTGAGTAGGCTGGGGCTCCGTCGATGTCCAGAGGTGGGGGAGGGTCAGCCACCGGCACAGAAATCTGAGTAGCAGAGGCAGAAACAGGTTTGAGAAGGGAAACATGAAAAGTGGGAGCTATCCTATAGTGTGAAGGCAACTCTAAACGATAAGATACTGGAGAAACCCTTTTGATAATACGGAAGGGACCTATAAAACGTGGACTTAACTTCTTAGAAGGAAGTCGTAGTCTCAGATCACGTGTTGACAGCCAAACCCTCTGTCCAACCTGGAAGGCTGGAGTAGGACCTCTCCTCCGGTTAGCCTGTACTTCCATGCGGCGGACGGCTCTTCGTAATCGTACGTGAGCCTCCTCCCATGTTTGTTGGCTCCTATTCTTCCATTCATCTACTGCTGGTACCTGACTAGGCTCAGAATCCAAAGGGAGGAAGGGAGGCTGGTATCCTAGGACGCATTGAAAAGGTGTGATACCTGTGGCAGAGCTGATCAGGGAGTTCTGTGCATATTCCGCCCAAGGGAGAAACGAGCTCCAGTCATGTTGATTGCGTGAGCAGTATGAGCGAAGAAAACGTCCAATCTCCTGGTTTAAACGTTCCACTTGCCCGTTGGATTGGGGATGGTATCCTGAACTGAGGCTGATGTTGATGCCCAGGACTTTACAGAAGGCCCGCCATACATGTGAAGTAAATTGGGTGCCCCTGTCGGATAATATATCCTCGGGTAGACCATAAAACCTGAATACCTTTTCGAATAAGGTTTCAGCCATCTCCCAGGCTGTGGGTAGTTTCTTAAGGGGTAGCAAACGACAGGACTTCGAGAACCGGTCTATAACCACGAGTATAGTAGTGTTACCATTGGAGGAGGGTAGGTCAGTGATGAAGTCTACCCCCAAATGAGACCATGGACGTCTAGGGATTTCTAAAGGGACTAACAACCCCGACGGAGGGGAGCGAGGAGTCTTGCTCTTGGCACATTCCTCACAGTCTTTAACAAAGCGATGAGTATCCTCTTCAGAGGTAGGCCACCAAAACTTGCGTTGAAGCAACTCCACGGTGCGTCTCATGCCAGGGTGTCCAGCGCTAGGGGAAGCATGAACAATTGTCAGTACACGAGTGCGCATGGTCTTGGGTACATACATTTTACCTTCGGGACATTCAGCGGGGACCGGATCTGTGGCATATTCCAATTGTAGCTCTCCCTCCAGATCCCAACTGACAGGTGCTAAGACACAAGAGTGAGGGAGTATAGCCTCAGGTTCACAGTGGTTGGCATCCTCGGTGACGGAAAACATGCGTGAAAGAGCATCTGCCTTTCCGTTCTTGGAGCCAGGCCTGTAGGTGACAGAAAAATCAAACCTATTAAAAAACAAAGACCAGCGAGCCTGACGGGCATTGAGTCTCTTAGCCGACCTTATGTATTCCAGATTGCGGTGATCCGTGAAAATCAAGAAAGGATGTCTTGCACCCTCCAGCCAATGTCTCCACTCCTCCAAAGCGTACTTCATGGCCAGGAGCTCCCGGTTTCCCACGTCATAGTTTCTTTCGGCAGAATTCAATTTACGTGAGAAGTACGCACACGGGTGCAGTTTGGGTGGCACTCCGGTTCTCTGGGATAACACAGCCCCTACCCCAGTATCAGACGCATCCACCTCTACTTCAAAAGGCAGATCTGGGTTAGGGTGCGTCAGAATAGGCGCAGTGGTGAATCTCTCTTTCAAAGCCTTGAACGCAAGATCAGCAGTAGGTGTCCACAGCAGGTGTTTCTTCTGACCCTTGAGCAAGGCGGTGAGAGGAGCAGCTACCATACTGAAGCCTCTGATGAAGCGACGGTAGAAATTGGCAAATCCGAGGAAGCGTTGCATATCCTTAACAGTTTTCGGCTGTGGCCAATTGACTACCGCCTTGACCTTGTCAGTACTCATGCTGACACCTCCTGGTCTAATGTCGTATCCCAAAAAAGAGAGTTCCTGCACATGGAACTTGCATTTCTCGGCCTTCACGAACAATCTGTGGCGAAGCAGTCTCTGTAACACGGACCTCACATGTCTGATGTGCTCCGAGAGGGAGGACGAGTATATTAGGATATCATCCATAAAAACTATGACCCACCTGTCTATCATGTCCCTTAGGACATCATTAACAAACGCCTGGAAAACGGAAGGAGATCCGGATAAACCAAAGGGCATGACCAGGTACTCGTAGTGCCCTCTGGTGGTGACAAATGCCGTTTTCCATTCGTCTCCCTCCTTTATACGTATGAGGTTGTAGGCGCTCCGGAGGTCCAATTTAGTGAACCATTGAGCGTCTCTCAACTTCTCCAGGGCTGAGGGGACTAAGGGCAACGGATATGGGTTCTTAACAGAAATAGCATTGAGACCCCTATAATCCACACAAGGACGGAGACCACCGTCCTTCTTCTGGACAAAAAAGAACCCAGCAGCAAATGGAGACTTGGAGGGTCTGATGTGGCCCATCGCAAGAGCTTCATCTATATATGTCTCAAGTGCTTGAGATTCTGGTTCTGACAAAGGATACACTCGACCCCGGGGGGGAGTAGTATTAGGTAACAGATCAATGGAACAGTCGCCGGGACGGTGTGGGGGGAGTTGGGTGGCGCGTTCCTTGCTAAATACCTCCATTATGTCGTGATAACAGTCCGGAATGACCGAAAAATCCGGTTCCTCTGGGCTTTCAATAGTTGTAGCACGACATGGCAGGTCGAGACAATGGTCCTGGCAATAATTACTCCATTTGAGAATCTCCCCATGTTTCCATGAGATGACAGGATCATGTTTAGCCAACCAAGTATATCCCAAGATAATGGGGTGATCGGGAGAGTCAACGAGAAAAAAGGATATTTTTTCTCGATGAAAGAGTCCAACCTGGAGGTCGATGTCAGGTGTTTGTTTGGTAACTGTCCCTGTGCCCAGGGGACGACCATCCAGAGCTTTTATCCTCAGCTGGTTGTTCATGGGTTGGAGGGGGATTTTGAGTTGTTCCGCCAAAGCAATGTCCATGAAATTCCCAGCTGCTCCCGAATCTACAAGGGCTGATACAGAAAATGTCTCAGCGGCCAGTATGCACGTAACATCTATAGACATGTGATTCAGCAACATATCAGTGAATGACACGCTTACCTCTGCCGTCCTGGTTTGACCAGGACGAGTCGGGCATGATGAGCATAAGTGGCCAGCTTGACCACAGTACAGACACAGGCCCTCTCTGCGCCTGCGTTGTTTCTCCTCCGGAGTTAACCGTGTCCTCCCCAATTGCATAGGCTCAGCTTCACGTGGAGAAGGTTCTCCCAAAAAAACAGGAGGAAGGGACTCCCTCAAAAGCCTCCTTCTTCCACGGAGTAATGTATCGAGAGATATGGCTGCCTCAATAGCCTGATTAAGAGTCAGCTCAGGACCACGAAACACCAGTTCAGCCTGAACATCCTCTCTTAACCCTCTCATGAACATGGTCTTTAGCGCAGGTTCACCCCAGCCACTGCCCGCCGCGAGCGTGCGGAAGTCCAGAGCATAGTCAGCCGCAGAGCGGGTGCCTTGTTTTAAGTCACATATTTGAGATCCCACCTCTTTTCCGGTGGGAGAATGGTCGAACACAGCCTTAAACTGAGAAAGAAACCGGCTCTCGGACTGTAATATCGCACTATTTACTGTCCATAGAGCAGTGGCCCATTCTTTAGCCCTGCCAGTGAGCAACGAGATAACAAAATGCACTTTATCTGTCTCAAGGCGAAACTGTGAGGGATTGTGAGTAATATAGAGAGTGCATTGCATTAGAAAACTATTGCACATACCCGGAGAGCCGTCATAACGTTCAGGTACAGCTATAAATGCAGAGGAGTGCGAAGGATGGCCTCGTGGTTCGGGACTCGCAGCTTGATACGAATCCTGGCCATGTGGGGCTGCCGGCGTGGAAATTTGCTGCAACAAACCCTGGACTAGCTGTGCCAACTCGTCCAGTTTCTGGTCCTGGGAAGTCAGCCGTTGTTCCAAACCTGCTGGATCCATTTTAGGCGACGTCTTATGTAACGCGAGACCAGGGTAGAATCCAATCGCAGGTTTATTGAGGATAAGGTTAAACCAATCCAAAAAACGTACAAACAGAGGGGAATCCAATCATCGTAGTCGGGGTACACAGAAGAAAGATCATCCAGAGGCATACAAACAAAGGGAAATCCTAAATCGTGGTCAAGTTCAAACAGAGCAAGGTCATACACAAAAAACACAGAGAAAGGACAAAACGCTTCGAAATGGCTATGGGAAGACAAGACGTCGCAAGGTGAGTTCAGAGCAGCGTGCTTAAATACTGAGCTAATTACAGATTAGATGCAGGTGAGTGAGTGCTAGAACTGGGGCGAGAGTGACCTCCTGTGGGCAGGAGGGGTAACTGCAGGGCCAATCGTGACAGATAGCTGCTAGCAAGTCTAGAGATGTATGTGTGCAAATAAGTTTTCCCTCAGAAACCTTTCTTTTTTTTGGTCCATATCAAATATGCACACTGTTCTAATGATTATTCGAGATACCTGATAGCCAGTTAGCTAGCTATTCTAGAGATTTACCCTGATTAAATTGTAAATTGGCCTGCTAATGGCAAAGCTGGTGGTCCACTGGTTTTTTCCCCAGCGTTTTCCTGGCGGCCCACTGGTGACAGAGCAGAGTAATAGACATAATTCCACTTATCGTTGCTTATTTTCTTTAGTTACACTTCATAAATAATTTAAATCCAGCACAGCGTCAGCAACAATATCGTCTATTATCCCAAATCAGTAGGCCTAGTCGTTAATTTTGTTCTCTCAGTTGTTGGTGATATTTGTCTTAGCCTTTAATATTGAAAAGAATAGACTGTTTGAATTGAAAATCTGTTTGAAGAGATTAAAAACTAGCCAGAGCTTCTATGTATGAAAGTAATCTGGGAGGTCCGGGGGCGGGCCAGCAGTGGCAAACAGTCGAAGGGGTGTCGACCATATCAGCGAAACAATGCTGTACAGCTTCCAGTGAAAAATCTCTACCTCTTCAGAAAACTCCTTGGTTTCTTCATCCCTGTCAAATGTAGGCTGACAAGTGGCATTTTTCATCGTCTGTAAATGCTACAGATATCCTCAATGTGACATTAGACAGATTTAATGTAGGCTATTAAAAACGCGATAAGAAGTCCTTTTCCCACCCGGTGAGGATAAGGACGAAGCTGGGGGGAAAGGCGCTACGCTCTCCATTTCTCTCTCATCTGAAGTTGGAGGTTCTGCAAAGCTCCCACAAAGTTATCTTGTCTTTATAATTAGATCTTTCTCTTTACCCGAGCTGCTCAGTTATGATATCTGCAACTCCAAGTCCAACTCCCACCATTCAAACTGCCCTCTGCTTTGTAAATATGGACTAGCGATCGAAAAAAATCGATTCTCATTTAATCTTACGCCTTCAAATCTGCAAGGTCAGGCTGTCCTGAAGTGAGAGGCGGAAAAGGGAGAGCAAGACCGAATGACAAAAAGAGATAAACGTCTTTTTGCATTTGCCGCTTCACTAAGGGAAAGAAAGCATGCTTCCAAACCCAGACAGGGAGAATAAGTGAGTGAGCCACTTAAATGGCCCATTTTATATGCGCCTTGTATTGTATGTACTGCGTTTTTCCCTTGAAATCCACTTAGAACTATGGATTTATGTAACAAGATGATTCATTCATTTTTACCTCACCATTTTCCTACGTTTTTGGTCTCTGGGTATTAAACTGATTTCTTACTATGCTATTATTATATGAATATGTCTCTGCTGTTGGAATGTTGTTTTTCAGTTTTTAACATAATTTGAAAGTACCTGTCGTCCTTTACATTGTCTAAAAATTTCCTAATGAATGGACCAAAATAAATGGTCCAAAATGACTAGGAAAAACATCCAGTTACCTTGACTTACATTAGAAGTAAAGCATGATTTTTCCTTCTCCTGTAAAGTTACCAGTTTGGAGATGCAGAGTTTTGCAGTGAAATGCTTTTGAGTTTGGCAGAAATCTATGCAACAAACTGTTAAGGTCAAACTTCTCAGCAATGACGGAAAAACAAAAAACTTAAGCCTCTCCATTCAGACATCTATAACCAGCAGTCGTGGGCTGGAGGTTAGGGAACCAGCCCTGAGGCCAGTTCAACCCCCTGAGCCGACAGTAGGTCACTGAAGTGCCCTTGAGCAAGACACCAAAAAAAAATATTTTCTTATCAGGTCAATCTTGATCTTGTGGGCACACCAAATACACAAATTGTGCCTTGTTGTGTTTTTATTTTACCAAAAATATTCCCACTGAAATCTGACCTGGATGGTGCTAGTCTTAGGTCACACTTACATTAGCATGACCCTCACCAATCGCAAGGCTGATGTGGTTTGTCCCACCCACACAGCTTTAACAAACCTTTGATCTCTCTTTGCTCAAGATAAGGACACTTACTGAGAGAAAGCTAACCACCAACCACACATTTTCAATGGGAGACAGGTCTGGACTGCAGGCAGGCCAGTCTAGTACCCGTACACTTTTACTACGAAGCCACGCTGTTGTAACACGTGCAGAATGTGGCTTGGCATCGTCTTGCTGAAATAAGCAGGACGTCCCTGAAAAAGACGTTGCTTGGATGGCAGCAGATGTTGCTCCAAAACCTGGATGTACCTTTCAGCATTAATGGTGCCATCACAGATGTGCCAGTTACCCATGCCATGGGCACTAACACACCACCACACCATCAGAGATGCTGGCTTTTGAACTTTGCGCTGATAACAATCCGGACAGTCCTTTTCCTCTTTGGCCCCGACGTCCATGATTTCCAAAAAAACAATTTGAAATGTGGACTCGTCAGACCACAGGACACTTTTCCACTTTGCGTCAGTTCATCTCAGATGAGCTCGGCCCAGAGAAGCCTGCGGCGTTTCTGGGTTTTGTTGATATCTGGCTTTCGCCCTTGCATTGCAGAGTTTTAACTTGCACTTGTAGATGGAGCAACGAACTGTGTTCACTGACAGTGGTTTTCTGGAGTGTTCCTGAGCCCATGTGGGAATATCCGTTACAGAATGATGTGGGTTTTTAATGCAGTGCCGTCTGAGGGGTCGAAGGTCACGGGCATTCAGTGTTGGTTTTCTGCCTTGCCGCTTACTTGCAGAGATTTCTCCAGATTCTCTGAATCTTTTGATGATATTATGGACTGTAGATGATGAAATCCATAAATTTCTTGCAGTTGCACGTTGAGCAACATTGTTCTTAAACTGTTGGACTATTTGCTCCCGCAGTTGATCACAAAGTGGGAACCTCGCCCCGTCCTTGCTTATGAACTACTGAGCCTTTCAGGAATGCTCCCTTTATACCCAACATGACACTCACCTGTTTCCAATTAACCTATTCACCTGTGGAATGTTCCAAAGAGGTGTTTTTTGAGCATCCCTCAACTTTCCCAGTCTTTTGTTGCCCCTGTCCCAACTTCTTTGGAACATGTTGCAGGCATCAAATTAAAAATGAGTGAATATTTGCAAAAAATAGAATATAGGTTGAAAACGATTTGCAAATCATCGTATCCTGTTTTTATTTATTTTTTACACAATGTCCCAACTTCATTGGAATTGGGGTTATATTATAGGTCTTTTAAGCCGTGTTTTATTCAATTTCTACCTTGTTTTTTTTTTTTCAAAATTTGCCATATACACATTTTTAAAGAATTTTTGTGCTTTAGAGCCTGACAACGCAGCTAAATAACAACAATTTTCTTTATTTTTGGGCTCTTGATTAGGCTGGGGAATCCTTGCTTTTAAGATTTGTACATTTGATTCATTTGCATCAGCACTTTTAATGGCCAAACACTCGGGTGTGGAAAAATGAGGGTATAGTAATGTATGAGGAAGCCATCTGGACACATGGAGCCTGTGAGTATAAAATATCGGGCCCAGAATGGATAGCGCCATTAAGAAGAATGATGAACATGGTTTTATTGTAAATCAATCATGCGCGTTATTACCAGCAACGGCTTCATAAGGAACTATTATGAAGTAAAAGACAGCACCGCAGGAGAGCTTGTGTAGCTCATAGTGAGTCAATCACCCACACCGTTAAAGGCTTTCTCTAATAACAAGGCCATAATGTAGCCCACTTTGTAATGCTTTGTGTGTCTAAAAAAAGGCAGTTCTGCCTAAAAATACTCAGATAGAGCATGAAAAGCGATTTGCATGATCATAAGCGAAAACGCTGAAGATGACAGAAGGAATGCCAACGGGAGGCGGCTAATGACATTTGGGAAATCCAATTTCTGAAACGTTTCCCTTCCAGTCAACAAGCGAACTATAAAAAGGCAGAGGGACACCTCATGTTTGGAAGAAGAGGCTTTAAAACACTCCACGCTCCCAGTGGAAGCTGACGAATTTCTGCTGACTGACAAGAACACACACTTCTAGATGTAGGAGGTAGACAAGATCACCTAATGATAGACAGCACAAGTATTATTAGAACAGTCTGGGTCTTTATTCACTCTGTTTTTACACAAGAGACAGGCTTTAGAAGCTACTGTATGTTTCACACTATGGTGATAATGCCTCAGATGTGATGATTTGACTTGGAAAGGCTCTTATCCTACATCTTTTCTGTATTTTTGACATTTATGTGGGTTTATGTAGTCCAAACAGTCCAATTTTCCAATTTTTCTCTTTATCCCTCAGAACCAAACAGAACTGTTTGTTTGTACTGTGCCTTTAGGACTGATATATGTATATGGGATGAAACATTCCTTATAACTTCAGTGTGAATGGGTGGGGCTAAATGGGTGAATGGGTGGGTAAGCTGGCCCTGCCTCATCACTCAGTACAACGCTAGCCGACACAAGCATCTATTAGCTGATGTAACAATTACTTTGAGTTCTCCTCCATGTGTCCTGGAGAAGCTTTGAGGCTACGAGAATCGTCATGCATCTTGGGGGATTGACGTGTGTTGGAGGAACTTCATGTGTCTTGGAGGAGTACCACATTCTTGGAGGAGCACCACATTCTTGAAGGAGTGTCACATATCTTGGAGGAACTCTACACGTCTTGGAGGAGCTCCACGATTCTTGTAGAAGCATCATGTAACTTGGTGGAGCATCCCATATCTTTGAGGAGTATCATGTGTATTGGAGGAATGCCGTGCATTTAGGAGAATGGTTGCGTGTCTTGGAGGAACTCTATTTGTCTAAGAGGAGCTTTATGTGTCTAGGAGAATGTTCATGTGTTTTAGAAGAGTGTCACATGTCTTGGAACTCTAGGCATCTTGGAGGAGCTGCATGAGTCTTGGAGAAACTTTACATGTCTTGGAGGAACTCCATGTGTCTTTGAGGAGCATCATATGTCTTGGGGAACTATCTTGTGTCTTGCAGGAGTGTTATGCACCTAATAGAATCATCATGTGTCTTGGACAAACTCTCTCTATTTGTCTTGGAGGAACTTCATGGTCTTGGAGGAGCTTAGGATAATCGTCATGTGTCTTGGAGAAGCATCATTTATCTTGGAGGAGCATTATGTGTCTTGGAGGAGTGTCACATATCTAGGAGGAGGAGCTCATTGATTCTAGGAGATTTATCATATGTCTTTGAGGAGCATCACATATCTTGGAGGAGCATCATGTGTCTTGGAGGATTGTCACATGTCTAGGAGAATCATGACATGTCTTGCAAAACCTTTGTTGTCTTTGTGTCTCAGAAAATTGTCATATGTCTTGGAGGAACTCTATATGTATTGGAGGAGCTCCATGTGCCTTGGAGGAGTTGCATGTGTCTTGAAAGAGCATCATGTATCTTGGAGGACCATCGCGTGTCTTGGAGGAGCTTCACAAGACTTGGAGGAGCTTTATATGTCTAGGAGAATCACTACATGTATTTGAGGAATTCTATGTGTCTTGGAGTAGCATCATGAGTCTTGAAGGAGCATCACGTATCTTGGAGGACCTTCATGTGTCTTGGAGGAGCTTTACAAGTCTTGGAAGAGCTTTATGTATCTAGGAGAATCACCCCATGTCTTGGAGCAACTCTGCATATCTTGGAGTACATTTATGAGTCTTGGAGGAGCATCATGCATCACGGAGGAGCTCCATCTGTCTTGGAGGAGCTCCATGTATCTTGGAAGAGCTCCACATAGGTTGGAGGAGCATCATGCATCATGGAGGAGCCCCATCTGTCTTGGAGGAGCCTTGGAGGAGCTCCACATTTCTTGGAGGAGAGCCTTAGCTGTTGGATGGAGAAAATTGGTTTTAAAAAAGTCAGCTAGCTTGTTGGCAATGGAGTTTCCACATTGCAGTCTCAATACCGCTAGCCACTGCTGAAATGTAAAATCAGTGCAAGTTTGCTAACTGCACCAAAGTGAACTCATGTTGTTTGTCACCAGTTTTCCCAGTGTGAAGCACATTCTGCATGGTGGTAACTGGTGGAGTACAAGCTTTCATAACCTATTATTCATTAGCCTTTTAGCTCCTGTGCAAGAACACCAAACAAGTATTTATTGCTCAACTACATTTGGGGAGGGAAAATGTGCAAATGGAATTTTTTACCAAAGTTTTACACAAATTTTTGATTCTTTCTATAAATCAGGAGTGCCCAAACATTTTATCTCATGGGTCAAAGCGCAAAAAAAAGCAACAAACAAATAAGAAAGGTTTCTAATTCAGTTTTTGGAAATGTATTTCATGACATTACACTATATTTTATTATAAAATGGGTAATACTTTCTATATCACATTTGTAAGCATCTATAAACACATTTATAACAGATTACAGTGCATTCATAAGGCATTATAAACATAGTTATAAAAATTTACAATGAATTACCCGTTACAGCCATGTTTATTGTACATTATGAATTGTTAATATAATCCATTATAAGTTGTGTTAATAACATGCTATACTTTCAGTTCCAAAGAAGTCAGTGGCATAAAGACAAATACACAAAGTTTATTTACGCCCTGAGATTTCCAGTGTTTTATTTGATCATAAAGTCACTGTGGGGTGAAGGCCTGGAGGGGGAGAGGCGAGTTAGTAAAATGCTGCCACTGTAATTTGTTCCCTCACTGGTTCTAATATCAAGTGCTAGAACCCTTCACTCTGTAACACAATACTACCATACAGTACTGTGATGCTGATTTCTGCAAGCGTTCTATTGGATATGCAGCGTTAAGTCAGTGCCAGGCTAACGGTGGTGAACATTGACAGTGGTGCACATTAACAGTGGTGAACATTTAACGGTGGTGAACAGTAACAGTGGTGAACAGTAACAGTGGTGAACAGTAACAGTGGTGAACATTATCAGTGGTGAACATTGACTTTCCCACATTGGGTGAAACTCTGATGTTGCTCTAGTTTAAACTCTGACATTTGAAGCCTGTAATGAGCTTTATTGTGTTTTAGTGTTTCAGTAAATCCTTCAGTAAATTCTTCAACTTGAAGCCTCAGTCTAAACCCTGGAGGAGGCTTTAGTCCAGTAGCCTCACTTTACTTAGAGCGGACTAATACAGCTTATGAGCTCTTGTAATGTGTTATGAACTCTACTTATAATGCATCATGTTAACAATTCATAATGCATAATAAGCATGGCTACAACGTGTGATGCGTTTTTATAAATATTTATGCCATGTTTATTACACCTTTTTGCCTTATGTATTATAATATGAATGTGTTTATAGATGCTTACAAACATGACATTCAAAGTGTTATCTTTTTTTTTTCCAAAATTACAATAAAAAAGAAAATGAAAAATAAAAAAACCTAGGTACAGTGCAAAAATTCAAGAACACAAAATATATACAGGGCGGCACGGTGGCGCGGTGGGCAGCGCTGTCGCCTCACAGCAAGGAGAGCCTGGGTTCAATTCCCCTGCCGGGTGACCAGGGTCCTCTCTGTGTGGAGTTTGCATGTTCTCCCCGTGTCTGCGTGGGTTTCCTCCAGGTTCTCCGGTTTCCTCCCACAGTCCAAAGACATGCAGTCGGGCCAATTGTTACATTGCCCCCTGAGTGTGAGTGTCTGTCTGTGTCTGTCTGCCCTGCCATGGACTGGTGACCTGTCCAGGGTGTATCCTGCCTTCTGCCCGATGACCGCTGGTATAGGCTCCAGCATCCCCCCCGCGACCCTGATGGAGATGCGGCTTAGAAAATGGATGGATGGATGGATCGATGAATGGGTGGATGGATGGATGGAAAATATATACAAAAATTTCTCTTATTGAGTGAGCTGGTAGGGTTAAGGGTAACTTTCTACAAGTACACTTAGGCATAAATCATAAGCAGCATTCTTAAATTTGGAAAATATACAGCTTTCTTTGCAACTGTTCTAATTCAAATGAACTCTACTGAAAGACCCATTTGTTATGTAACCCTGCCCTCATTTCTAAGATACATAGTCTGTCCAGCTAATGAGCTGGGAGCCCACCAGCCTTGCTCTTAGCCATTGGAAGAAGATGCATATTGAGATGTAAGCTAGAATGCACACCAGTGTGAGGCAAGGCTGGACATCTAATCCGTCAGGCATGATGTAAGATTTGCCAGCTGCACAGATTTGAATGCTTTCAATTGAAAAATCTACCCAGTTCCTTCCAAATGGCAGAAATGTTTTTTTTGTTTTTTTGTTTTTTTTTGTCTCAGTGTAAAATTACCATTTGAACAACAAACCCAGAAAAGGTTTGTTCCACATTATGTTGGAATTGTAATAACAGTGTTTATCAACATCAGCCTCCAGTGCTTCTGTGAAAAAGGCCACACCTGGTGATCATTAAGTCTGGAATCAGAACAATCAGCTGCGCTGTCTGTAGGAGCAGAGCGAAAACAGATCGTTTAAATCTGCTGTTATTAGAGAGCCGTTCAACCTTATTTTGTTTTCTGTGAAGGCAGCAGATATTACTTCCATATTTTGTAGTACACATCTACACCAATCAGGCGTAGCGTTATGACCACCTCCTCGTTTCTACACTCATTGTCCATCTTATCAGCTCCACTTACTGTATAGCTGCACTCTGTAGTTCTACAGTTACAGACTGTAGTCCATCTGTTTCTCTGATACTCTGTTACCCTGTTCTTCAGTGTTCAGGACCCCCATGGACCCTCAGCAGGTACTATTTGGGTGGTGGGTCATTCTCAGCACTGCAGTAATGCTGACATGGTGGTGGCTAAAATTGGGCAGTCGTGGGCTGGAGGTTAGGGAACCAGCCCTGTGACCAGAAGGTCGATGGTTTGATCCCCTGAGCCAACAGTCCATGACTGAGGTGTCCCTGAGCAGGACACCTAACCCCCAACTGCTCCCCGGGCACTGCGGACAGTGCTTCCCACCGCTCCGAGCAAGTGTGCTCACTGCCCCCTAGTGTGTGTGTTCACTAGTGTGTATGTGGTGTTTCACTGCATGGATGCGTTAGAATGCGGCGGTGAAATTTCCCCACTGTGGGACTAATAAGAGTCACTATATATATATATATATATATATATATATATATATATATATATACCCCCAGAAGAAATCTGGGTACACGACATCTTTGACTTGTGAGCAGTACGCTAGTTCACCAACAACATCTTGCTTTGCCAGGCATTGAAGCAGATTACATTAGTTTATCTGAAATGGTCCTGTTATGCCGCCAGACTGTCCCAGCAGCCTTTACACACAGAGAATATAAAAAATCGAGACAGGACAGTGCTGTCTTTGTTCCTGAAGCCAGTTGATAAGGCTCATCTGACCAACAGCATCATGATGTTATCTTATCAAGCGACGCAGCCATGGATAACGGTAATAAAACATGTTAGCTTGTGAATTACACCAATAAATCGCTACAGCATTGTGAGAACCTTGAGATTGGGGACTTTATTGAGATGATTTATTCTTTGCCTTCATTGTTTTTGTCGGCATTCAATGACGGGAAAGGATGTGCAGTACCTTTTAATGCGACGGAGAGCGGTAAATGAAGGTATTGTCTAACATGTAGGGAGATCAATCTGTAATGGGAGGGAGTGGAGAGAGTGTCCTTACAGCATGACGGTCTTCATCTGTGAAGAATATGTAGGTCAGTTCGAGTGTGATGGACTGTCATCTGGGAAGAGAAATGAAAAGAGATGGTCACCAATTAGCATTAGGCAAATTTTGGCATGCTACTTGGCGGCTAGCTTCCCTTCACTGTTTGCCACATTGACGGTTTGGTTGAATTATTTCTTTAATATAAGATTTCAACAAGTTTTTATCATTGCTAGTGCTAAGGGTGACTACATACACCTCCCATGCTGGATGAAAAAGCCTTTTATAGCCCAGTCTCAGAAGAGCACAGTTTGATGATGTCCCTTCTCACATGAATCCAACTATGCTGGATTTAAGCCCGCTAGGATTCACGCTTGGCCATCTTCCATTATCTATTTAACCCCTCAAAAGGCCATGGCCTGCCAGTGGGCTCAAAGTTTTATTAAACACTTCTGGATTTTAAGGGGTTAAACATAGCTCGATCTGAAAGGAACTGATTGGGGCCTTTCTCTTTTAAACTGAACCCAATCTGAGAAGAACTTGAAGTTGGGCCTTCTTTTATCAAATGTAGCTTTATCTGAAAAGAACAATGTTGGGTCTTCCTCTATTAAATGCAGTTATATCTGAATCTGCATCCCTCTTAAATTTAGTCAAATCTCAGAAGAACTGAAGTTGGCCTTTCCTCTATTAAATTTGGCCCAATCTGAGAAGAACTCGAGTTGGGCCTTCCATTATTATATTTGGCCCAATCTGAGAAGAACTCGAGTTGGGCCTTCCATTATTAAATTTGGCCCAATCTGAGAACAACTCGAGTTGGGCCTTCCATTATTAAATTTGGCCCAATCTGAGAACAACTCGAGTTGGGCCTTCCATTATTAAATTTGGCCCAATCTGAGAAGAACTCGAGTTGGGCCTTCCATTATTAAATTTGACCCAATCTGTGAAGAACTCGAGTTGTGCCTTCCATTATTAAATTTGGCCCAATCTGAGAACAACTCGAGTTGGGCCTTCCATTATTAAATTTGGCCCAATCTGAGAAGAACTCAAATTGGTCCTCCCTCTATCAAATTTAGTTCAATTCATAAAAAGAACTTGAGTTGGTCCTGTTTCTAATAAGTACAGCTCTTTTTGAAAATAACTAGGTTGGGCCTTCCTCCAACAAATGTACACTGTATTTGAGAAGAACCAGAGCTGGGCCTTACTCTATTAAATGTAGCTCTGTCTGAAAGGAGCATCTTGAACTGCCCTTTGTGAAGTTAAGCCCAAACTAAAAAGAACCAAGTTAGGTCTTCAACTCTTAAATTTGGCTCCATCTGAAATCTGTAGTGCTGTATCCTCTGCAGAATCTGCCGGTGCTGTTAATGCACAATTTTGTTCTATTACCTTCTTCATATACTTCATTATTGCCTGTAACACTGTAAGTGCAATATATCACATAAATATTCCACCTAGTGAGTTGTGCTACGTTTTATGGTTCATTAAGCTCAGTAAAAACAATAAAATTTTATTCATTCAAATCGCACTCAGAGCTCCATACTATAAATCAAAACGATGTACTGCGGACGGTTCGGAATACACTACATGCACCCTATAGAAGCATGTACAAAATTAGATATTAAAGCACTGAGCTGAAGTATTAAAGCAGCATAATGTCATGAGATAAGATGAAATGAGGGAGATTAATGATGAATAATGAATAGGAAAAGCTGTATCAGGTCTCATACAGAGGGCACTGAAGGCAATAGAAAACTAATGAGAGGAGTTCACACCGTTAGAAGGCTAATTTACCCACTGATAGCTATATATGATGCAATCTTTCTCATCTTTGTGTTTCCAGCAGGGCTCTAATGAATCGCCTGAACGTGCTCTCGGCCTACTCATCAGTTTGCCGTTCTTGCTTCATTGTGTCGTGTGCTGGCTAATGTTGCTCTTCCAGGAGCTTTAACGTGACCAACGGCACTATAGGTGCCTCCAAACTTCTCATTTTAATGAGCTGTGAGTGGTCTTGTCCAAATGAACTGTGGTTGAGTGTAATGGGCCATGGTGCAAATGCTTAAACAAGACCTTTAAAAAAAAAAGAGCTAGCATGACCTCGGTTTATTAATTGCAAGCCTTGAGAACAAACCGTGCTAACCTTTTTCCCCAAATGTTAGCTGCCAATTCCTTTCTAGTCTTTCTCTGTAGCACAATAGCTAACAAGCAGGAGGAGTGAGCGTTAGCCTAGGCTTTCTCTGAGAAATCTAACCAATCAGATGTTCTCACTACCCAGGGTTGGCTAATGCTCTCTGAATTGAGAGCACTGTCAGATGTGGCCAATGGACGGCTGTGTTATTGCTGGAAACTGGAATTAGCCTCCCAGCAATTGGCTAACAACCTTCTCAGCCAATCACTCCAAACAAGATTTTTGAAACTAGTGTGTCCTGCAGTCCAGGTAATAAGGCACTTACTTGTGGCCTGGTAAACATAGCAAGTTAGCAACAGAAGATATGTAAGCTAACTTTAGCCAAGAGGGAAAATGGGCTTTGAGTAGTAAACTACTCCATCTGTCTTTTGGTGTAAATGTATTATGTGATAAGGTTTACACCTATAGACCTCTGGGTTGCCAGACCTCAATATGATACCTTACGAAGACTTATGAAAGGGTTCCTAAGGTCAGAGTTTGGGCACTGGGGTCATAAGAGGACATACTAGAGATGTAATAGGAATGCACTTGCTCTCAGTTAGGCTCGCCTTGGAGAGCTGATTACCTGTTTCTTAAAAGGACTTGGGGGATATGGGGCAGTTTCCTAGAAATGCAAATGAGCAAATAAAAGGCCTTGTGAACATGGGGGTGATACCCTACAGAGCTAGTGACGAAAAGACGTGCAATATACACCAAACAAAGCAATTACACAAGGTTTATAAATGTTACGCTCTGGCTTCTCAAAAAGGTCACCCCAGGAAATTAACCAGGACCTTAGAAACCCCTTCACAGGGGGGATACTTCCTTACAGTATCATGGAGTATTATTGAGGTTTGATCGATCACTTAAAGAGCTGAGGGAATATAGGACCCTGGAACCAAAGGCCCTAGGGATCATACTGCCCGGGGTACATAGGACTTTGGGAATGTAAGACCAGGGGAACAAAGGACCCTGATAATGTAGGATCTTGGGTACATACAACCCTGGGAATATAAGACCCTGGGATCATACAACCCTCAGAAGATAGGATGTTGGGAACATATGACCCTTGGAAAATGGGAGCTTGGGAATAGACAATCCTGGAAACATGCATCCTTGAAAATATAGGACCCTGGTTCATAGAACCTAGGTACCATATAAGCCTAGGAACACAGGGTCTGGGGAACATAGGGCCCAAGGGTGCATATGAGCAGTGTAGCACCCTGGAAACTCACAGCCCTGAGATCTCTGGGAACAGAAGTACATGCTCTATGGAATAGGTGAACTCAAAACTTTGTGATTATGTAGTTAGCAAGTGAGTTTTCCACCACCTCCCAAATTCCAAACATACCCCTGCTGAGCACCATCAGTTCTTACATGCTGACTTACCGAACTCTCAAATAAAAAGATAATAACCCCAGTGAAGTCCAGAACTTTTCCAGAGAGTCCTAAAACTTCATCTGAGCTGGATCTTTGGTGTTTTGCTGCCGCTCGAGTTGACGGATTGATCCTGCTGAGGAGACAGCATGGAGTCAGTGGCCAGCCAGTGAGACGGAGAGAAAGCTCCAGCAGCCACATAGAGGAAGACAGCGGTCTGTCCACAAGCCTTTAAAGGGACCATTTAACACAGGCAGACACACATACACACACTCAGATGAGCCGAGACAGACCAGCAGGCACACATTCAACTGGCTACTGCTTCAGAGAGCTGTTAATGTCGATCTAAAACTCTGCGTAATTTTATTTTCTTCAGCAGTCAGTGCCCAGTTGGCCATTCAAACCCTGAGCCTGGGCCTCTATTAGATTAGAGTCTGAGAAGCAGATATGATGTGCAAGAGGCTGGAAAGCTTAGCCAGATATGTGGAAGTTTGTAGTAACCATTAAAAAATTTGGAATTAATGTTGGATGAATGTATCAAATGATTCTGATATGCTGGATCTGCTCAACTTCATAGCTTTTGAATTATCAGTACAAAGCTACCTTCTAAAGTGACTTCTGAAGTGAAGTTGATATCCTTGCATTTCAAAAGTGGTGATCAAATCTAGAGGCAGATAACTTGACCTTTGAAGGATTAATGTGAACAGAGTCTACGTTTTAGAAATCATTGTATATTGATTGCACATCAAATATCAAGACAACATCACATCGTTTGGCCTCCTATCCTCACTTTTATCGGGGGTATAAACAGTTTCACTATCTGAGAGTTGACAACGCAGCTCGTTATCGTCTTGCTAATGTTATCCATCAAAAGAGTCTTGGGATCCTAGATGATAATGAGTTTACCAGACGTGATGCACCTTTTCACAGTTTTTGCTGGAAAAATTAAAAACTTGGCAATTAATATGAAAAAATGGACCTTGTGAGATTCTATATGAGCTGAGTGCATCTCAGCACGGCAAGGAAAAGGTAGGGCAAAACTACTAGAACTAAAGACAAACTATCGAGATGATACACTTAGATAGCGAGTGACAAAAAGTGTAAAGTAAACCAGAATTGCACAAAGCTTATACATGTCATTCTATGGCTTTTCAAATATTTGACCCCAAGAATTTAACCATGACCTTAGGAGCCCTTTCGTAGTCTTCCTTACAGTATCATTCATGTTTGAAGGACCATTTAAAGAGCTGAGGGAATATAGGACCCTGGGAATGTAGGGCTTTGGGAATGTAGAATGTAGGACCAGGGGAACATAGGTCCCTGATAATGTAGGACCTTGGGAAAATATGACACCAGGAATGTAGGACCCTTGAAACAAATGAATTTGGGAACAAACGAACCAAGGAAAATAGGAGAGTTCCCTTTATTGCTAGGGTGTTACTGAATGAAATGTAGGTTCTTTGGAATGTAGGACCAGGGGAAAATAGGTCCCTGATAATGTAGGACCTTGGGAAAAGATGACCCCGGGAATGTAGGACCCTTGAAACAAATGAATTTGGGAACAAACGAACCAAGGAAAATAGGAGAGTTCCCTTTATTGCTAGGGTGTTGCTGGATGAAATGTAGGTTCTTTGCAATGTAGGACCAGGGGAAAATAGGTCCCTGATAATGTAGGACCTTGGGAAAATATGAGCCTGGGAATGTAGGACCCTTGAAACAAATGAATTTGGGAACAAATGTACCAAGGAAAATAGGAGAATTCCCTTTATTGCTGGGGTGTTACTAGATGGTTGCTAAGGTATTGTAGGGTCAACATAGAGAAAAAACACAGAGTAGGCCTCGATTCCACCGTAAAAAGGCCAGAAAGGCATATGCAAAGCACTGAATTCATGTGAGGAGGTCATCACTGTCCAAATATTTCATCCGCATGGTGTCCAACTAAAAGCCGCCATTCTACAGAAACGTCCATTTTTGTGTCCCTAGTGTTTACAGATATATTACAAAAAGAAAACAAATACATATTATAGAATATATAATGAAAGTCCTCCAGGAGTCGTGTCACTGGTGCGACTGCATAACAACAAAACTCTTATTTTGAAATAAAAGTCACACCGATGATGTCACTCGACCTCCTTTGACCTGTTTTCTGAGGATTTATGAAGAAAAGCTCATGGTGAGTCCACTGCGTCTCTCAGTTCTCAGAGATCTTCTCATTCAGCTCATGATCTCATATGAAGCTTCTAGCTGACGTCACTGGTGTGACTGACTTTATTCTGAGGTCACTGTGAAAAAATAAAAAACACAAATGGATTAAATTCCATATTTTAGTGGATGTTCCCTGATGGACAGCGTGTGGTTTGATGTTCTGTAGCCGCCGTTTAGTAAAACGCACTGATCATTAAAAACGTCTCTGGCGTTTCCCTCGTTATGTGGAACACCGATGACGGTCAGTGAGACTAGTGACTCCTATGGAGATGTAGCTTCACAATTTTCAAGCCATCATTCAGAAACTTAAATGCCACACAATGCAGCGGAGGCTTGATTCTGACTATCTGGTGTTGGGGTGGAAGCTGAAATGGAGGCTTTGTTTTTCCCCTCTTTCCATCAGTGCTGCCTGTCGATGAGCTCCAGCACCACCAATCGGTGACCCGTCTGAAATATAAATGGGTGGAATGTGTTTATTTGCCCATCCGGACACGGAGCACAGATTTGACGTCATCATTTTTGAATATATCGCTGTAATACCGCCCAACCCCTGCTGTCGTCCTCTGAGGAGAAGAAACGTTTGGCTACATCTGAAGGGAAACGCTGGTAGAAAGAAAAATGTAACAGCTTGTGTTTTTGGCCTCGTCCTCCTCCTCGTTTTGTGTAGGAAGCTGCTGAGCTGTCAGGCCGCGTGTTAAACCGTTATCAGCTACCTGGCACGCTTGCAGAGATGACCTTCACACACATACACGCTCGCAAGCATCAAAGGCAGCGGAGCAGATATGAATTCAACTAGGGTGGGGTACAGGCGTGAAAGAGCTGTGGGCAGTTAGAGACCCCCCCCACCCCCACCCCCACTCCTCCAGCTCTGCTAATGTGAAATATTCTCATACGCCGAGCTCACAGCACGCCGTGACCCGAATCAGATGGAGGACGACCTCAAAGCGGTCAGGGCCATTCCACCTCAGTACAAAATTCACTAAACTCTACTGAGTCTCTAGCTGTTCTAATCAGTTCGGTAACTTCGGTAACAACAGTTGGGTTGTTGAAGCTTTAGAGTCGCTACTTCACGTCACATATTCTCAGGCCATGCCACGACGCTAAAGACGAATTCAGTTCGGCCCCCTTTTCTCAGTTCCGCTCAGTTCGACTCACATCAGTTCGTTTGGAGAATTTCATAACTGTCAGTTCAGTTGAGTTCAGCTACTTTTGGGTATTTCGTGATTTTATTTTAGAATTGTTTACTCACGCGGTTCTACGTATCCCCTTTTCAGGACATGTTTACCGTCTGCAGTTTGTCTTTTTTCACTGGAGCTAGACAAAACATTCTGGGTGACTCCGACTTCCATTAGTTGGCCACATTAGCCTTGTGTGAAACCAACCGTGTCTTGGCTGATTCACTGCATTTGGGCTCAGGAGACAAAACTGGAAATCTTTTGTTCAACAAATCATTCCTTTAAAGAGTAACTACACCCCGCTACTTTCAGCTGACTCCACTGCCAGGCACCATTTGAAAAACGCTCAAAAACAGGAGGGGCACGCTGAGAGGGGGTCTGCAGTAATGTTTGGGTTTGGAGGTGGGGCTGCGAGGGGAACCAGGCGGGCTGGTCAAGCGTACACCAGCTACCAGAAAATATGAAGAGAGACAGAATCAAATGCCACTTTTGCAACTGAGAGTCTTACGAGGCTGGAGGTTTTTCTTCACTACCATCCCCGTCTTCGACGATCACCTAAGGCCTTGAGCCTTAACAGTATGAGCTGCTGACTCAAGCCGCCGAAGAGTTGACGTAGTGCTGGAAAATGATTAGCAGCAAGTGAGAGAGGCGTCCAAACATTCCCTAAAACCAGCTCACTTCTGATGATCTGTACAGGTCCATATTCGATATATAGCCACGTCCTGATTTCACCGGTCAGCCAGAATTTGCCACAGTGACCCATAAATCCTTACGTTCTCCAAGCTGTTCAGGGCGCTTACTGGGTGTTACACCCGATTCAGTTCCCACTCAAATTCACATTCCCCTGTATAAACAGAACCCGTGGCGCACTCACTGAACAGAAATCAACGGCAGGTTATTATTATTATTATTATTTTTATTAATATTGTTGTTGTTGTTGCTTATGTTGATTTCTATTCAGTGAATGTGGCGTCCGAGGTGATTTGTGAAGGAAAACGTGAATCCTGACTTAATTGGTCCTTCGGGTTATTTAATAATATGTTGACCATTATCAACCTTTATTTCACACTAAGCTGTGGTTTACTGGCTTGTTTACAGTTGGTACCAACAGGTGGCGTACCGCAGCCGTGTGAGGTGGTGCTGGGGGTATTTAGCTCAGTGCGTGAGGGTAGTTATCTCCTCGGGCTGGGCTCCTACGCGCGAGTGGGGCATCATCTAACGCTGAAGATGTTATTTTTTAGAGCAGTGCATTTCAGCTGTTAATGGAAAATCAGGTCTTAGGGTGGAGTTACTCTTTAAGAAAGGACGACGGGGCTTTTCAGCTCTCTGTAATGCAGCGCTGCCTCATCGGTGTTCTCTCACTACAATACCCAGCATGCTTTAGGAGAATGCATCATGCAAGCACTGGGTATCCCTGTGGCATCAACCAGTCCTGACTGCTAGCCACCGATAAATACAGGCATTAGCTTGGTTGTATTCACTAGCCTGCCTTGGTTGTCAGACAAAATTGTCAAATGAAATCGTTAAGAAAACACTGATCCTGACTTTATTCAGCAGAAAATGAAACTTCCAGCCAGAAAAAAGAAGCCAGACTGTGGTCAAATGTCTAGGTAGCCAGGTAGCTTTAGCTTTTAGCTTGTTGAAGACACTAACATGGCTGAAATGAGAGCCACTGAGCCCTACCCCTCTGTTTTGCGTGTTCACGTCTAGGGGTGGGGTGTCCTGATTCTTGTTGAGGTAGAGGGGTGGGGCGCAGTGTTGGGACTACATGGCCCTTCAAACGGAGGTTTTTCAGAGACTCCAAACAGAGAGATGTGAGAAAAAAAGAAAAACCAGCAAGACGGAGAACAAGAGACCAGAGAAACCCACAAATGTGAGAATTTTCTCTGTTAAACGTTACGATTATCTCTGTTTTATCTTAGTTTAATGTGGTTTCAGTGGATTTTGGTCGTTTTTCTTCATAACAAGCATAAAAATCACTAATTGTATGCTGACGTCTCGGTAGCTAGCTGGCTAACTTCCCGTTCCATCCTTAAATAGTCCAGCAGTTCTGACGCCTGAACCTCCCGAATGTAACTGCTGCTCCATTTAAGGTGGAACGGGAAAATTTGAACATGAATCTGGTGAATCTCTGACTTCAGCATCATATCACTGAAGAATTAGGGGGGGTGATAATAAATAACTGCCCCCCTCTTTGAAGGCATATGATCCCTAAATGTAACTAAAGTCCAGCAGTGAGGAGCTGAACTTTCCCCTCCTCTGCTGTCCCTGCAGACGGGCAGGGTCACCTACAGAGCAGCGCTGGTCGCTCTTAATGAAGTGATGCTCTTTTATTAGAGGGTCTTGTTTCAGAGAAGATCTCAACCACTGCCCTGTAGCTCAGCTTCAAGGGGTTCAGGTGACACTTGAAAACAAGGGGTAGGGTTAAAGAGAAGAACTGGGACTGGGCCAAAGTCTCTCCCTTCACAGGTGTACCTGCTCTGTCATGTGGACCTCTAACCAATCAGAGGCCTGGCTGGTCCAGTTGGGGGAGGAGCCTGTTTTAAAAGATGCCTTCAAGCTGGCTGAATAGACAGAGGACTGGTCATGTGTGCTGTGGTTTAGTTCGGGCTTTAATGCTGTGTTGGAAGTGGTTTTTTGGTTAAACCAGAACTGCCTTTAACCTTTTGTTCACAAGACTGTGTTTTGTCTCTCGGGAAGGTGCTTTAGTTGCTATTTTACCTGGACTCTTTCACCTTTTCAGTTCCCTGGGTCAAAGGGTGGGCCACATGTGCACTGGCCATCGAGGGCATTTTTTTCACTACACAAAGTGGCGACACTTTTAGCACCAGGTGTATTCGAGGCTTTTAACAACATTAACATTTTACTCTTCAAAAACCTACTTGCTTAAAATTTCAGTTAAAATGGACGTTAAAAGGCTGTTTTTTCCACCGGACAAAGTGGCGCCACCTTCAGTGCCAGAAAACCGCTTTTCCCATAGTCCAGCCGTCCTGCAGTGAAAGGTCAGTTCTATGGTTTTTAGGGTCGTTTCAGGTGCCGAAGGCTGTCAACAGGACCTAATTGAGAATTGTTGCCTGTTTTTGCCAACACTTGTAGCTGAAACCCCTGACCATTTAGCAAATTCTTTACTCTTCACAGCAAAGATAACGATGCCGAGCTCCACCAGAGCGTGGTCTAGAACGCTACGTTGACCTCTCCATCGCTATTTTCGAGGCGTTCGAGGCGACTGAAGTTGGCTTGAAAGCCAAAGATGACAGTTAGCATTTACGCTAGCCTCCACAGAGTTGGCCCATCTGTCCATCAGTGGTCTCTCACTACAACACCCAGGATGCTTTAGGAGAATGCGTCATGCGATCAATGGGAATCCCTGTGGCGTCAACCAGTCCTGACTGCTAGACAACCATGTTAGCGTTAGCTGCCTTGGTGGTCAAACAAACGTCTCAATCGCTTTTTCTAAGAATTATTTATTCGTATTGAGTTCAATGTGGCTGAAGTTAGTTGGAAAGCTAAAGACAGAATGACTTTGCTCATACTTTCACACTCAGTAGAGAAAAATATAAGCTTTGTTTGATTTATTGTGACTGTAGACGTTCCTTGTGGTCAAGTTATGCTAATTAGCAAGCAAGGCAGCTAATTGGCCAACGTTGGGCTTCTGGAGTGGCGTAAAATATCTAACGTGATTTGCCAAAGAGAATAAAAATCTCTCCGTATAAAAACGAATGAGAGAAATGATTAAAAAACGTCCCGGTTAAACAGCAGCAACAGCCGGTTCGCTGTGCAGGAATTAAGGATTGAATAAACGCAATAAAAGTGCATTTTTCAAACCTGGCATTCAGTGTCAATCATTCACATCCAGCCCCTTTAGGATCCTACTTGTATGTTAGCACGAAGCTAATGATCCCCAATGAGCCGTTTTTGGTCATTCTTGATTAAACACAGGCATTTGAAACTTACTAAAGACTTCCCCGGTTTTACTTGAAGCTTGTAACATTAACTAGTATCTTAACTTGTGGCCGTTTCAGCTGCCGCCACTGTTTTCCATTTCTAACAGCTTGCTCGTTAACCTGCTGCTCATATTCTGAGTCAGCAGCATATCTAGAACTTATGAAAGGCCTGGAGTGAGTGGTCAGTTCCACCGGAAGTTCCTAATTATGTTCATTGTTAGTGTAACGTGTTAACATGTCTGATCCACTTGTAGCAGTGCAACACACACTAACACACCACCACCACCACCACGTCAGTGTTACTGCAGTGCTCAGAATGACCCTCCACCCAAACAGTACCTGCTCTGTGAGGGTCCTGACCACTGAAGAACAGGGTAACAGAGTATCAGAGAAACAGATGGACTACAGTCTGTAACTGTAGAACTACAGAGTGCAGCTATACAGTCAGTGGAGCTGATAAAGTGGACAGTGAGTGTAGAAACAAGGAGGTGGTCATGATGTTAGGCCTGGGCAGCGTATGGGCAGAGTTTAAATACAGTATACACGATGATTTTATGTTGAAAAATGAGCTAAGAACAACACATATCACTGAAAGCCTTCACTGAAGTGAAGGAAAAGGCCTGTGAAAATACTTTCATTTGGGTGTTCAGACGCCTGCAGGGCTCCGTAGTGTGGGTTGCGCTCACAAGGCTATAGCAGTTTAGAGAACTTGCTACGGAGAGCAAAGAATCGTTTGGGTAATTAACACAGAACTACATCAACAGAAGGGACGGTGAGGGCGCGCGTATGGTGCACGTGGTCAGGGATAATTAACACAGACATGCCTCAGTGAAACGCTCATGTATGTTTGAAGACGGGGTTAATTAACAAATGCCTGAAAGTAAAGCTAATGTATGTTTCATGGTCAGCTTCTCTTTTGTTGTAAAATTAGCAAACAAAAGCACTTTGAACATCAGGCAGTGCAGTGTGACATGATATGGTTACTGATCCAAACTGTGAACTAGGCCTGGTGTCTGTGACTGAACTCACACCAACACATCCAGGTTTGGTACACCTGGCAACCGAGTCGAGAGAATTCCTGGTGGGTCAGTACCGTTTTGGGTTACTACCAAGTGTATATCTGTAGCATTTTAGGGGCTAAACCTAAGGCCCCCACCTCAAGCTGTATAACCTCGGCTCGATGATAGAGTCTCAAAGATTAGACAAAGCTGGTAATGTTAGAATCTTAGGCCTGGTTCACACATGCTGCATCTGTGTGGTGTGAGCGACGTGAAATGTCTTGCTTTTCGTTTCAGTGCCCATGTCAACTGGTCAGCACTTTCCCCACAGGCTGCACGTCCGAAGCGGCAGAGCATCCGTGATACCACATTGAAGCAGCACGGTATTCTGAATAGATCCAATGCAGAGTTATTTTTTTCTGCACGCCACAGCAAAATATGCTCAAATCAGCCATAAAATCAATGAAATCAAACAGAAAACCACATTCAAACTTGAAAATGCTATGTTTGAGTTTAATTTAATTCATGATAAAATAGTAGTTAAACACTCTGTGCTGTAAACAGATTTCCCAGTTGGTCTACCAGGCTTGAAACTTTTGCCTAATCACAAGTCAGAATGCTGTCGAGGGTAAACAAACATAGCATACCTTTTTATAAATGATATTTTTACTGAGCAGAGTGACTGATGTGACCATTTCTTGACGTTGTCATTTTTAAATAAGCATGAATGGCCCTTAAAAAGACATATAGAAGGCAGCATGTGTTGCTTCAAAATGTGTAAATACTCTATCTTTCAGCATTAGTTGTGCTTTCACAGATGTGCAAGTTAGCCACTTATACCCCTCTATACCATAACAGATGCTGGATTTTAAACTTTATGCCGGCAACAATCTGTATGGTCCTTCTTTGGTCCAGAGAATATTGCATCCGTTATTTGCATAAACAATCTGAAAGTCTGACTCGTCAGACCACACTAAACGTTTCCACTATGCATCAGTCCATTTCACATGAGCTCGGGCCCAGAGAAGTTGGCAGTGTTTTTTTTGTTGTCATATGACTTCCACTGTGCAAAGTACAACCGTTTGTCAAGTATTCCCAAATCCATGCAGTGATATCATCACAGAAGTGTGCTGGTATTTAATGCAGTCCCATCTAAGGGGTTGAACATCACTGGCATTCAGTTTTGGTTTTTGACCTTTCTTTTTACCAGGTCCCTGAATCATTTGATGACATTATGTACTGTAGAAGGTGAAATATCTAAAAAACCTTGGGCCTCATTCACCTAACATTCTTAAGACCATGTCATGAACCTGACGTTCACTTTTTCTTAGGACCTTTCTCAACAACACACTTAAGAAAATACTTAAGAAAATATGCTGTTATTTCAAGGCAAAAGTGTTACAAGTAAACAAAAGCCGGTCCCAGATTTTTGCACAGTCCTGCAACAGTAGCGAGCAAGTATATTACATTGTCATTTTTTATAGATGAATGTCATTTTTGTATGCATACTTAATTCCATCTAAAATCTTAAGTTTATTGCTACCTTCAGTTTATTACTACTTTAAATCCAATGCCACAATAAATCCACTCCTACCTTACAGCCACAGCTGCCTTAAATTCACAGGCATCTATAATTAAGTACTGCCTTAAATCCTTTGTTACCTTAAACCCACTGCCACCTGGAATCTTGTGATACCTTAAATTCATTGCTACCTTAAAATCACCAACACCTCCTTAATTCAATTGCCAAGTTAAATCCACTGACACTTTAAATCTCAGGCTACCTAAAATTAATTACTACCTTAACATCTACTGCTCCCTTAAATTATTGAAAGTTATTTCTGTATGAAGGGTCCTTTTTTTTTCCTTCACACTGTGTTTACATTGTTGTATCGTCAGAGTTTGGGGACTCTTCATGATTGTGATCTAATCGGACGCCTCGCTGGACGGCTGTTCAAATGTTTGCACCAGCGAGAGAAGAAAAGTCTCTGAAAGTGTGTGGATGAATGTTGCTCCGCAGAGGCTCCCCTGCTTTGTCGGCCTCGGCTGGATAAAGCAGCATTCCAGGTGTGAAGGTGAAATGGAAGAGAATTACATGCACGTGCACCTTTCTGTGTGTTTAATGTGCAAAAAAGAGAGTGGCTGAGGCATGAAGGTGAGAGCTTCGCACACTCCCCCTAGAGCGTATTTACAGCAGAAAAAATGTTGATTATACAACAGCTGCTGCTACTCACACGCAGCTCGCGGCTGAGGAAGAAACGTGCATTGTTCAGCTGCAGAAAGAGAGAAAGAGAAGCTTTGTAGTGTGGAACGCCCCCTGCTCCGGTGCACTGCTGATGCAGGACAGGATAATTGCTGTAGCAAAGCTCCTTCCACTGCTCACTCTGAGTGGCTTGTTTTGGCAAGTTGGTTGAACTTGAAGTCTCAATGGGACGAGAAGCTTCTGTCTGAGTTTAAAATGCCACATTTAACATAGAGCATTGTAATAAACTAGACACCTAGCTGTAAACTGATGGTTTATTTACAGTGTAAAGTACGACCCTGTTTCCAAAAATGCTGGGATACTGTGCAAAATGTAAATAAAACCAAAATGCAATGATGTGCAGATCATTTAAACCCAATATTTCACTGAAAACAGTGCAAAGACAACGTATCAAATGTGGAAGCTGAGAAATGTTACTGCTTTTTGAAAAATGTTTGTCCATTTTTGAATTTGATGGCAGCAACATGTTTCAAAAAAGTTGGGACGGGGGCACAAAGGGCTGGTAAAGTTGTGCTGGCTAACACTGCTAGCGAACTGGCAACAAGTCAGTAAAATGATTTAGTATAAAACGAGCGTCTCTAAGTCTTTCAGAGGTAAAGATGAGGAGGGCTTCACCACTCTGTGAAAGGCTGTATGATTAAATGCAACAATTCAAAAATAACATTTCTCAACATAAAATAGCAAAGAACTTCTGCTTTTCATCGTCTACGGTACAGAATAACTTTAAAAGAGTAATAGAGTCTGGAGAAATCTCTGTCTGTGAGGGACGAGGCCAAAACCAGTATTAGCTGGCTGTGATCTTTGGGCCCTCAGGCGGCACTGCATTAAAAACAGACCTGATTCTGTATTGGAAATCACTGCATGGGCTCAGAAACACTGAAAACCACTGTCTGTGAACACAGTTCATCACTGCATCCATAAATGCTGTTAAAACTCATGTTTTCTATCCAGTGTTGACCAGAGGAGGGTGGGTTCCCCTTCTGAGTCTTGGTTCCTCTCAAGGTTTCTTCCTCCTGCTCTTAGGGATTTTTTTTCTTGCCACTGGCTTTCTCATGAGGGCTTGGACCCAGATTTTTCTGTAAAGCTGCTTTGTGACAACACCTGTAAAAAACATTCCTTATAACTTCAGTGGAATGGGCTGGGCTAGGCTGAATAGGCAGATGTGTTGCTTTTTGGGATGTTATGTAAGGAAAGACTTCAAAACCGGTAGTTTACTTTCCATATATGACCTGGTTAACAAAGTTCACATATGATATAACACTTTATATTTCAGAAAGTAAGAAAAACCAAGAAGAAAATTCCATTGCCGTGATGTGGTGATGTTCAATGTATGCGAAGACTGTAAAATAAGAGAAGCAGGACTGGAGGAAGATGAGGACTCAGGACGTTTGAGTATATGTGTGTAGGAACCAAGCTAATGAACTTAGTCTCCCTGGGTGAGAAGAGACAAACCAATGTATAAATAAATATTGCTTAACCACGCTCCCCACGGGCGATACTCCTATTCCCCGGGACGTGAGGGCCAAAAACTGAAACTAGTTCAGCATTATTGTGCTCCGAAGTTTAATATGCAACTCCCATGGCTGTGTAGAAGTGTTGATCTAGGATGAGGCTGGACACAGTGACTACAAATACCCTCTCAAAATGAAGGTCAGCACTTTCTCTCTAAACTCTACTGTTCAAAAGCTTTGAACAAGGTGAGCAAACAGTGTCCAGCTGTACAAGCCAAGAGACGCCCCGGCCTCTTTACTTTCAGCTGGCAAAAGCCAACTAGCACTGCTTTTCTGCTACACCTCCAAACGAATGTGTCCCACAGGCAAGTCACAGTTTTTTCCCCTCACACTAAATGTTGATGAGCTAATGTTTGCCGTCTGCCATCAGCTTCTTTAGTTTTGCACTGCAGGCTGATAAGTAATGCTAATTAGCTCATTAGAATCATACAAAGTCCATGCCTGTAAACTCCATTTGTGTGTCATACAGTGCCAGAAACCATGGAGTAGCAAGTCAACAAGAGATTCCTGAGAAATTTGACAGTTTGAGGCGAGTGTGTGATGACTTAGATGTGCAGTTTTCTCTGTGCTAATTAGCTATTTAACTAGAGAGGACTGAGGACAGTTGTGACGTGTGAAATGGCTTCTTTGCGTCTCAAGCTTCAAGTGTCAATCCATGCTATTCATGAAGTTTCAACCACTCCACTGTGAATAGTGGAGCAAAGTTCTACTTCTGGGGGGTCTTTTATCACTTTTGTACCTTTCTTGGTTTAGTTAGATCCATGAGTGCCTCAGATTAGTATCTGGAGGAAATATTTTGGGGGATTTTCCAATTCCACTCGCCAGTTAGGACTCCGCAGTACTATCAGCGCTAGAAGGGTCCCTCCGAGACCTGTAAAGGGCCACATCTTTTCCAACGTCTTTGAAAGCACCAACCACCAGTTCACAGACGCCTGTGTTGAATGATGGGTGGTGGGGGGAATTGGGTGGGTGCAGAGGGATAATTCTTCCCACCCAGAGAGAGCGAGGCCAATTGTGCTCGGACGGCTGTAGCATCACTAGAGGTCGAATGGGCGAATTTGTGTACCACTCGGGAGCCCGAGGCAGTTTTTTTTATTTTATTTTGTCCTTGACGTTTAATCTGGAGGAGGGACGTGGACGAAATGAGGATCTGTGGGTGAATATACACCACTCTGTACAAGCGTGTTGAGCAGAAAAGCATTTCACAATGTCCAACATTGTGACCCTCCTTCAGGTGGATGGGCTACAACAGCAGAAGATCACATGGAGTTCCACTTCTGTCTGCCTAGAACAGGAAGCCGAGGCTGCAGTGGGTGCAGAATCACCAACACTGGAGCGTCACAGCCTGGAAAAACGTGGACTCGTCTGATGAATCTGGATTTGTGCTGAGGCTCACAGATGTTAGGGTTAGAATTGGGCACCAACAGCATGAATCCATGGACCAACAAGGCATTGTGTGAACAGTCCAGGCTGGTGGAGGTGGTGTAATGGTGTGAAGAATGCTTTCTTTGCACACTTGTTTATATTTGAAATATTTTCATGTGTTGAAAACATCACACCTTATTTGAAGACCCAGTTTTCACAGTCTTTCACAGTCGAGTCTTCATTGTGTTTCATAAACCCAACACAGTTTTCCAGTTTGCCTTGTTTTCAGTTCAATTCTTGTTGGAAAGATTTCCAGCTTGTCTTTATTTAATTCCGTTCTTCTTCCAAGCGCTTACCAGCGCTCTTTCATTCTTTCTCCTTCTCTGAAAGGTACGCTCGTAATGAAAGGTTCTTCAAGGGTTCTTTACTAAAGGGAATGGCTCTATTGACAACCATGCATTTTATATAGAGCCATTTCATGCTTAGGGTTCTCTGCATGGTCAAATGGTTCTTCAGATTGATGGAGAATGTGTTGCGTATGGTTCTATAGAGAACCTTTTTGTAAATGGTTCTACATAGTGCCAAAAAAGGTTCTTCTATTGTTTCGCTTGGCATCCAGTGCAGTTTTTCCATTCAAGGGGGGAGTCATTAATGGGCCAGAGTCAGAAGAAAGACACAAGCCACACAAACCCGCAGAGTATTGTCTTCACATCGTTGAAGGAAGCCCTGCAGGTCCATCTCTCTGTTCCCGGCGTTCCGAGTAATTTTTCACCGTAAATTGCTTTTGCCCAGGACAGAGTGTCCACTTCCTCCTCTCTCTCTCTCTCTCTCTCTCTCTCTCTCTCTCTCTCTCTCTCTCTCTCTCTCTCTCTCTCTCTCACACCCTGCAACTCCACTTCTCCATTTCTTTTTCGCCTCCTCAACACTCCGCTCCCTCACCCAAAGTTCAGATGATTGGCGAAAAATTCCGAAACAGGAACATAAGGCAAAAATGGCATTTTCTAATAGGCCTTCATTTCTCCGCTCTAAAGTATCGGCATGAGGATCATGAGGAATTTGTTCTGTTAATTAGATGTCACTGGGGAGGGGAGATAAACCAGTCGCCGTAGTAACAGGGTTGTGGTGGGATTATTATGGGGGGAGCTGTTTTCATGACTCTATGTTGGTGTTTAGTTATTCTACATCTCTGCTCCTTTCTTCTCGTTTTTACGCTCCTCTCTTCTCACTTCTTCTCTTCTCTCCTCTTCTCGTCTTCCACCCACATCTGTCTTCTTACACTCCTCTATTGGACGTTCTCTCTTCTCATCCTGCCACTCCGGAATTCCTCTCTTCTGTCCTCGTCTCGTTTCTTCTCGCCGTTTTTTGTCACATCTCATTTTTTTCTCTCCTCACCTTTTCTCATCTCTTTTCTCCTCGTCTCTTCCTTTTATTGCTTTGTCTTATTCTTTTCTCTTTTGTCTCATGTCTTCTCTGCTCATCTCCTTAGGTCTCGTCTTCTTCTCTCCTCTTCACATCTATCTTCTTGCACTCCTCTATTTTGACGTTCTCTCTTCTCATCCGGGATTCCTCTCTTCTCTATTCGTCTCATTTCTTCTCGCTGTTTTGTCACATCTTTTTTCTTTTCCCTCCTTTTCTCATGTCTCTTTTCTTCTTGTCTATTCTCTTCTTATCTTCTTGTATTGCCTTGTCTCATTCCTTTCTCTTTTGTCCCATTTCATCTCTGTTTATTTCCTTGGGTCTTTCGGCTTCTTCTGTTCTGGTCACATTCCTCGTCTCTCCACTTCTTTTCTCCTCACTACTCATTTCTCTCTCTCTCCTCTTCCCACATCTATTTTCTTCTATCCTTCTATTTGTCATTGTCTCTTCTCCGCTTGCTATTTCTTAAGAAGACACTTCTCTTATCGTCTCATTTCCTCTTGTTGTTTTGTGACCTTCTCATCTCTTTTCTCATTTTTCTCTTCTCTTCTTTTCCATTCTCTTCGTTTTCATTCTTCTCATCTCATTTCATGTTGTCTATCTTTTTTGATTGTCTCTTCTTTTCTTGTCTCATTTCTTTCTTGTTTCTTCTCACTTTTTCTCCTTTCGGCTCTTTGTCCCATTTCTTCTTCTGTCCTTGTCTCCTCTCATCTCTTTCTATCTCTTCTGCTCCTTTCTACTCTTGTCTTTTTCATCCGCTCTCTCGTTTCTTGTTTCACCTCTTTGCTCTCCTCTTCTTCTAATTTGTTTTCCCGTTGTTTCTCATCTCTTACCTATTTCGTCTCGTCTCATTATTTCTCTTTCATTCAGTTTTGTTCATCGGTTATTCTCTTCCGTTCCTTCCGTTTCTCATCAAGTTTCTTCTATTCTTGTCTCATGGTTGGTTTGGGGAGCCAAAAGTGGTTCCTCAGTGGCATCGCTCAAAGAACCCGATGTGGCGCAGCACATTATGACCGCTGAGTCTCGCCCCTGCGCCCTTCTACCATTTCACCGCTCCTCCTCTCCAGAATCTTCATGTTAACCTCAGGCAGGTTTGCTAATGAGCTGATGAGTAAACAGTGCAGAGCTGCACTTTCCTACAGTGACCCATCTCTCCGAGTTCCCTCCTCCTCCTCTGCCTCACAAGGACCGCAGGTCTGTAGGTGAAGGTGATGGACTAACGGCTCAAGGCCCTTCTAGTGCTCAATTACAGTGTGAGATGGTTAGGTGATTGTCTGACCGCAGCTGTGGGCATATCATATAACACACTTACACACAGACACTAGGGCTGTGAATCACTGTGAGTTTAAATCAACACCGTTACCCACTGATTTATATACGTTTCCAACATGAAAGTCTGGCTATGCCACTGGCACAGTGCATGAAGAGAAGGGTCTGAGGCATGCACCTAGAGGCAGCCGGACCCCTCATCGTCTGACACACACACACACATTACAGAAGCCTTTCTGACAGCTCTTCTGCCCTCTGCCCTGTCCTCTGTCTGGCCGAGGTGACAGACGCCTCGCGCTTACTCTCCACAGGACAGATCACTCACTGGCATCAACAGGGCAGTGAGGTCAGTTTGAGTGTGTGTGTGTGTGTGTGTGTGTGTGTGTGTGTTTTCAGTTTGAGTTTGTTGGTAAAGTAGGGCTAACTTACTTCATATGTGATACTATTATGACTTACAGATACTGACTTGTATGTATGTTTGTGTATATATAATATATAGATATATACCTACATATCGCTGCTTTCAGAACAAAACCTCATATCTCCATTTTTGTCATTTTTCAGTTTGACATAATTTGAAAATGCCTGTTGTCCTTTACATTGTGCATAAATTTCATGAAGAATGGACCAACAGAAATGGCTCGAAATTACTTAAAAAGATGTCCGGTTCCACTGACTTACATTAAAAGTGATGTATGTTTTTCCCTTCTCCTGTAAAGTTGTGATTTTGGAGATAGGAGGTTTTAATCTGACAACAGCGAAATATACATAAATATATACATACATGCATATATATAAAACTATAAATATATGTATATATCCTAACCCCTAAATTTACACTTGTGAAAATAATACCTTATCATACGATTTTTCAACATGTCTTTAATTTCTTAAAATGAACAAACTTCAGAACTGTGTTTTCATTTATATTATATGTAGATATAAATAAAAGTTTAAATTCATGTCATAATTTAAAAAAAGGCATCTATGAATGAATAAAAATAAATGAATTCACAAGGATTTACAAACATGGTTATAAATCTTTATACAAATGAATTACACTGAATCACTTTACAGCCATACATTATGAACTGTTAATATAATGCATTATAAGTAGTGTTAATAACATGTTATCCTGTCAGCGCCAAAGAGGTCAGTCCAGCTTGGAGAGCGTAAAGACTTCACTTTCAGTGTTTAATTTCTCAGTGCTGGAGCTGCTAGAGCTTCATCTTCAGGGCTTCAGCCTTGAATATTCAGATGCTCCAAACAGGCCGTCCAGCCTAAAGTCACTGCTACAGGGAACTTTTCTGACCCAGCATCCCACTTTACATGCTACACTACATTACACCACAACAAACCAAGTACCCATCAGCCCCTCCCCTGAACCCCCTCTGACATCACACTGAGCGTGAAGTCACTGTGGAGTGAAGGCCTGGAGAGACCCTCGCTCTGAAACATCTCACTACAGTACAGTGATGCTGATTTCTGCTAGAGTTCTATTGGATATGCAGTGTTAAGTCAGTGCCAGGCTAACGGTGGTGCACATTAACGGTGGTGCACATTAACGGTGGTGAACATTAACGGTGGTGCACATTAACGGTGGTGCACATTAACAGTGGTGAACATTAACGGTGGTGCACATTAACAGTGGTGAACATTAACGGTGGTGCACATTAACGGTGGTGAATATTAACAGTGGTGCACATTAACAGTGGTGAACATTAACAGTGGTGAACATTAACGGTGGTGAACATTAACGGTGGTGCACATTAACAGTGGTGAACATTAACGGTGGTGCACATTAACAGTGGTGAACATTAACGGTGGTGCACATTAACGGTGGTGCACATTAACGGTGGTGCACATTAACGGTGGTGCACATTAATGGTGGTGCACATTAACGGTGGTGCACATTAACGGTGGTGAACAGTAACGGTGGTGAACATTAACGGTGGTGAACATTAACGGTGGTGAACATTAACACATTGGGTGAAACTCTGATGTTGCTCTAGTTTAAACTCATTTGAAGCCTGTAATGAGCTTTATTGTGTTTTAGTGTTTCAGTAAATCCTTCAGTAAATTCTTCAACTTGAAGCCTCAGTCTGAACCCTGGAGGAGGCTTTAGTCCAGTACATTTCACTTTACTTAGAGCGGACTAATACAGCTTATGAGCTCTTATCATGTGTTATGAACAGCACTTATAATGCATCATGTTAACAATTCGTAATGCATAATAATCATGGCTATAACATTATGCATTTTTATAAATATTTATAGCCATGTTTATGATGCCTTATGAATGCATTATAACATGTTGTTAATGTGTCGATAGATGCTTACAAATGTGACGTTCATAGAAAGCGTTACCCAAAATCCTCAAAGATATCTGTTAGAAATAAGCTGAAAAACACATTTTCTGCCATTAGTAATGGTATATTTTTGGTATTTTAGTGGAAAATATGTTGATTTTATGTGTGAACAATGGTGTCTGCGTTATGCACTGGCTAGCATTTTTGAGTTTTGCTCAAAATGAGTTACAGCTGTCACCCTGAAACAGGTACCGCTGAAACATCTGGTAACATCTGGTAACATCTGGCAGTGAGTTCTGACTGTTTTGGTCGTGATAATCTGGTAATAATAATATCATGATTGTTTATTTTGGTCACTCAAGCAAAAGGAGTTTTGCATCCCTGTCCCTCGTGGCCACAGGGTGAGCAGGGAGATCCCACTGTTTTGAAGTAAATGTGTCCCAGAGTCTGAATCTCAGTGTGGAGCATTTTAAGAATTGTCACTACCGAAATACATTTTCTTCATTTTAAGTCATTTTTGTTTGTATTTTAAGGAAAAATATGATTTTAAGTGTGAACAACTGTTCAAAGTTCTGTCTGCTAGTCATGCACTGAGTTCTGCTCAAAATCAGTTTCTCAATACTGAAACAATCAATAATAATAATAATAATAATAATAATACTGAAACATTTGGTGCAGCTGGAAGTGTTTTCATAGTTTTATTACTAATGAAATGGAATGTTCAATTATTTGTTTTATTAAACTAAACATAATAAAGGCATGAGGTCACTCAAAGCAAAACTATTTTAGCCTGTATACATAAAAAGATGGTTCTATATAAAACCATGAAAATGCAAAGAACCCTTGGCATGATTATGGGTTCTTTGCATAGTGAAATGGGTTCTTCAGTTTGATGGAAAATGTGCTGTAGACGGTTTGATATAGGACAGAAAAGGGTTCTATATAGCAACAAAAAGCTTGACGTTATAATATTAGAAGAACCCCTTTTGGTGATATATGGCACCCAAAAGGGTTCTTCTAATGTCACAATATTAGAATATGTTACAATATCTCATAAATATGTGTGTGTGTGTGTATATATATATATATATATATATATATATATATATACACACACACATATGAGAACCTCGTATCTCCAATTTTGACATTTTTCAGTTTTTGACATCATTTGAAAGAAGTTCCTCTTTACATTGTGTGTAAATCTCATGATGAATGGACCAAAGGAAACAACCCAAAATTACTTGGAAAGACGTCTGGTTCCATTGACTTGCATTACAAGTAAAGTCAGTTTTTTCCTTCTCCTGTAAAGTTAACATTTTGGAGACACAAGGTTTTGATGCGGCAACTGCGATATACGTATATATACGGGCAGCACGGTGGCGTGGTGGGTAGCGCTGTCGACTCACAGCAAGGAGGGCCTGGGTTCAATTCCCCGGCCGGGCGACCGGGGTCCTCTCTGTGTGGAGTTTGCATGTTCTCCCCGTGTCTGCGTGGGTTTCCTCCGGGTTCTCCGGTTTCCTCCCACAGTCCAAAGACATGCAGTCAGGCCAATTGTGTAAAATGATCAAATTGTAAGTCACTCTGGATAAGAGCGTCAGCCAAATGCCGTAAAATGTACGAAAAAAAAAATATAGGTACTGGGACACACGTATGACCTCATGTCCTAACATGCCATTAAAAACAAACGGTGTAAGAGAGAAAGACGGGTGGGGGAGGGGGCCGCCTGGGTGGTCTTAGCCATCAGTCCGGCACATTTTATCCTCTTTACCTTCACACACACACACACACACACACGGATGCCGTGACAGACCCACCCCGCAGACAGTGTGTGTATGTAAGAAAACCGCCTGGCCTCCGTCTTAGCCGTCAGAAGTTTGTTTGGAGGGCACGGTGACTCATGGTCTCTTAAAACACACACACACACACACACACACACATTGTGTAAGGTCCCAAGGTGAAGAGGCTTGAGGCTGGATGGGTGTCTGAGAGCTTGCGTTAGCTTTGTCTGGGGAAAAAACTCTAAACCAACAAACTTCACGCTCTCTCTGCAGGCTCTCACAAGCCGAGCTTCCACTGTCTGAACTCCCAGCTAATTGGTCCAGGTAGAACGTTAAAAAAAAAAAAAAAAAGTTTTATGAAGGAAAAATAAAGCATTTGTTTTCCCCAAGTGAAACAGGGCTGCTAGCATTGTGGCATTGTTTTCTGCTTCTGTTTGACAGACTGAGTGTTTGGTCTGGAACTGCAGGAGCGAAGGCCAGCTTGGCTTAGCAGTGTAAGAGCACAGGATAGACAATTATTCATACAGTCATTCATCTACAGCCCTTAAAGATGAATTATATAGTAATACAGCGCAAAGGTCAGAGACCAACCTCCATCACTTTTCTGAATGAAGTCATTTTCATAGCAGATAATTCAAAATTATTAAGAAGCCTCAACTAAACACACTATGTTGCCAAAAGTATTCACTCACCCTCCAAACTTCATGTGGCCTTCAGATCAGCTCAAGAACAGCGTAGAGAGCTTCATGGAATGGGTTTCCATGGCCGAGCGGCTGCATCCAAGCCTTACACCACCAAGCGCAATGCAAAGCGTGGAATAAAGCGCCACCACTGGACTCTAGAGCAGTGGAGACATGTTCTCTGGAGTGACCAATCACGCTTCTCCGTCTGGAAATCCGATGGACGAGTCTGGGTTTGGTGGTTGTCAGGAGACGGTACTTGTCTGACTGCATTGTGCTGAGTGTAAAGTTTGGTGGAGGGGGGATCATGGTGTGGGAGTGTTTTTCAGGAGTTGGGCTCGGTCCCTTAGTTCCAGTGAAAGGAACTCTTAAAGCTTCAGCACCAAGAGATTTTGGACAATTTCATGCTCCCAACTTTGTGGGAACAGTTTGGGGACGGTCCCTTCCTGCTCCAACATGACTGCGCACCAGTGCACAAAGCAGGTCCATAAAGACACGGATGAGCCAGTTTGGTGTGGAAGAACTTGACTGGCCTGACCTCAACCCGATAGAACACCTTTGGGATGAATTAGAGCGGAGACTGTGAGCCAGGCCTTCTCGTCCAACATCAGTGTCTGACCTCACAAATGCGCTTCTGGAAGAACGGTCAAAAATTCCCATAAACACCCCCAACCCTTGTGGAAAGCCTTCCCAGAAGAGCTGAAGCTGTTATACCTGCAGAGGGTGGGCCGACATCATATTAAACCCTATGGATTAAGAATGCGACTCAAGTTCATATGCGTGTGAAGACAGACGAGCCAATACTTTTGGAAATGTAGTGTAGGTTACGGTTAGGATGAGGATGAGGGTTGGATTTAGGTTTTGGGCCGACACTGGAAATTATTTATCACGTGAATGAATTTGTTTCCTGCCAAAAACTGAATAAGCACCAGCGTCGTCAGATGTCTGTCACTGTGTTTATGCTTGGCTTACTTTTTTTCAGAAGACAAGAGAAGCGTCAGAGCTCAACTTCGCCTTCATGAGCCAGAAACAAGCGACGCATCAACACAATGCGCTCTCAATCAGCTCTTAAAGTCTTACTGGAGAAACTCACCAGGCGAACTGACCGTTTTCCTCATGATAGTAAAGCAAAACAAAAAGGTAAATGTGGAAGAACTCAAAGTTTCAGGTTCATCACTTCATTCAGAAGCTCTTCACGCTGTTTACACTTTTCCAAAACGAACAGCAGCCCTGTGTCATCGTTTGTATCTTCTGTGAGGAGCTAAGAATTACATCTTGAGCCCTCCTGCTACCCACTTCAGACCAGCTGCCCACGCCCCAGCTGCCACCACCTGCCTTGGACTAGCTGCCCACCTTACACTGATGTTCTCATAGACTCCTATAATCACTTGTAGGTAGTTTGACCAGAGGAGGATGGGTCCCCCCTGGTGAGCCTGGTTCCTCCCAAGGTTTCTTCCTCAGCTCTGAGGGAGGTTCTCCTTGCCACTGTTGCAGGGGGTTTTACATTCATGTTAAAACTCTGTCTTTTTTGGAATTCTGTGAAGCTGCTTTGTGACAACATCCGTTGTAAAAAGCGCTACAAATAAATTTGATTTGATTTGATTTGATCTTATTTGCACTGTGATTTGTGTTGTGCTTCATCTTGCATTGACCTGCATCTCCAGAAATATGGAGTCAAATTAGGGTCTTTAATGGTGACGAGAAAAAAAATATATCGCAAATATAAGATTAGCATTTTACGTTCCTATTTTGTTTCTGCGATACTTTCCCTCTTTTGCGTTTCTTTCTTTTGTTTGCGCGTCACACTGCTTTTCTTTGCGTCTCGCATTTTACGTTGATATTTTTTTCGCGCTTCTCTTTTCTTTGCTCCAGTTTTACCCTCTGTGTGGGGGCGGGGAAAGAGGCGTGGCCAAGAGCGAAAGGCGTGCCGTGAACGTTCCGCCTCATCAGTTGGAGCCACCGTTACATAGCGCGGCAATTCGGTTTACTGGTATCATGGCAAACAGTCGCCCAGCTGGACCACAGCTATATACACTTTATAGATTGATGGTAATAATCGACTTTTATAGACATTTTATCTAATTCGGCTAGATCTGTTTTCACTTACTAAACTGTGCCGTGTGATCAGGGCTGTGAGAAGAGTAGGCTAGCTAGCTAACATGGAAAACATGGATACCAGTTCCACTATACAGCCAAATGGTTCCTGAATTAAAAGTCTTCATTTAGCATTACTTGAAGACGTAAAAGCAGCTACCACCAGCCCAGTCCACTGCTCAGACTAACTGAAGTTAGCTCATAATTAACTTACTGGAGTTCATTAGCTTACTTTACCGTTTACCAAGATAATGTGTTTAAAGAACTACGGTTTGGGATACAGCGGTGGACGTCATGGGAACCATTTGGCTATATAGTGGAACTGGTATCCATGTTTTCCAAAAGAAGGAAAGTATTGCAGAAACAAAATAGGAACGTAAAATGCTAATCTTATATTTGCGATATATTTTTTTTCTCGTCACCATTAAAGACCCTAATTTGACTCCATACAGAATCAGCTCGAACTCTTCAGCTCAAACTCATAAATTTAGCTCCTGAATGAGGTGCAGAAAATCTCCATTCTTTTTCGAGGGTACATCCTTCACAATAGCAGGTTGTCCATTTCGTGAGGACCGAATGACCTAGTCTGCCCATTTTTTGTGGTGCTAACAATATCCCCAAAAATTCCCAAAAAGTCAAGATTTGAATATTTCCCATTTGGCCTCAAGACTGATGTATGTAAATAACCTCTGTTCCGATTGGCTGCTCTGTATTCAAAAAGCAGTCCAGGCTGAAACACTTCAGACACCAGCATGAGTGGGCAGGGCTGAACTGCTATATGTAAATGCCCCTTTTCTTTTGATGACTGCATAAAAACAACATTGTTTTGCCAGTTTAATTCCCATATATGGACTGTATGGACTTAGGAATCAACGCTATGATTTGAATGTTCATGTTTACTACTTCCACCTATTTTACTTCCAAAAAAATCCGTTAATAAAATGATTCTCCAATAACAGTTTATAATGCTTTATTACAGTGTTAAACGGCCAGGCCCTTAAGTAGAGTGCTTCCCACTCCTCTAAGGTCTTCTCCGGTTGGGAATAAATAATTCCATTTGAGATAAGCATGAACAGGACACGGCTGCCTGTCTTGCAGCATAATTGGAGGCAGCTTACAACCTTTAAATCTGAGGGAATTAAAAGCTGAAATTAATTTTAAATGGATTAATTCCACTTGTCTGACCAGGTCTTATCAACATTTTGGGAGTAAAACGGAGCTGGAGCTTGAACTCCAAGGCCAAATTCCTGCAGCACTGCAGGGAAAAGGCGGCTCCATACTGTCTCGCCACGTGCAGCTGCACTTATTGCTAACTTAGTAGCAAAAGTGCATAGTTCAGAGGACTGCGCTCAGGAATCCTAAGCAAACGCCAATGCCAGGTGTTTCAAAGGCCTTAGGCCTGCATTGTATTCAAATACCCTTCAGAATAGCCTGACATCGAATTCTCGAACAATTTGCAATTGCCTATTAAATTTAGAGCAATAAGCCTCAACCCAAGCACATTTTTGATCTTCCCCCGCTCCCACACCTGATTCAACTCAGCAGCAGCATTACAAAGCGCTTACGTGCTGATTTGATTGAGTTAAAATGCAGAAAGCATATAAATATGCCATGCATGGGGTCACCACAATGAAGAACCGCTGATTTAGATGCATGGTATCAGTTTTATGACTAAGAAAGCTCCCTATGCTACTAATTAGCAGAAATATGTCCTGAGCCTTCATAGACGCCAGACATTTTTATAATTCTGGACCTAATTAGAGATTATACGCCCTGGTGGTGTGTGCATGACAATTTTAAGCGGCTTGTAGCCCACATTGCAGAAGTGTGCTTACCCACAAATTAGCCACCAAGTGTCCAGCCAACTTCATTCCAGTCTGAATTAGTGCAGCAGAACCGGAAAGCGTGAAACAAAATACCAAAAGGTCAACGCTGTTTGTTGTTGTATTGCTTTATTTTGTATAAAATGAGTTACTTTGGAGGGTTGGTAGGGTTTGCACATATTCTCTGTTGCTTCGCTCACTACAGAGTTCCAGACTACCTCTAGTAGCAACATCAGCACCACAACTGAGCATCAAGAGCTTCATGAAATGGGTTTCCATGGCTGAGCAGCTGCATGCAAACCCAAGATCACTATGTGCAATGCCAAAGGTCGGCAGGAGTGGTGTAAAGCATGTCCCCACTGGATTCAGCAGAAACGTTCTCTGGACTGATCCAGCTTTACTCTATGGCAGTCTAATTTGGTGTGGAGGAACTCCTGTGGCCTGCACAGAGCCCTGACCACTGAACACGTCTGGGGTGAACTGGAACATTGATTGCAACTCCACATTAATGTAATGGTGTATTCTCACAGTGTGATCTCTAACAGGCATGCCAAACAGATCTTGCTTGAAATTGATCAAGTAAGCAAATTTTGATGTTTTGACAAAATATATAGTTTTGCACTACATCAGAGTCATTATAGGAAAGTCTGTCCAGCAGTTATTTCCAAATGTTCATTTGACATTTTAGATGTGATACAGCATCTAAGCGTTGGCCCTTTCAACAGGAGACCACCAGTTCAGGCTCTTGTGATGATCCAACCATCAATGGTAGGGAGTCCAGTCCCAGTACTAGTCAGCACAGGTGTCAGTTACAGAGCTGGTGGCTGGCGCTTTCCTCCGAGCATGTTTAGCTGTCCAGTGCACTTTGGGTAGAGACAGTGGCTCTTCACATGGCTAGAAGGCTTTCGCTGTCCCAGCACTGGTGGTATTATCTGACTGGGGGAGTCCAAGATAGTGGGTGGATATGAATACAGCTAAATTTGGGAGAAAACTGGAAGGACATTGTTGGCTAGAAGTTTTTGGTTGGTGGACTATTCTCAGTCCAGCAGTGACACTGAGGAGTTTAAAAGCTCCAGCAGCACTGCTGTGTCTGATCCACTCAGACCAGCACAACACACACTAACACAGCACCACCACCACATCAGTGTCACTGCAGTGCTGAGAATGACCCACCATCCAAACAGGACCCTCTGTGAGGGTCCATGGGGTCCCTGACCACTGAAGAACAGGGTAACAGAGTATGAGAGAAACAGATGGACTACAGTCTGTTTACAGTCTATTTACTGTGGTCCATCAAAATGGACAGTGAGCACAGAAACAAGAAGCCTGATCGGTGTGTGTGGACGCCTCTAAAGTTCAGGCTTTGGTTGCATTTTCTGCCAATTAATCCCAAACACATTCAGTGGTGTAGAGCCTGGACTCTGGGGCGGTCAGTCTATTGTTCTGAGAACAACAGCAGCTTCTTTGTTTGATTGGCAAATGGCTTTGGTTGTTTTGACTGGAAATTAAGTGAATAAATGGAGGTCGCTGACTTTTCCTCACTGCTACACTCAGGAATATTTAACCAAACCAACATAATGCTTCATTAATGGAATCATGTTTTCCAAACAGAATTGCTGAAATCAGTTGGAATGGTGTGTTGCGGATTGGTGGGAATATCCGAGGCATTGCAGATAAAGACATCCACTGTTGTATCCATTTAATAAGGCCTCGCTGCTGTAGGCTAGAAGGCGCTGCTCGTTTCTTTTAGCAGGGCGTTTTCACGTTCTTGTTTACTAGATCAACTCTCTCCATTAGTCTTCCCTGCTAAACCAATGGCTCTTGTTTTCACCTAATTAGTCGGCAGCATCGATCAGTAGAAAAGTACACTCAATTGAAATTAGAACCAGCAGAAGGAGAGAAGTTACGGAAAGAGAGAAGGAATTACGCCCCGCTCCGTCCATTAAGCCGGGTGTTGTTTAATGCCGGACGAAGCGCACACATACATCTCGCTGACAGCGTAATTGTTCTGAGGCGCTGGCGGCCAATTTCAATCGAGCCCGAATGAGAGTAATGTCCGTGTCGGCCCGAGACGGGATGTGGGTGGCGGGAGGGGTGTCCTGGTATGAAAGGGGTTTAATTTCAGATCCGTATCAGAGGCTGTTGGGTGCGAGGCGGTAATGACCTCCCCTCTAACTCGCACGGAAGATAAAGTGGAGGCAGCGTTTAAAGGAAGTAATCTAGATTGACCTCGCCCTTTAAAATGGGTGAAGGAAACAGTGGCAAATGAAGGCGGCGGCCCGAAGGCGGCGGCCCGAAGACGGCCGCTCTATTTACTCTTAAAGAGTGTCTAAATCTGCATCTTTATTGTATCAAAAGTCATTTGATTTGTTGAGTTATGAATAAAGATTGTCTCTCTTTAGGCCACTTCACCACTGCTTTCCTGAGATCTGATGCTACACACACACTGGCCACTTTATTAGAAACCCCTACACAGTTTGTAATAGCCATCCTCTAACACTTAAAGATGGTTCTTCCAGGGTTCTTTAGTTGAAGCAGTGGTTCTGTTTAGAACTTCATCTTCAGAATGATGAGGAATGTGTTGCATATGGTTCTATAAAGCACCAGAAAGGGAGCTGCTATTGTTACGATGTCAAGCGTGTAACAATAGAAGAATGCTTTTGATGCTATATAGAACCAAAGAGATCTAAACAGAGCTCTATACAGCACCTTCAGTCAATCTGAAGAACCATTTCACCACGCAAAGAATCACTTCAGCACGCACATGGTTCTGTGTAGAACTGATGGTTCTAATTAGAACCATTGCCTGAAGAACCATCTTTTTAAGTTGGCTTGAAAAAGCCAATTTACTGTTCTTCATAGTCTTATCATGTGGCAGTACATTTTAAGGTGGCATTAGTTTTAATGTATCAATAAATTTAAGATGGCAGTAAGTTTAAGGTGGCACTGGAGTGAAGGTGTCAGTGAATTTAAGGTTGCGGCGAATTTAAGGTGGCACTGGATTGAATGAATTGGTCGATTTAAGGTGGCAGTGTATTTAAGGTATCGGTAAATTTAAGGTGGCAGTGGATTTAAGGTTATAGTCCAATGCTGGTCCTGGAGATCTACCATCCTGAGGAGTTTAGCTGCTGATCCAGGTGATGAAGGTCTTCAGGGCCGTCTGAACATTGTAGTCGGATGTGTTGGAGTTGAATCTACATGTCCAGGGAGATAGATCTCCAGGATCTGGACTGGGCACTTCTGTTCTAGTCCTTGATTAGTGGATCTCAGAGCTGCTCTTAGCTGCATATGTTCGAATGGTGGTCCACTCTCAACCTAGCAAGTCCAGCAGCAAGGCTCATTCACTCACTGACCACCTTATTAGAAACCACCACCATGTCAATATCAGCTGTGCTGAGAAATGGTCCCCACCTGAATAATATCTGGACAAAAACTGACCAGTGATGAATGTGGTAGAGGGGAATCTCCAAGCTCCACACACAAATGAGTTCTTCCATAACAGTTGTTGATGAAAAACTGGTGAAAAACTCTTCCTACCTAAGGCGGAATTGTGCTGTTCTTAGTTTAGTCTTTATATAATGTCGAGTAACAATGCCATTATGTCATACTAAGGCTTATTATTCAGTAACTGCAGGGACTTCAATGCAAACTAATGGAGCTATTCTTAGTTTATAGATGTTTTAATAAATCTTTGGGCCTGCTGGTGGACCCATGGTGATTAATAGGCTGCACTACCAAACTGGACTAGGTTGTTGACTATGTAGCTAATCGGAACTGTAGCCAAGCAAATTAAAAAGACCTTGAAATGAATTATATACTTGAAATTTGAGAGATTTGCAAAAGAAGAAGTTGATATTTTTCAATTAGAAATCTTTCATTTGAGCCATAAATGTCCAAATTTGCTTCTGCTAGCATCATGAAATTGGTCCCTCCAACTGCGAATCAAAATATGATTGGTTGAATCTTCAGTCACCTCATCAACGTGCAAGGCTTTCAGTCCAACTTATAAAGTCCTAACCAATAGGAGAGCTCGCTTTGCTCTATCTACCTAGAAACCACAGAGAAAAACATTCCAGACTACCCAATCAAATAAAACTTACCGACACGTATTTCTTAGTTCTTAGAAATTATGAGGCCTAAAAGGCCTTTTTGCCTAATATTCTGCAAGTTTGTCCAAACAGGCAACACACTGCTGTAATAGAACACATTTGTGGGTGGAGCATGGATAGATCACTTGAACAGCTACAGATTTAAGTGGCCAGCGAGTGGAAGCACAAGGCAGGTGTTTCTAATAAAGTGGCCAGCGAGTGGAAGCACAAGGCAGGTGTTTCTAATGAAGTGGCCAGTCAGGTAGGTGTTTCTAATAAAGTGGCAAGTGAGTGGAAGTACAAGGCAAGTGTTTCTAATAAAGTGGCAAGTGAGTGGAAGTACAAGGCTGGGGTTTCTAATAAAGTGGCCAGCGAGTGGAAGTACAAGGCAGGTGTTTCTAATATAGTGGCCTGTGAGTGGAAGCACAAGGCAGGTGTTTCTAATGAAGTGGCCAGTGAGGTAGGTGTTTCTAATAAAGTGGCCAGCGAGTGGAAGCACAAGGCAGGTGTTTCTAATAAAGAGGCCAGTCAGGTAGGTGTTTCTAATAAAGTGGCAAGTGAGTGGAAGTACAAGGCAGGTGTTTCTAATAAAGTGGCCAGCGAGTGGAAGTACAAGGCAGGTGTTTCTAATAAAATGGCCAGTGAGGTAGGTATTTCTAATAAAGTGGCAAGTGAGTGGAAGTACAAGGCAAGTGTTTCTAATAAAGTGGCCAGTGAGGTAGGTATTTCTAATAAAGTGGCAAGTGAGTGGAAGTACAAGGCAGGTGTTTCTAATAAAGTGGCCAGCGAGTGGAAGTACAAGGCAGGTGTTTCTAATAAAGTGGCAAGTGAGTGGAAGTACAAGGCAGGGGTTTCTAATAAAGTGGCCAGCGAGTGGAAGTACAAGGGAGGTGTTTCTAATAAAGTGGCCAGTGAGGTAGGTATTTCTAATAAAGTGGCCAGTGAGTGGAAGTACAAGGCAAGTGTTTCTAATAAAGTGGCCAGTGAGTGGAAGCACAAGGCAAGTGTTTCTAATAAAGTGGCCAGTTGGTTTAAGTACAAGGATGACGTGTCATGGCAGGGAGGATGATGAGTGTAGGTCATGTACTCACTGATATGTCTGCAAGTGCTTGCAGAAGCTTCGGCTTTGGTGGGAATATTCCAGATTAAATGAATGCAGCGGTTTCTCACACATGGCTGCTCTGCTGATGGACTGAACTGGGGTCAGTGCATTGGTCAGGGGCGTAGCTAAACTGCTTCTGAGTCGACACTGTCATCTTACTTGCTGTGGACCCTCTGGATCTACACCCCTCACTGATCAGCGAGATCACAAACAGAAAAACACGCCCTTTTGTTTTCGTATCTGTGGAGGGGTTCTGCAGATTAATGTTACATACAGTGGTAACATATTGTATCATTACATACTATAGTATTACTGTATTTGTTACATACAGCATTGACATATAGTGATGATAAATGGTTATATATAGTGTTGCTATCTTGCAGTACTACAGCGTTACATACAGTATTATAATATTACATACATATTACAATATTACAGTATTTGTTACATACAGTAATGTATAATGTTACACTGTTATAGTACTATAGTAACTATAGCTGCTATAGTACAATTATATTCCAGTACTATAGTATTACAGTGTAACTATACTATTGTCTTAGCGTTGCATACAGTATTAATACATAGTAGTGTTACACTGTTACAGTACTATAGTAGCTATAGTACGATTATATTCCAGTACTAGTGTTAATATACTACAGTGTTACTGTATTCCTGTCTTAGTGTTAAATATAATGTTATGTCTATATGTCTGTTAGTTTTGTATATAACACTTCTTTATTACAGCGCTAAACTTTTGCACACAGTGTTAAAATATAATGTTATATAGAGCAAATATTGTACAGTATTACTGTATTGTTAGTGTTAATATACCACAATATTATTACATGCACTATAAATATTTTGTTACGGTGTTACAGATACTATTACTTTATTACAGTATTTGTTACACACAGCACATAAACTACATAATTAATATATTAGTGTTACATACAGTATTAGTCACATTATTAGTGTTATGTATAGTGTTACTATGTTTTGACACTACGCTGTTAAATATAGTGTTACATGATTACACATATTATTGCTATATTGCAGTACTTGTGTTATATACATTACATTTACTGTTTTACAGTATTACTATGTAACAGTACTGTTATGTATATGATATGTGATAACTACATCACAGAGTTACAATTAAACATTGTTTTATATATATATGTATATAATATATGTGTATGTATATATATATATATATATATATATATATATATATATATATATATATATATATATATATTCTGTTGGTTATTATACATTATACAACAGTTAATTCCAGCCACGCGAGCTGATTGGTTGAGAGACGTTCTAACTTTGCTGTTTTTTCGCCGTAACATCACAGGTTTTTTCACAGACACTGCCTCAATCCGCTGAGACGCTGTTGCTAAGCAACAACTTTGACAGCTGTAGGAGACGCTCGAGCCGTTTGAACGTTTTTACTTCTTACTTTGCCACAAACAGAAAACAGACACTGTTAAGATCACATCTGACCGATAGCCGATTTGGTCCGACTCCCAAATTCCCAAACCGTCGTCACCACTGAGTCGGCAGCTGTGACAGAAGAACAGCTGAACAACCTGGAATCAGCCAGAAATGAACCCAACACCATTCGCCAAACTACACGGGCTGTAAGAAGCTTTACAGACCAGCTGGAACAAAACAACATTAATACTGATCTGGAGAAACTGACCAAACTGAGCTGAACCTGATATTGGGTCAGTTTTATGGCTCAGTCTGAACTTCAAAAGGCGGGGCTTACAGCAGACTGAGCAGCGAGTGGGCGGAGCTCGTTACTCTGACGTAGCACCAAGCTGCTCGTTAAGGAGCTCTAATTAGGAGGAAGGAGCTGAACATTAAAACATATTAAACGCCGCGTTCACGGCCAGTTTATTCATTTCTTACTGTATTTATTTAACTGCTGTATTAAAGCAGTAGAGCACTCGAGGAGGGAGTTATCACCAATAACATCACGGCTGTGATGATCTACGGACACCAGATCACAGCCGGGATGTTAAGTATGACGGTTTTATATGGAGCAGGACTGTATATAATGTCACTTTGTTATATTAATGTAGTTTTAAATTACTCTCAGAAGCTTTTTTGTCTTCAATAATGTTGCTATTTCAGAGACGACAGATTCTCATGACAGTGACAAGATAATAATAATGCTAATAAAAACAGCTACTGCCCAGCCCCCCCAAAGAGAGCAACCCCCCCCCCCCACACACACACACACTCTCACGCATCAGTCATCACAGAGCTTGAGGCCTCAGATCTAATGTGCCTTGTCTTTTCTGTACAAACCTGCCTCGGCCATCCAGCCCTGTCTCACGTCCACTGGCGTTTATTGACCTGTTCATTGGCTCGAGTGAACCTGACGGCAAAGAATCTTAATGACGACTCAGAGCCATTCAGACGAGCTGACCTCGACTCGACATTAGAATCCGTCTTGTAGGATGACAAAAGCTTTGAGCACACAAATGTAATGCTGTGTACACTCACTGGCCACTTTATTGGAAACCCTTCTCGTGTAGCTTCACCTTGCTGCTGTACAGTTAGATACAGAGGTGGGAACAAGATACTGTAGTTGCATCTAACAAGTCTAAAGTCTTGACCCTCAAGTCCCAAGTCAATATAGTCAACATAACAAGTTGGCGAATGGCGTCACGGTCAGCCACGTGGTGGAAGTTACTCTTGTTTCACCTGCAGAAGCTGTTAAAATCAATCGAACAGACACGCTGGGTTTGTTTTGATCTACTGTCATGAGGAAAACGGTCAGTTCGCCTGGTGAGTTTCTCCAGTAAGACTGGAGTTTAAGAGCTGATTGAGAGCGCATTGACGCTGTTGATGCGTCGCTTGTTTCTGGCTCATGGAGGCGAAGTTGAGCTCTAACGCTTCTCTTGTCTTCTGAAAAAAAGTAAGCCAAGCATAAACACAGTGACAGACATCTGACGACGCTGGTGCTTATTCAGGTTTTGGCAGGAAGCAAATTCATTCACGTGATAAATAATTTCCAGTGTCGGCCCAAAACCTAAATCCAACCCTCATCCTCATCCTAACCATTTCCAAAAGTATTGGCTCTTCTGGCTTCACACGCATATGAACTTGAGTCGCATTCTTAATCCATAGGGTTTAATATGATGTCGGCCCACCCTCTGCAGGTATAACAGCTTCAGCTCTTCTGGGAAGGTTTTCCACAAGAGTTAGGAGTGTGTTTACAGGAATTTCTGACCGTTCTTCCAGAAGAGCATTCGTGAGGTCAGACACTGATGTTGGACGAGAAGGCCTGTCGCACAGTCTCCGCTCTAATTCATGGGCAGTCATGTTGAAACAGGAAGGGGCCGTCCCCAAACTGTTCCCACAAAGTTGGGAGTGTGAAATTGTCCAAAATCTCTTGGTGCTGAAGCTTTAAGAGTTCCTTTCACTGGAACTAAGGGGCTGAGCCCAACTCCTGAAAAACACCACCACACCATGATCCCCCCTCCACCAAACTTTACACTTGGCACAATACAGTCAGACAAGTACCGTCTCCTGGCAACCGCCAAGCCCAGACTCGTCCATCGGATTCCCAGACGGAGAAGCGTGATTGGTAACTCTAGAGATCACGTTTCTACTGCTCTAGAGTCCAGTGGTGGTGCTTTACCCCACTGAGAGAGACCCATTCTTTCACTAATGTCTGTAGAAGCAGTCTGCAGGCCTAGGGGCTCGACTTTATACACTTGTGGCCATGGAAGTGACTGGAACACCTGAATTCAGTGATTTGTGAGTGAAAACATTTGGCAATATAGTGTAGGTCCCAATCTCAATCCTAACCCCAGCACTGTTAAGGATCACCTGAGTTTCAACATGTAGTCCGTTAACAATTTGAACATCTGAAGATGTTCTCTTCGGCCTCTCTCCCCTCATAATTTGGCCTTTGTTGTTGTTACTACAACCACACAGCACACCAAGGCTATATTGTATCGGTCAGGATGTTTAACCTACAGTGTACAGATGGTGGCTTTATGGGCGACACTGACACCACTGTCATCATTACGCCCACCAGTGGCATTATCAGTGTGGTGGCGGCAATGAGTGTGATGTCAGTCCAGTAAAGTACTATGGCATTTCCACTGCGGTGCAGAGCTTATCAAAATGCCTGGCCATGCAAAGTGGCTCTCGGGAGGCGCCACTCTCCAGGTTTAGAAAGGGACATTTGGTGTCGTTGTTTGTTTAGAGTAATATGTTATATTTACTTGTGAATTGTGTCCGAGGAGGCTGGGCTTTTATGTCTGTGTCCACCCTCATCTATTTGTGTTAGGGCTGACCAGTTCCCCTGCTGCTGTTCAAAATAAAAGAGCATTGCTGGGAAGCGCAATGTGGTTCAACACTTCAGTTCTTTATTGCTATGACTTCTAGACAGTTTGTCCACCATTTTTTGGACTTCACAGCAATTTCTAGACTCTAATGCTGAGAAAACTCTCATGCTGAAGTGGACACTGGCTATGTTCACACAGCAGGTAAAAGTGGCCCATGTTTCTTCCCATGTCTTCCAATACGGAGCCGTTGCCTTAAGTCACTTCTAATTTTTTGTTACAGAAACATCAGCTTAAATGTTCTCGAGGTCTCAGCAGCTTGAAGTGATGACACAGGGGATTCCGTCGCAGTGGAAGTCGTGATGACAAGTGGATGAGGGTGCGTTCACTTTCGCCCAGGTTTCTCAGGCATGACGACCACATGTCGCAGGAGCCAAAATGGCCACATGCATGAACTTGTGGACCACTGGTCAGCCCTTCCACCGCTCAAATAATATCTGGTCATCATCAACACTGACCGGTGATAAATGGGGTAGATGGACCTGTCACTGGGGTGTCAGGCCCATTATGGTTTTCCTATAAGCCTCCTAGTTTTGCGAGTTCTTCCGAGTGAACATCCTTGGGATTCTGACGCAGGTCTGTGATTTATTGGAGTGAAGACCAGCCTGTCCTACTGTCACCTACTATTCACTTCACTGCTCACAGAGATTACGCACACACATGGTTTTACGCCACACACAGGCACAAACTCACTCGAAGAGGTGGAGCTGTTGAGAAGATTCTTCAGTATTTACAGAGGCCTTGGAATGACATTGCCTTCTTATAAAGTCCACGCCGTTAATCTGCCGCTGTCAGAAGCTGGATAAACACACCAAGCAAGCAACCAAATATGAGGGCAGTTCTTAGAATGAGAGTTTTTTTAGCATGGGTCAATCACGGCGATGTTGGCCAGTAAATTTTCACAACGGAAATGACGCTCATTCCAGTGGAATTCGCTGTGGTGGGTGACTTTGTGTCCCAAAACTCCGGGAAGAATACATCGTGCCAGTGAAATGTCTTGCGAAGTTCAACCTTTTCTCAAACAATAGCACCACTGCTTTGGCTGCACTGACCTCTAAAGCGGCAGCGCTTCATATAGCAGCAAATGCGAAGCTTAGCAATGTTTACGCACAAATCTTTTAGCATTTCAGCCTCACCGGCTATGAATGGAGAGGTTAGCATCAATATGTAGGACCACGCTCACTTTCCATCTTATCAGCTCCACTTACTGTATAGTTGCACTTTGTAGTTCTACATTTACAGACTGTAGTCCATCTGTTTCTCTGATACTCTGTTACCCTGTTCTTCAGTGGTCAGGACCCCCATGGACCCTCACAGAGCAGGTACTGTTTGGGTGGTGGTGGTGTGTTAGTGTGTGTTGCGCTGGTCTGAGTGGATCAGACACAGCAGTGCTGCTGGAGCTTTTAAACACTGTGTCCACTCACTGTCCACTCTATTAGACACTCCTACCTTGTTGGTCCACCTTGTAGATGTGAAGTCAGAGACGACAGCTCATCTGCTGCTGCACAGTTTGTGTTGGTCATCCTCTAGTCCTTCAACAGTGGTCACAGGACGCCGCCCACAGGACGCTGTCGGCTGGATATTCCTGGTTAGTGGACTATTCTCAGTCCAGCAGCGACACTGAGGTGTTTAAAATCTCCAGCAGCACTGCTGACTCTGATCCACTCACACCAGCGCAACACTAACACACCACCATCACATCAGTAGAAGCATAGAAACAAGGAGTTATGCCTGATCGGTCTAAATAGTTACTGATATGAATCTGCTCACTTTTGTGCTCTTACTGTTTACTGTAAGTGAGGTAGCCAGCTTGCAAACTGTAATGTTAGCTTCCTGGCTAACTGCAGCTGCATACAAGTGACCTCACAGCCAACAATCAGAGCAGTGGCCTATACTTTTTTGCTAGAGATCAGTGTGCAGCCGTTTTCTCTCATGAGTGTAAACTGTTGTTTATGTTTGTGTTATCATTTGTGGTTAGCAAGTTAGTTAGCTTGCTAACTCACATATATAAATTCTGGGCCAGCCTTGGCCACGCCCATTTCACAAGGCCACTGTAAATATCTTATGTGACTATGGCTTAAGGCTACGAACTCAACTTTTCGCCTGTGTGGTGCCGTACAGGCAGTGGGGAAGGTCAAATCAATTGGCCTATTACGTGGAATAACATCACATCAGCCTCTAAGAATCCTGACCATCAGCTTTACATCATTACGATTTTATCCACAGATCCTATTCAACCCCCTGTAGATGCTTCCATATGCACCTTACTGCATCTCCTCTTGGTAATGTTTGTCCTGATGGGACATACGGTGCATTCCTACGTATGTACTGGGACTGTTTAACTGTGCGTAAGTTTTGGACTAAGGTTTCTTTTACATTATCAGACATTCTCAATAAAACCATTCCATATACAGTACAAACTGCTTTTGGTTGAGTTCAGAATCTGACTGGCTGCAAAAAAAATGTAAGCCTTGCGTTGTCAACTGTCACATTCTCTGTGCCGGTGGCAGTGGATCCTCACCTTTGTGGATATTATTAATATGGAACTTTCAACTGCAAGGGTCCATGGAGTCAACGGGAGGACCTTGAGCTCTTTGTAAAGTGCAGCTAAGAAAGTTAGCAACTTGTTGTGAAACCTGCTTTGCATTATTAGATATACTCACCAGCCACTTTATTAGGTACTAGTGCTAGTAAAAGGCTGGACCCCCTTTTGCCTTCAGACCTGCCTTAATTCTTCATGGCAGACTTTCAACAAGGTGTTGGAAACGTTCCTCAGAGATTCTGGTTGGTTATTTGAGTTCCTGTTGTCTTTCTATCATCTGGAACCAGTCTGCCCATTCTCCTCTGACCTCTCACATCAACAAGGCATTTTCGTCCACACAACTGACCGCTCACTGGATATTTCCTCTTTTTCGGACCGTTCTCTGTAAACCCTAGAGATGGTTGTGCGTGAAAATCCCAGTAGATCAGCAGTTTCTGAAATACTCAGACCAGCCCGTCTGGCACCAACAACCACGCCACGTTCAAAGCCCCTTAAATCCCCTTTCTTCCCCGTTCTGATGCTCGGTCTGCACTTCAGCAAGTTGTCTTGACCACCTCTACATGCCTGAATGCACTGCGGCCGTGTGATTGGCTGATTAGCTATTTGTGTTAACAAGCAACTCAGGTGTACCTAATAAAGTGGCCAGTGAGTGTATATCATAGAGATTATTCATTTATTATTTTCGCTATTATTTTCTTCGTTGATCAGCAGTGGGTCTATGGGTGCCATTGGGAGTGGGTGAGGGTTGTTGGGTGCTTCATTTTGTTGCTTACTGTATTTTGTATCACACCGGAGCACTAACTTAAAATAAATAAATAAATAAATAAAAACATTTGATTAATTGAAAGACTGTATTTAAGAAATCGATGTTAGGTAACATCGCTAACGTCACTCATTTTGGTAATAATAAAACAGGCGCAGAGGTTTAGAATTGGAAATTGTTGAATGACAATCATTAAATCATCTGTGCCTCGTTAAAAGCTAATTAGTGAAACTTGTACCTTCATTAATGTGTTTAAACCGGTCTGCTGCCTCCACGATTGCTCTACAACGTCCAATGTTTGGACTGGTACTGGAGCTTTTTCCCCAGATCCCAATTAAGTCCAAGCAAAGACTGTTTTTAGTGCGGAAACCCCACTGGTACTGCTCTTTAGCTTAGGACTAGGCTTAATCCACATTCATGAAACCAACCCTATGTGTCCTCAGTTGATTTATTAGCTGCTAAAGTCACGTTTGCGATCGCCACGTCGCATATCGCATCCCGCTGTCTCTCTGCCTTTGGATGCTCATTTACTTTCTACAGCTCTTCCTCTCCCAACTTTACATTTCGTCAATTCCTGTAGCGCCTCGCTGCTGATACCCGCCAGCACCTCCTGCCTGGCCTCCTGCTGGAATCTCTGCTGTTTTCATGGATGTACCACCTTCACCGTGATCTTCTCTCTCACTGGGAGTGCCGTAAATAAACACTACAGGGATCTTTTGTTTGAATCCCTTTATCGATGTTCCCCCTCCTGTTTGAGAGTGTGTCAGATGGAGCAGAGCTGGAGCCGCTGTTTTCACTGTCTGGGGGCAAAAAAACAAAGATTGTTTTGTTAGATGAAGAGAAAAGACACGTGTGTCTTTGTAAGTGTGCACGAAAGAGAGAGAGAGAGAGAGGGAGAGAGAGAGAGAGAGAGGGAGAGACACTGGCCTGTACTGGAACTCTTGTATATTGTGATGTACCAACCACATATTGCAGCCTGGCGTCTTTCGGAAAAGACACAATTACGGAGATGTTTGAAGGAGCTGATGGTAGTTTATTCATCTCCCCATCTCTTCCATCACTCCATGCCTTTCATTCCTCCATCTCCACCATTCCTCCAGTTTTCCAGTTCTTCTAAGCCTCCATCACTTCTATCCATCCATCTCTTCCATTCCCCCATGCTGCGCTCATAAGGCTACACGACACCTACATATTCCTATATTATCCTAGGTAGTTTCCAAGGTGTTGCTAGGCTGTTGCTATGGTGTCCCAAGTAGTTGCTAAGGTGTTACTAGGCTGTTCCCTGGTTATCCTAAATGACTACTGGGTTATTCCACTAGAATGGTTCAAATTGGACTTTGACATTTTCAAATTTTTTGCTTAAATATATCATTGATATGTAAACCTCACAGTCAAACATGTAACGGGGTTGAGTGTGACGGGGTTGTGATTTTTGCACAAAATGGCCGCTGCTCTACATACTGTATACCAGAGAGAGAGCACATGGCATGCATGAGATTCAGAATTGGCATATAGTTTTGAAATAAAAAAAACTTTTTTTATAAGTAATAGTTTTCTATCTTTTTTTCATGTGACGGTGTTGAGTCACTGAGTTTGGCGACCACAATATCACAAGATAAATGACCAAAATTAAATAAAAGAAGGAAGCTACTTGCCTGTCTTTGCTGTCCTGTTGTCCAAAAGACTTGAGTGATGTCACTTCTTGATGTATATGGATCATATGGATCATACCATTGTTTTTGTGGGGGAGATTCATTTGTGTTACGGGGTTGAGGGGTTACTTAGGTACAGAACTAAATAATGTGATTTTAATAAATAATTATCAATTAATTTTGAAAAATAATATCACAAACAATTAAACACAGACAGTTGTTTAGGTTGACATCAAAATATATGGACTTTTTTATAGTTGTATTTGGTATATTCTAAGTATACTTTCGTTGAAGGCCATGAGGGACATGACAAAATAGGTGGTGTCAGCAAAAATAAATAAATAAACAAAGTTCTCATAAAAAGATCAAATAAAAAAAAATACACTGTATTAAAGGAGATATTTCAATGTATGTGTAAAGCTGTTAAAATATAGATTTTTGTGACCCAGTAGATAAAATACACCTAAAGAGGAGATGAGGACTCAAAATGTGCCATTTCCATGGAATGACCCTACTAAGGTATTGCTAGGCCTTTGGTGTCCCAGGTGGCTGCTAAGATGGTCTCAGTCACTACTGAAATAGTCCAAATTAGTCCAAATTTCAGAGGTGTAAACTTCAGGTCCAGAAAGTAAAAAACCCTTCCCAGGATTTTGTTCCAACTGCCTGGACAGCTCTGCTGGTGGTGTGATCTAACTACAGAAGCCAACCTGTTGGAACAAAATCCTGGGAAGGACTTTTACTTTCTGGACCTGAAGTTTACACCTCTGCCAAACTTCAACTCAGTTAGAAGTCTGGAATGTGTTTGGAATTTTAATGGGTTTAAATCCCAGGAGTGACTGAGCATGCAGGACCCCCTCCCCCCTCCCCCCAACTGCATTTGATGACAATACATACCCACAACACTTGTAGCTTCCAAGGAACTGTCCACATTGTTATCCACAAAGGGCCGCTGTGGTTTTCATCCCAACCAAGCAGAAGAGCATCTCATATCAACTCATCAATTAAGACTGAAACCCACTGATGAAACACTTTCTGCTTAATTGGAATGGAAATCTGCAGAGCTTTGTGGATGGGATTGGGGACCCCTGTTCAAAGGCACCTCCACCTTGTGGGAACGGAGGTAAAAGCAGATTCTTTTCCTTACATTATGTACTTGAGAAGAACTGAAATATTAGCACTTAAAAAGTCTCTGAAAAGAGGCAAATTGATCGAAATTGTACCTAAGTGCATGAACTGAGTGAATTACCTCTGCAAGGAAAGGTGTTTCAGGAGGAAGAACGGCATGACACAAGTGGTCATAACTGCGGAGAGATAGGGCTTTGAAGAACAGCAGCTGTGAGCGATGCGGCTACGTGAGGTCTGCGCTCTTGGGCGTGTGCGGATATGCAGCTGTGAGTTCAAATAGCGGCTTCCCTGAATCAAGGTATTACAAAACTAGCCGGCGTATATGAATCACCCTGTTGAGAGGAAGGCAGTCGTGTTGTAGCACATTTCTCTTTTCAGTGGCCTATTAAACGTTTAGAGTGATTAATGCTACGTGGCGCGTCCAGTGTACAGTGATGGGGAAGTTACAGTGGCAGACACTGACTATTGGCGCTAGGATTTCAGTTCAGGCCATAAATGTCAACACTAACAACAATAATGAACACAAGACACAATAATGATGAATAAAGACAAGACAAGAAACAATAATGCTCATTTCTGCTAGTGTATTAGCACAAAGCTAACAGCGATTCAACATTTTTAGTTTGTCCCAGATGAAAGACGGACATCTAAAGCTTTTAAAAGACGTTTCATGTTTTATTTGAAGCTCTAACAAACATTAACGCCTTCTAACATGGACTCTGATTATCCTAGGTAGATGTTAAGGTGTTGCTAGGCTGGTGTTCTGGTGTTCCAGGTGGTTGCTGAGGTATTAGCTAGGCCATTCCTATATTATCTTATACCTATTATCTTAGGTAGTTGCTAGGCCATTGGTATGGTTTCTCAGGTAGTTGCTAAGGTGTTATTAGGCTGTTTCGTTGGTATCCTATGTGGTTGCTAAGATGTTAAGATGTTGTTAGGCCGTTGCTATGCTATTTTTAGGTTGCTAATATGTGTTTATACACACGCACAGACACACACACACACATATATATATATATATATACATATTCAGCTGCTGTCAGAACAAAACCACGTATCTCCATTTATGACTTTTTTCAGTTTTTGACATAATATGAAAATGCTAGTTGTTCTTTACATTCTTTGTAAATTTCATGATGAATGGACCAAAAGAAACGGCCCAAAATGACTTGGAAAAAATTCTGGTTCTATTGACTTACATTAAAAGTAAAGTAGGTTTTTTCCTTCTCCTGTAAAGTTGGAGACATGAGGTTGTGTTCCGACAGCAACTAGTGAGCCTGTATGTAATGTTTATGAGGGCCAGTGTCTAAAGTGTCTTTTGTGACATTATCTAAGGCAATTATATTGAACTTTTACATTCTGTCGCTTATTTACTATGGAGAAAAAAAACACGCTTAAATGAATGCGGTATGAAAACCGTATAATTGATCTCTAAAGCCCAAGTACACTATTCCTGTATAGGCACTACAACTGAAAACTGCCACCTGTTGTCTCTCTTTATGTGAAATGCTGTGGCTGTGTGTTGAGCTGCTAGTGAGCAATGAGTGCTGCGTAGCTCAACTTCCTTGATGCACTGAATAATAATAAAATCATAACTCAGAGTTTTTTATGCTCTCTGAAGACTGAGTGCTGCTCTGCCTCTACCCCTGCCTCATTTTTATATAAAGATATGTGTATAATTAACTGTGATGGCTTCATTGAGACTCGTTCCTGACTCCCCTGACTCTGAAACGACCTTTCAGAAAGGTTTGCCCCCAAAGACTGAGGTGGGTGTTGATTGATGGCGTGATTGAAGTGGAATTGATGAATGTTGTGATTAGAGCAGTTTTGATTGATGTTGTGCTTGGGGCAATATTGATCACTCTTGTTTGGTAAGGGGGAAACACCGGCTGGCCATTTAAAGCCCAGTGGGTGTGGGGGACGATTTTTAAAATGTCCCAGATCATGGAAAACGAAATATTAATCCGTTTTGGTGTACAAATCATAATCCCAAAAAGTTGGGAGCGTATATGAACTACCAATAAAAGCGAAAGCAGTAAGGTGGAAAGCCACTTTGACCTGTTTTTAAAGGCAAACAGCACAAAGATAGGATATTTAGAGCTTTACCTTATCCACTTATTTGTTTTCTGTAAATATGCACTTGTTCTGGAAGTGATGCTCGCAACACATTTTGATAGAAAAAGTTGGAAGAGAAGCAGTTTAAGACCAGGAATGCAAAACGTTTGAAAACCATCTTAAACAGGTGATGCTTGGGTTTAATAAGAGCGTCCAGGAACATCCGTTATGAGGGAGGATGGGTAGAGGCAGCACGGAATAATCTAACAGTTTAAGAATAGCATTCTCCAATGAGCAGTTGCAGCGTTTTAGGTATTAAAGTGTCAATATGGTGCATGATATCATCAAACGACTCCAGGGAATCCAGGGAGATCTCTTGCACGTAAAGAAAAAGGCCGAAAACCACAGATGAATGCTTGTGATTTTTGACCCCTCAAATGGCACCACATTAAAAACCAGCATGTATCTGTGTTGGATGCCACTGAGTGGGCCCAGGAATACTTTAAAAAGCATTGTCAATAAACACAGTTCATCACTGCATCTACAAATGCAAGTTAACACTATTACGCCCAGCAGAAATGCACGGTGGAAACGTGTACCGGGGGCCGATGGGTCAGGCTTTCAGACTGCGTGTAGAAATAATGGATATCAGGCCAAAGAAGATAAAGGCCATTCAGATTGTTACCAGGGTAAAGTTCAAAAGCCAGTGTCTGGCATGGTATGGGGGAGTGTTAGATGGTTGCACACCTGTGAAGGTACCATTAACACTCAAAAATATATCGTCGCTGTCCATGAGAAACATGGATCTGTTTTGTTTTTTTTTGTGAATTTTACGTTTCTGCATCATTTGAGCTCAGCAGGCGTCCTTTACATTGTGGGAAAACTTTATGATGATTGGACCAATAAAAATGCTCGAAAATGGCTTAGAAAAAAAACTGTTTTCATTAACTTACATTGAAAGTACAGAACGTTTTTGCCCTCTCCTGTAAAGTTACCATTTTAGAATCATTTCATTTTGGAGACACTTGATTTCCGTTGGCCTGTGACAATATACACGTTTTGGAGCACCACATGCTGCCTTTATACAACGTCTTTTCTGGGCTGCTCACGCTTATTTCAACATGATGACGTCAAGCCACAGTCGACACATGTAGCAACAGCATGGCTGCGTAACCAGAGTCCAGACTTGTTTCTCCTTGGAAGAGTAACAGATAAATGGCCAACATTGCTTTTAAAACTGAATCAGTTGGTGTCTTCTGTCCCCAAACAATCAATAAAGCCCAATCCCCCAATCCCCTTTCACCTCTCGCCCAAACCGCTCAGCCCTATCCGGCCTCGTCTAGGGGTGGGGTGTCCTGATGCTTGTTGAGATAGAGGGGTGGGACTAAGTGTTGGGGATTTATGACCCTCCAAACGGAGGTTTTTCAGAGACTCCAAACAAAGAGATATGAGAAAAAAAGAAAAAACAGCAAGACGGAGAACAAGAGACCAAAGAGTTAAAGTTTCAAAATGTTTAGTTTAATGTCATTTCCGTGTATTTTGGTCGTTTTCTTCATAACAAGCTCAAAAATCACTAGTAATACGCTGATGATTCAGTAGCGAGCTAGCTAAATTTCCCGTTCCACCTTAAATGGTGCAGCAGTTACATTCTGCCCTGCAAAACTAGTCTCTTGTCAAGGGAAGTGGTCTAAAATCTAGTCGATATATCTAATATTTCTCCTGTCAAGGCTGTTTTAAGCTTAGTTTAAGATTATTTAAGATTATAATTCTCTCACTATATTGGCAGATAATTTTGAAGAAATGTGCTTGAAACCAGCAAATAATCTGCCACTGTAGTGAAATAGTTTTACTTGATTAAATTACTTCAAACAAGGATGTCTAGGAATAAGATGGATAGTCTTATAAGTGCACAACCATCTCAAAATAAGAAGCATTAGATATATCGACTAAAATTCAGATAATTTCATTATTTTTTGCAGTGTTGTGCCTCAAGGGACTTCAGGGGTGGAACGAGAAAATTCAAACAAGAATCTGGAGAATATCTAACTCCAGCTTCATATCACTGAAGAATTAGGGTGATAATAAATAATTGCCCCCCTCTTTGAAGGCGTATGATCCCTAAATGTAACTAAAGCCCAGCAGTGAGGAGCTGAACTTTCCCCTCCTCTGCTGTCCCTGCAGACGGGCAGGGTCGCCTACAGAGCGGCGCTGGTAGCTGTTAATGAAGTGATGCTCTTTTATTAGAGGGTCTCATTTCAGAGGGAAGATCTCAACCACTGCCCCTTATAACTCAGTTCCAAGGGGCAAAGAGATGCTCGAAATCCAGGGGTAGGGGTAACAACAGCCTGTTGAACTGTGAAGGACATAAAGAAACAGACGTTGCAGAAATGTCCATGTAGAACTGAAACATGGCTGTTTTGATCGACGTGGATTTGTCTCAATGTCAAAAAGACCATTTCTGTCTGTTTGTCCTGCAAAGAAGCAGCATGACTTCTGATTCAGCTGTCAATCAAACTGACAACCAACACAGCAGTTAAGAAAGACAGAGAGAGAGAGAGAGAGAGAGAGAGTGAGGGAGGGAGAGAAAGAGAGATAGAAATAAGAGAGAAAGAAAGGAAGAGAGACATCATAGAAATAAGAGATGTCATAGAAATGAGAGAGACATAGAAATGAGAGAGACATCATAGAAACGAGAGAGAGAGAGAGAGAGAGAGACATCATACAAATGAGAGACAGAAATGAGAGAGACATCATAGAAACGAGAGACATAGAAATGAGAGAGAGAGAGAGAGAGAGAGAGAGAGAGAGAGACATCATAGAAATGAGAGACAGAAATGAGAGAGACATCATAGAAATGAGAGACATAGAAATGAGAGACAGAGAGACATCATAGAAACGAGAGAGACATCATAGAAATGAGAGAGGGAGGGAGAAAAAGAGACAGAGAGAGACCGTCAGAGAGAGAGAGAGACATAGAAAGACATGAGACGGGGGGCATCTGGCTGTGTGAAGCTCCTCTTCTCCCTGAGCAGAATTGCAGCAAACCTCCTCAGGTCTCTTCAGTATTCAAAGCAGGTGATGAATTCCTGAGACAACAGGCTTTATTTCTGTCCATCCTTAAAAAACTGTTAGTGACACACTGGTCTGCTCTCCACTGACCTGTCCATTCTCCGCCTACAAACACGTCCTTTCACAACCTACAAGTCCGCTAGGTCATGGTGTGTTTGTGCCTTTGGGACCCATCGGGGCCTAGCAACACCTTAGCAACCACCTGGGACATCATAGCAGCATACATTCTCCCTGAAGCATTCTTTCAAACAAAATGTTTTTTCCCATAGAAAATGAATGGCAGAATGTTTAGAAACACATCTAACTGCCACAAATGATGTCACAAAAGACTGGCAGACCCAAAAACATATGTACACACATCTTAGCAACCACCCGGGACACCATAGCAATGGCCTAGCAACACCTTAGCAACCACCATGGATACCATAGCAAAGACCTATCAACACCTCAGCAACCAACTGACATACCATAGCAACAGCCTAGTATCCACCTGTGACAACAGAAAAGAGACAGAGCTACTCTTAGTTAGCTACTGTTAGCTACTACCTAGGATACCATAGCAATTACCTAGCAACTCCATAGCAACCACCTGAGATCCCAAAGCAAAGACCTGGCAACACTTTTAAGAGCCTAGCAACACCTTAGCAACTAAGGTGTTGCTAAGCAAGCAAGGGCATAACAACACCTTGGCAACCACCTGTGATACCATAGCAACAGGCTATCAACACCTAAACAACTGCCTTGGATACTATAGCTATTGCCTAACCACCAGGGATACCACAGCAATCCCTTAGCTACATCTTAGCTACAACTTAGCAACCACTCGCAATAGCATGGCAACAGCCTAGCAACACCTTAGCAACCAAATATGATTGCATAGCAACATTTTGGTCATAGTAACAGCCTTACATGTTTTAGCTCATTTTCATTGTTTTAAATTGGTTAAATGACCAAGTTGTATTATTTACAGAAAGAGAGAGAGAGTCAGTCAGTCAGAAAGAGACGTTGAGAGACAGAGAAGAGAAAGAGTGAGAGAGAGAGAGTAAGAGAGTCAGAGAGGGTGAGAGAGACAGAGGAGAGAGAGAGTGTCAGAGAGAGTGAGAGAGAGAGAGACAGTCAAAGAAAGTGAGAGACAGTAAGAGAGATTGAGTGAGAGAGAGAGAGAGAGAGAGAGAGAGAGAGTGTCAGTCAGCCAGAAAGAGACATTGAGAGACAGAGAAGAGAAAGAGTTAGAGAGAGAGAGTAAGAGAGTCAGAGAGGGTGAGAGAGACAGAGGAGAGAGAGAGTGTCAGAGAGTGAGAGAGAGACAGTCAAAGAAAGTGAGAGACGGTAAGAGAGATTGAGTGAGAGAGGGAGAGAGAGAGAGACAGTCAGAAAGAGACAGTAAGAGACAGAGAAGAGGGAGAGAGTGAGTGAGAGAGAGTGTCAGAGAGATTGAGTGAGAGAGGGACTGAGAGAGAGAGAGAGATACAGTCAGAGTGAGTAAGAGAGAGAGAGAGAGATACAGTCAGAGTGAGTAAGAGAGAGAGAGAGAGAGATAAAGTCAGAGTGAGTAAGAGAGAGAGAGAGAGAGAGAGAGAGAGAGAGAGAGAGAGAGAGAGAGAGAGATGGGAATGTGCCCACCACAGTGAAACTCATTCTATTCTCTCTCTAATAAAAACGCTCCGATGACACCGAGTTTGTTTTATCCCTGTTCCGTGGGTCCGTGTCAGACCTGAGTCATCATCTTCTGGCAGAGGGAGCGCAGCTTCTCTGTGTTTATGCTATTTTGCAAAACCTCGTTTGTTTAATTATTGAACTGCCTTTTTATGAGCAGCTCGGGGGAGAGTGCAGTAACTCCAGAGTGAGGTTCTTTCACACGGGCAGAAAGGGCTGCAGTTAAAGGTTACTCTCATTTGTGCTCAATGACGATATAATGCAAATAACAGAAATCACTTCTCCAAGATTCGGCAAAGAAGTGGAGGACTTAGGCCTTAGGTGTTGCCACGGCAACAGCTTTGGGAACAAATGTGATTCAAAGCTCACAATTATTCAGTGGTTCTACAATTAAAATTCCACAAATGAGCACAGAAACACAGACATGGTCTTTATTCAGCGCTATAAAAGAAGCATCTGTGCTGGTTTATGGCTGCAGTGTGTTCAGAACTGCTGCGTGTGAAACAGGTTGCTGTGTGTTGCATTTACAGTCGTACTTAATCATTAAGGTCTGTGATGCTTGGGTTTTATTTCATCCCTTAAATCACAATAGCGTTATTATTTCACGTGGGATGCACTTTAATTGCTTTATTACGATAAATAAATAAATAAAAATGATAAACTTCAAGAATAAAGTCATAATACTTCCAGAATAAAGTCACTGTTTAGAATATAATCGTAATATTTAGAGAACAAAGTTTTTTAGAATAAAATTATAATATTTTGAAAATAAAGTCATAATGTTTTGAGAATATTTCGAGACACTAACACTGCACCACTAACCAGCCCCATAGCCCAGGTCAGAATAGCATGAGCAGCACATTTACTGATATCCAAACACACAACATTATCCTCCCGTTCTGTAGAGGCAACCCCATCTCTGACACCAGTGTGGCATTGGTGTAGAAAAAAAGAAGGCAGGAGAAACACAGCACTACAAACGAGTGCACTTTTCTTAAAACAGCAGCAGAGGAGATCTGCTCCTGCTGAATGTCTGAAATGGCAGGCAGGTCAGTAACAGCCACACATCCCCACAGTGGTGGTAGATACTGGCTCCCCAGTTTAACACACATAGATACAACGTTTAAGATAACTAAACAACTTATTTGCACCTTTAAGTCCCTCTTAACACTGTCCAGCAATACCTGTAGTGCTCTGTGCTTGCCTCCACATGGCCACGCCTCCCACGCATCCTCAGCCGAGTAACCAGTAACAGGATAATGCAATATTTTGTGGAATCCATTCTTCCATCTACCCATGGAATGTATCCTGGGCCACTGGCTACCACGCAACCCCAAAATATTCTACATCATTTAATGCTGTTTCTTGTTTTCTCCAAACATAGTTTTAGTCATTGTGGCCAAAGACTTACTTCATCCGTCCATAGCATCAAATTGCCTCTGGCTTATCTAGATGTTGTTTTGCATACTTGAAGAAGTTACAGCTCATTCCGATGAAGATCATATTTGTGCAAGCAATGCTGCACAGTAGAATAGAGCACCACCACTCCTGTAAACTAAACCTTCCTGCAGGTTCTTTGCTGTTGTGTGGGGGTTTTGCTTTGCCTTTCTGACCAGCATGTGAGCAGCTGTGAGAGGTTTCTTCCACAAATCCTTTTAATAGCCATTTCTGAACGGCTTCTTTAGCCAGCTGCTTAGAGGAGCCCATGGTTGAGTGTCAGCACAAGGTATGAAGAGTCCAAGGATTTATCAGAGTCTGGAATTTTCGTCAGCCTACAAACGAAGAGTTCATTTGCAAAAAATGGTATCCTTTAAAAAAACAAGCTGACGGTCGTGAGTTCCTCTGAAGACGTAACACATTCTGAACCCTTAACACAGCTTGCCACAAAAGCCTTTGTCGTGATCGTTAAGGCACCACGAGTTCCTGTTTTACAGCATGAACAGTCAAACACCAGGGCTGTTATATACCCAATAAACCGCTTCAGCCAATCAGTGTGCGGTATTCGGGTCAGGCGACGCAACACTGCCGCAAAGTGTTTTAGGCAGAATCTCAAACGGCTCCCTTCCCCCTCCAGAGTGCAGGACGTAGGTCTTAAAATAACGACTACTGCATCAGAACAGAGCACAGTGAGTCTAAAAGAGAAGCACTTTGGATTCAGCCATGTGTGCACAACTCGTACTGGACATAAAGCACAATATTTGGTTGTAAAAGCTGTTTCACACAGTGCACTACGTAGGGAATAGTGAGCTATTTGAGATTCAGCCTTAGGAGTTTCCAAGGTATGATCACATAGATGTAATCTTGCTTATTAATGGGCTCCTTTAATCGCAATTTGAAAGCTGTATCAGTTACATGGCTTTGTTTACCTCAACACTAAACAACCAGTTATCTGCTTTTGCAAAAAAAAACTCATTTAAAATAAAAATATTGAAATTAAATGAAATAAAAGTAAATCAATAATGTTTAATTTTGTAGGTTGCCTGTATTCCTGTATTATAATGAGCTATTTTCACTTGATCAAAACGAAAAACAACTGAACAGAAGTTTGATTGATATTACCCAGAATGCACAATAAAGAAAACATGATTTATTTAAAATTATCATGTCGCTGTTGTTGGAACAAAAACCTTGAATCTCCGAAATTGTAACTTTACAGGAAAACGGAAAAACCTTCTTTATTTTAATGCGAAAAGCTCATCGTGAAATTTACACACAGAGTAAACGGCGATGGGCATTTTCAAACTGTCAAAAACTAAAAAACAATGTTTTGCTCCAACAGCAGCGATTTATATACACCGGTCAGCTGTAACGTTCTGACCACCTCCTCGTTTCTGCGCTCACTGTCCACTTCATCAGCTCCACTTACTGTATAGCTGCACTCTGTAGTTCTACAGTTACAGACTGTAGTCCATCTGTTTCTCTGATACTCTGTTACCCTGTTCTTCAGTGGTCAGGACCCCCATGGACCCTCACAGAGCAGGTACTATTTGGGTGGTGGGTCATTCTCAGCACTGCAGTGACACTGACGTGGTGGTGGTGGTGTGTTAGTGTGTGTTGTGCTGGTCTGAGTGGATCAGACACAGCAGTGCTGCTGGAGTTTTTAAACACTGTGTCCACTCACTGTCCACTCTATTAGACACTCCTACCTCGTCGGTCCACCTTGTAGCTGTAAAGTCAGAGATGACAGCTCATCTGCTGCTGCACAGTTTGTGTTGGCTGGATATTTTTGGTTGGTGGACTGTTCTCAGTCCAGCAGCGACACTGAGGTGTTTAAAACCTCCAGCAGCACTGCTGTGACTTATCCACTCAGACCAGCACAACACACACTAACAAGCCACCACCACATCAGTGTTACTGCAGTGCTGAGAATGATCCACTACCCAAACAGTACCTGCTCTGTGAGGGTCCATGGGGGTCCTGAGCACTTTAAACAATCTACAAAATATGTAAGTTGGCCAGAGGTGCCTAAATATATTCATTCAACAGGTAAATACCGTCCATTACACCCCTGTCACACCGCTGAACAGCGTAGCAGTTGTGAAGTGAGTGAGTGGATTTCTAGAAGGTTGTGATTTATTGATTAAGACCTTCATATTTTATTCACCGCATGTGCTTGGATCATCAGGGAGTCGATGTAGAGCAAAACTCTGTGTGTGTGTGTGTGTGTGTGTGTGTTGGGGGGTTGTCTGTTGCAGGAAATGGCCTCGAACACATCTGTAAAGTGTGTTAGCCGTCAGGGTCAGTTAGCATCAAACGCTAACAGCCCAAGCGGCCTAGCATTCAACCCAGGAAAAGCTTCATTAAAGATACACTCAGCGGCTTCGGCGTGTCAGCGCTGACCCTGCTGCTCCAACTGCTACGCTCAAAACGCTCCTCCCAACGTGCTCCAGACGGCCTTTCACAGGATATGATGCTTTTAAACGAAGTAAACTCCAAAGCCATAATAGTCAACACTAAATACACGACGGAACGGTTGGTCTGGAATCTCGGGTACTCCAGGTAGTTGGTGTTGTTCGGCCATTCCTTTGTTATCCACAGTAGTTGCTAATGTGTTGCTAGGCCGTTGCTATGGTATCCCAGGCGTTTGCTAGGTTTTTGCTATGGTATCCCAGGTGGTTGGGATTAGATCGGAGTATGGTCTAGAAAGCCGATTAGGAAGCAGGGCTGGAGTTTAGCTCAGTGATCAGATTTCTCAGTGCTGTGAACTCTGACTCTGATTTCTTTCAGATTTCCCAGCACATGTGTGAAACAGATCGCAGTACCGGGAATAAGCCAGCAGCGTGACGCAGACGCAGACGCAGCAAACTATTTGTGGAGTGACGATGAAACCAATTACATGTTTGATGAAATGAAAGATTTATATTTTTCCTTGTAGACGATGTTCGTTCATAGTTTCAGGTAAAGTTTAAAACGATCCACAGACAGTTTTACGTTGCGCTATGTTTACGGCACGTCGTCTTCTGTGAGGTTATTGGCTGGTTGTAAAGCAGAAATCCGATTACTGTCTGACTCACGTAGACCTGGAGGTTTCCCCACTATCTGACTACTCGGAGTGCATGTAAACTCTTCGATCGGATTACTGACAAAATCTCATTTTCTGCAGTTATTGGATTATTACGTGCATGTAAACTCTTTGAGATCACTTTGTAGCCCTTTCCTACTTTGCAAAAGAAGAACTATTGATTGCAGGTAATTCCAAAGGATTCACCTACTTTTTCTTGCCACTATATAAAGCTTCATTTAACCTCTGGCCAGCAGGAGGGTCAATGCACTCCACCTTTGAAGACAACTACCGGTTTATGAGTCTTTCGAATGCTTGAAGTGGAGGGATGCCAAACTGTTTCAGAGTACTCTCGTGTCTGTGTGTCCTTCAGGTTCTCTCCTGTTAGTTAAGCTGTCAAAGTCAGATCTGCCGGAGTCGTTAGCCACACTCTGGAAATGTTCACATTCCCTGTTTTACGTACAAACAGACAGAATAAAACGAATTCCATCTCCCTGCTTTCTTTCCGAGTATAAAATCACCCACATGTCCGGCTGGACACTGAAGGACGACTGACTGCTGAGCTCTCCTGCTACCCACTTCAGACCAGCTGCCCATGCCCCAGCTACCGCCACCTGCCTTGGACTAGCTGCCCACCCTACGCTGATGTTCTCATGGACTCCTGGCTATTCCTACTACTAATACTCCTGCTATTAATATTAGTAGTATAATCACTCTGTAGGTAGTCTGACCAGAGGAGGATGGGATGGTGAGCCTGGTTCCTCCCAAGGTTTCTTCCTCAGCTCTGAGGGAGTTTTTCGCCCCTGGCTTGCTCACCTGGGGGTTTTTCCATTCTTGTTATAACTTTGTCTTTTCTGGAATTCTGTGAAGCTGCTTTGTGACATCCATTGTAAAAAGCACTACAAATAAATTTTATTTGATTTGAAGGGGGTAGCAGGAGGGCTCGGCAGTCGGTCGTCCTTCAGTGTCCGGCCGGACAGGTGGGCGGTCGTATACTCGGAAAAAAGGCAGGTAGATGGAATTAGTTTTATTCTGTCTGTTTATACATAAAACAGGGAATGTGAACATTTCCAGAGTGTGGCTAACGACTCCGGCAGTTCTGACTATGACAGCTTAACTAACAGGAGAGAACCAGAAGGACACACAGACACGAGAGCACTCTGAAACAGTTCGGCATCCCTCCGCTCCACCGTCCACAAACCTGAGTGACCGCATGCGAGCAGCAGGATGACAGCACCAGTGTCTCATTTTACTACAATTCCCTGTGTCCATGGACCCCTGGATCTGCTGCCTTTATCTAGGGGGGAACATTAGCTACCAAAAGCTGAACTGAACAAGTGAGTTTTAAAACATTCATATTAATTAGGACATTTCTCCTAATTATAGGACATGGACAATGAGAGTAGAAACAAGGAGGTGGTCATGATGTTAGGCCTGGTGGGTGTGTTTATAAGGGTAAACTGGGGCGAGTCAGCTGCAAATAATATGTAAATACGTTACTCTTGCAGGGGCGGCTGTTTCTGAAGCTGCTTCGTCAGAGAGATGAAGATTCAAGTCTTCACTAAAGCGCTCCATCTGTTTCCACTGATATGTAGAGGAAGTGTCTGAGATGGAGCTGCCCTACGTTGAATGTAGCTCTATGGAAACCAGTTCCCTCTTTTACCTACCCGTGCTATGCTCACTATGCAAATCCACACACAAAAACATTGCTTTTTGTGTCTAATCCCACCACAGTCGCTGCCAGATTACGACCAAAAGGGAAACGCACCACTCCAGGGGTAAAAAACATGGTGTTTCTCTTGAAACATGGCCTCACTTTCTCCTATTCAGCTCCTCACACAATAGCGCACGCTCGGGGATCAGTGCTGGGGCTCTTGTGTTCGTGCTTTTGGTTCTTCGTAATCTTTTAAGACAATAATCCAGAGTGGCTAAAGTGTGTATGAGTGTATATGCATTTTATAGCTTCTCGAAAACTTTCAGACTCCAGCTTTGCAAGTGCAGTCCACACAGTGCAGCCCTTATCCTGGATGTTGAACACAGAGGTTGTACGATACCAGACCTGCTTCTCTGATTCCGGTGCTGGAGCCTCGAGAATCGATACCGATGCTGATCCGATGTTTACTCTTTAGGCGCTACTGTACTTTAAAATGAACCAGCTTTATTTGAAGCCCTTCACTTACAGGCGAATTCCACTAACGTTGCATACGTTTCTGCGTAATCACATTTTAACGAGGTAAACAAAGTGATTGAGAGTGGTTTGATGTGGATTACGCTTTTAACAGACCAACGTTGTTCACAGTGCTTAATGCCTCTAAAATCTCCCTCACAGAAGGTCATTATATGAAATGGTTGTGAATATGCCAATATATATTTTGCACGTTATGAGGTGAAATATTTCCCAAAGGAGATGTAGTTTTTTCAGGCTTATCAATATTTTACCATCAGCAACATTGCATATAAAACTCAGACGACTCGTGTAGGTTCACTGGTGGTTTGCACGGTAAATAAAATTGGCCAAATTTGAGTTGTAGACATGGTGACGTCTGGTTCCTATCAGCCTATATATATATATATATATATATATTATATGCAGCGGCGGCACGGTGGTGTGGTGGGTAGCGCCGTCGCCTCACAGCAAGGAGGGCCTGGGTTCAATTCCCCAGCCGGGCGACCAGGGCCCTCTCTGTGTGGAGTTTGCATGTTCTCCCCGTGTCTGCGTGGGTTTCCTCCGGGTTCTCCGGTTTCCTCCCACAGTCCAAAGACATGCAGTCAGGGCAATTGGACATGCTAAATTGCCCCTAGGTGTGACTGTGTGAGTGACTGTCTGTGTCTGTCTGTCTGCCCTGCGATGGACTGGCGACCTGTCCAGGGTGTATCCTGCCTTCCGCCCGTAGACTGCTGGGATAGGCTCCAGCACCCCCCCGCGACCCTGACGGAGAAGCGGCTTAGAAAATGGATGGATGGATGGATGGATTATATGCAGCACACAAGGTGAGTATTTCTAATAAAGCAGGCAGTGAATGGAAGTACAAGGTAGGTGTTTCTAATAAAACGGCCAGGTAGGTGTTTCTAACAAAGTGGCCAGTTAGCAGAAGTACAAGGTAGTTGTTTCTAATAAAGTGGCCAGTGAGTGGAAGTACAAGGCTGGTGTTTCTAATAAAGTGGCCAGTTAGCAGAAGTACAAGGTAGGTGTTTCTAATAAAGTGGCCAGTGAGTGGAACTACATGGTAGGTGTTTCTAATAAAGTGGCCAGTGAATAGAAGTACAAGGTTGGTGTTTCTAATAAAGTGGCCAGTGAGTGGAAGTACAAGGTAGATGTTTCTAATAAAGTGGCCAGTGAGTGGAAGTACAAGGTAGATGTTTCTAATAAAGTGGCCAGTGAGTGGAAGTACAAGGCTGGTGTTTCTAATAAAGTGGCCAGTGAGTGCAGATTACAGACTGAAGTCTCAAGAGAGATTAAGTGACTCTCAGGTATGTGTGGTTAGCCTTGGCATGCAGATGCTATCAGGAATAACATGAGTCTGTGTCTCAATAACCTCGGAAAGCGTGAGGTCATGGCCTATTATTGTTCATGTTTCCAGCAACATAAAGAGATGAGGCCTAAAGGGCTTTCAGCTTTACAGCCGTACATGACACAGTGTTATTTCAGCTTCACTGGATCATAACAATAATAGCTGCCTTGAACAGAAAATAAGTATTTTGTTCTGTGACTGTGTGAGAAATAAGTAGGCAGCAGCTGTGGAATCATGCTGTATCACTCAGTATATGCATTATGGGTGAGATATTTATGAAAGAGGCAGTAAAAAGGGAATCACCTCTCATATTCCATTCATTATTTGACAAGTTAAATAATGTAGTCAAATTCTTTCCCAAGTTTTTTTTTTACACATTTTAAAAACGGCAGCTGTCTTTTATATTTGTTTTGAAAAGAAACTGAGAACATTTTACAACAGAAAAACACATTTTAGAAAGCAATTTTTCAAAGTCACATCAATAGAAGTCAAAGATATTTCTGACACCCTACACATTAAAATTTTTTAATATTACTTTTAATTAATCAGGGAACAAATAGCATCTTTAACTGATAAATAATACATTGTAACATTTGATCACTTATAAAAAGTCAATTTTGCTTTAAATTTATTACTGATATATTTTTATTTTTGTGGTTTTACATTATCTTGCTGAAATAATCAAGGCCTTCCCTGAAAAAGACGTCGTCTGAATGGCAGCATATCGCTGCTGTCGCATAAAAACCTCGTATCTCCATTTTTGTTGTTTTTCAGTTTTTGAGATAATTATAAAGTACCTTTTATCCTTTATATTGTGTGTAAATTTCATGAACAGGGGACCAAAACAAATGGCCCAAAATGACTTGGCAAAAATTCTGGTTCCATTGACTTACATTAAAAGTAAAGTAGGTTTTTTCCTTCTCCTGTAAAGTTGCCATTTTGGAGATACGAGGTTTTCTTCCAACAGCAGCATATGTTGCCAAAACATGTTTATATCATTTAGCATTAATGGAGCCTTCACAGACGAGCATGTCACCCATGCCATGTGCACTAATGCCCCCCTAAACCATCATGAATACTGGCTTTAGAACTGAGCACTGATAACAAGCTGAGGGGTCTTCAGCCCGGAGGACACAGTGTCCATGATTTCCTAAAGAATTTCTAATGTTGATTCGTCGGACCGCCGGACACTTTTCCACTTCCCCTCAGTCCATTTTAAATGAGCTCCGGCCCAGAGAAGGTGGCAGCGTTTCTGGATCCTGTTTATATTTGGTTTTACAGCATTTGTGGATGCAGTGAGGAACTGTTTTCACAGACAGTGGTTTTCAGAAGTGTTTATGAGCCCATGCAGTGATTTCCACTACAGAACCATGTCTGTTTTTAATGCAGTGCTGCCTGAGGGCCCAAACATCACGGCCAGTAGATACTGGTTTTCAGCCTCGTCCCGATAAGAGGAGCAAGTTGTTTGTGCAAACTGCCAAGGACAGCAGCTATGCTTGCTGCAAAATCTGCTTAGAGCAGAGTTAGAGCAGAGTTAACCCTTTCACTCACAGACAGAGATTTCTCCAGATTCTCTGAATCTTTTAATGTCATTATGTACCGTAGACGATGAAAAACAAAAGTTTTTTGCTGTTTTATGTTGAGAAACGTGATTCTTGAATTGTTGCACTATTTCATGGTGCAGTCTTTCACAGAGTGGTGAACCCCTCCTCATCTTTACCTCTGAAAGACTCTCTGAGATGCTCTTTTATACCCAATCAAGTTAATGACCTGTTGTCAACAAACCTGGTGTTTTTTAGGCATTACGCAACTTTCCCAGCCTTTCGTTGCCCCCTGTCCCAACTTTTTTGGAACATGTTGTTGGCATCAAATTCAAAATTAGCATATATTTTTTACAAAAACAATAAAATTTCCCATTTCTTTCAACATTTCATATTTTGTCTTTGGACTATTTTCAATGAAATATGGGTTTTTTTATTAACATTTTGCACAGCATCACAACTTTTTTTGGAAATGGGGTTCTATATTAGAACTTTAGAAATTGTGGATATTGTATTTGTCAATTCCTTAGAACTTAATTTAGAATATTTTTTGAGTGGAACCAGTTCATTATAACCTAATTTTTGAACACACTGACTTGAAACATTCAGAATTTAAACCATTAAGCAGAATATTTTTCAGCAAATGCCCACTAACTTCAAATCAACTGGTTTTAAGGTCTTTTCAGGTAATTACACATACATTAGGAATTTGTTTGAAAACACTGTAAATATTCCTGTATATATAAATACATCAGCAAAAAGCAAAAGCATTTTAGATCCATCCTAAGATATAAATACACTGACAGCAGATGAACGAGCAGAGATGAAGTGACGTGAAACCATGCTGTAGATTAGCAGGGTGCGTGGGTGTATCTGACCCCTACACTGACCCATTGTCTCTAATCCTAATCCTGGCCGCACACTAATGCAATGCAAAACAGACAGCTCTGCAGGCGGTCACTCCCTCAGCATTAATACTGCCTACACATTAGTGGGGTGGTCCTATTTCACGTCCACAGCGCTTTGCATCCAAGGGTTTTATAGAACAACTTGAAATATTTGTCTGAACCTCATAAGACCTGACTGCTCATTTCTGGAATATGTGTCCAGGGTCAAAAATTTTGCTTTCAGATTTTCTCTAAGAGTTTAAACTTAATTTCGGACATCAATTTACTGTTATCATATCATTTATCCATTAAAGATGGCTGCTATTGTTGCTACACGGGTTGATATATGGGGCAGTCATGGGCTAGAGGTTAGGGAACCAGCCCTGTGACCGGAAGGCTGCCGGTTCGATCCCTAGAGCCAACAGTACCCTTGAGCAAGACACCTAACCCTCAACTGCTCCCTGGGTGCTGCGGATAGGGCTGCCCCCAGTGTGTATGTGGAGTTTCCCTTCATGGATGGGTTAAATGCAGAGGTGAAATTTCCCTGTTGAGGGACTAATAAGGGTCACTTAATCTTCCAACTCTGGTCCTGGACGGCTGGTGTCCAGCACAGCTTGGTGGTTTCCCTATTCAAACTCACCCACTAAACCTGGCATTTAACCGATGAGTGTAATCAGGTGTATTTGAGCAGGTAATTCACTAAACTGGGCCTCCGGGACAGGAGTTATGCACCCCTGATTAAACTGGGGTTTCAAAATATCTGATTTTATTCATGATGATGGGACATAGCTGTTCAAAAACATTGCATTATGAATAAGTTGATGAATCAGAATTGAAACTGATTATTTTATGATGGTATTTTGTCTGATTTTTTTATCTTGTTTGTCAATACTGTTTGCACTGTTGTTGTTGCACAGTAATTGGCGCTATTGCTATTTGCACTCAAAACTTAGTGTTGGGGTTTGAGTTGGACGCAAAGCTTGGTGCGATGGCTTCAGTCAGGTCAGGTTGGACTCAAAACAGGGTGCTGTGGATCTGATGGGGTTGAGTTGGATTCAAAACGTGTTGCGGTGGATCCGGTCCGCTCAGATACGGCCGAACTCAAAACATGGTGCAGTGGGTCATGTGAGGTCAAGTTGAGGCTGACTCAAATGATGGTGCTGTGGGTCAGGTCAGACTCAAAACATGTAGCTTTGAGTGTGGCCTCAAAGGGTTGGACTTAAAACATGGGCTACGCATCCAGTTGGGTTGGCTTGTACTCGGGTTCTGCAGGTCGGGTCATGTTGGATAGTGCCAAGTCAGACACAAAACATGGTGCTGTGGGTCCAGTTGGGTCTGGCAAGGATGGACAGAAGCAGTAGTGCTGTGGCTCAAGTCAAGTCAGACTCTGAAAAAATGTTCTCAGGGCTGTTATTTGGTTTGGATCAACATTGTAGGCCTGATTAAAGCCATACTTTGTGTTGATGCAGTGGATCAGGTTAGGTTCGACTCAAAACATTGCTGTGGGTCCTGTCTGCTTGAGTAGACTTCAAATCAAAGCATGGTGCTGTGGGTCAGGTTGGGCCAGACTCAAAACACAGTGCTGTAGGTCAGGTCAGACTCAAAACAGGAGGCTGTGAGTCCGGTTTCAATGAGTTGGACTCAAAACATGGGTTGTGCATCCAGTTGGGTTGGGTTGGCCTCAAAAACGTGATTCAGGATGAGTCACGTTGAATTGGGTCAAGTAGGACTCAAAATGTGGTGCTGTGGGTACGGGCGGACTCAAACCATGGTGCTGTAAGTCTGGTCAGGTAAGGCCACCCTAGTGCTATGACTGTAAGTTCTCAGGGGAAGGACGTTCTCAGGGCTGTATTGGTTGTACAGCTGGGTCAGATTCAAAAACATGGTGCTGTGGGTCAGGTCGGACTCAAAACGTGGATCTGTGGGTGCACAGCTACACAGTAATTGGTGCTGTTATTAGAAATTTCAGATTTGATTTACCACTGGGTGATGATGGGCTAGTTCAGGCCCATTTTAGACTGAATTTTCTTGAGCTTCAGGCTTGAAACTTCATGATGTGGTTTGGGGTGAATCTGGTCTAAATTTTGTCAGATTTCGGTCAATTTTGCACTCAAATGCGGTGCTGTTTTTGGGCTGTATTGTAGTTTGGACCTGATTTCAGGCCCGATTAAAGCCTTCCTTTGTAGTCAGACACATGCTGTCTGTTTTGTATCAGTGTCTCCCATTGCGTCTCCAATTGACCTCTTTCTGCCCACTTAGTTTCAAGTTTGTCCATTGCTTTGTCTGTTCCATCGTGTCTCCATTTCTGTTACTGGATCTCTCGACTATTGGAATTTGATTGTTAAAATTCTGCTCATTCACGAGAAGGTCTTCAAAGGACCAGATGTTCTCTCTCTCTCTGCCTTAGTCTCGTTCGTATAATAGCATGAACGTTCAAACACCTGCATATCTGATGTTTTGTCACTCAAAACATCAAGGTAAACAAATATAGAGCAACGCAGCGTGATGCACCCCATCATTCCGAGTTAATTGGCAATTACTTCCCATATGTTTATTCCCCATTCTCTGTCTGTCTCTTTTCGTCTCGCTTCAACCCCCCGATCTCTCTCTCTCTCTCTCTCTCTCTCTCTCTCTCCCTCTCTCCCTCATCTCTTTCGTTTCCTCTGCTAGATTAAAATCAGGAGGGTTAACATAACTGTGCTTTTTACTAGCGGACTGGTGGAGTTGAGGAATTTGTGTAAATGGTAGACGTAAGCTCACATTCCCAGCTTTTCTTGACACACCATTAAGCACACATGGGCTTTGAAGGCACCACTGACTACAACCACAGCACAACTGGTCCAACATATGAAGACTTCCATAGCTGTGTCAGTCCAGCCCAATAAAAATGGCAAATGAGAGTACAAGTAAAAAATCAATGAATGTCTTTCATCCATGTAGACCATGGTGTGCCATTTTTCATCAACAAAAAAACAATGGATCTCATAGTCTAAGAGTTGCGGGAGAATAGGGCAGGCATGAAGACCTCAGCAACTCTGACAACATTGTTGGGGACCTTCAGGGCAATGGTCTTCACTGGTGGCAGTGGCCTCAAAATGTAGCATTTTGGAAATATCTGCATGCTGCTGCTGAAGGTATTGTCTTAGCCCGGACACTTGCATGCTCGTCATCTCATTTACATACTCCCCTTAACCCCTGCAGCTGAATGTAGCTGTAGGCTGTGTATGAGTTAGAGAGTGGCATGGCGTTTGTCATTGGTAAGCATCAGCGAAAGCCCAGCACCCAACATAACCCCTGATGGTTTCCACTAGCTAGTGAGTTCCTCTGCTACCCCACCAGGCATAAAGAGCTGTGCCATAAGTGTGAGCTAGCAAACCAATAAAGAGCATTGCACGTTTTCAAAACTGCTTCCTGCTCTTGACCTTTGTGTTCATCATAATAGCTTCGTAGCAGGGCTACAAGCAAAATAACACTAAAAGGCTCAGCAAGCCTCACTAAAATACTCTGAATTTAAACTGCACATAGGTCAGCTTAGGAACGCAAAGATTTAACGCAAGACGAGACGGCAACAAGACCTTTACAGACGCTAAAGGAAAATGGCAAATAGCACAACGTCCTCAGGGATCAACACTCAAATGTAGCTACTTTTGGTGTAGTTGTTTTGTGCATCACACAAATATATTCTTAAAGTTTTCTCAAAGCTTTTAGTGATTGAATAAGACGGTCACTTGCAATGTGTATCACCTGTTCATCTGGCTAGCCTGCTTTACTGTCATCAGCAAGAAAGCTAACAAGCTTCCTGTGATGTACATTGTGCAGTAATGCATATTTAATGATAGAACTAATCATCTAAGCCTGCAGTTTACGTTCCTGGCTTGACCAACATGGCTGCATAATACGTACTTAACTGCTCAAATTAGGACTCCTGTGTGTGGACGGTAAGACAAAAGCCTGTACAGAGCCTTTTGGTCATATGAATCACACTTCTTCTGGAGTGGCTCTGTGCCAGGAGAAGAGTACCTCCACTGCAGTCATTACGCTGAGCGTTTCCTCCTGCAGGCTTTGTGAAGATAATCTCCAAGCCCACTTCAGAGACTATACCATCTCTGCACTTGCCTGCTGCCTCAGTCTGACCTGTCTTCCTTAATAACAACACTTGCTTTCTCCATTTTTGGCAACATACGCTGACCAGGGATAACATCATGACCGCCTCCTTGTTTCTGTGCTCACTGTCCATTCTATCAGCTCCACTTACTGTATAGCTGCACTTTGTAGTTCTACAGTTACAGACTGTAGTCCATCTGTTTCTCTGATACTCTGTTACCCTGTTCTTCAGTGGTCAGGACCCCCATGGACCCTCACAGAGCAGGTACTATTATACTATATATAGGTATACATTCTAATAAAGTGGCCAGTAAGTGGAAGTACAAGGCAGGTGTTTCTAATAAAGTGGCCAGTGAGTGGAAGTACAAGGTAGGTGTTTCTAATAAAGTGGCCAGTGAGTGGAAGTACAAGGTAGGTGTTTCTAATAAAGTGGCCAGTGAGTGGAAGTACAAGGTAGGTGTTTCTAATAAAGTGGCCAGTGAGTGGAAGTACAAGGCAGGTGTTTCTAATAAAGTGGCCACTGAGTGGAAGTACAAGGTAGGTGTTTCTAATAAAGTAGCCACTGAGTGGAAGTACAAGGTAGGTGTTTCTAATAAAGTGGCCAGTGAGTGGAAGTACGAGGTAGGTGTTTCTAATAAAGTAGCCACTGAGTGGAAGTACAAGGTAGGTGTTTCTAATAAAGTGGCCAGTGAGTGGAAGTACGAGGTAGGTGTTTCTAATAAAGTGGCCAGTGAGTGGAAGTACAAGGTAGGTGTTTCTATTAAAGTGGCCAGTGAGTGGAAGTACGAGGTAGGTGTTTCTAATAAAGTGGCCAGTGAGTGGAAGTACTAAGTAGGTGTTTTTAACAAAAGTGCCAGAGAACAGATTAAATTGCCTGGATTTGTGAGTGAAGATGAATGTGCTTATTAAGTGCATTTCCAGGCCGTGCTAACAGAGAGGGCTGAGTTTCCTTAAAGAAGAAATCTCCCGATCAGATATTCCAGTTTTTTCCACTGTATCTGTCTCTCTTCAGCCACTCAGCTAAATGGCCACTGCAACAAAACTCCAGCCTAGTCAAGGTCCTTTTGCAAGGCAAGGTCATACCTACACAAACATTATCAACCAGTATACAGGGTTTCATGTAAGTGATTCTGAGCTAAAATCTTTTAATGATTTTGAATGTTTTAACCTATTTTACCAACTTTAACACTAAATTATGTTGTTGTATAAAAAACCATGTCATTACATAAAGCATTTCTATTATTATAAATGTTCCAGCAGCAAAATTCACAAACCTTTTTTGGTAACACCTGAACTTGAACCCTCTACATAACCAAATTATGAAGACCGAACCATTTAAAAAAGCCAGTACAGTTCTGGAACAACATCTTATGGTCAGATGGACAAAGATCAACTTGCACCATAATCACAAGAAGGGTGTGGAGAAAGGAGCTGCTCACACCTCATCTGTGAAGCATGGTGGAGGTAGTGTTAGGGCATGGGAATGCATGGCGGCCAGTGGAACCAGTTGCCGTGCTTGTATTGATGTTGTGACTGCTGACAAAAGCAGCAGGAGGGATTCTGAAGTATATGGTCTATATCATCTGCTCACATTGGGCCAAATGCTTTGAAACTCACTGGACAGCGCTTCACAGTGTAGACAGACAGCAATGCAAGACTATCTGAGGCCATGAAGGGAACGTGCTGCAACAGCCAATCCAATCAAACATGCATTTCACTTACTGAAGACAACGCTGGAGGTAAAATGCCCCCCAGAACAAGCAGGAATTGAACACAGCGACATTAAATGCCTGGCAGAGCATCAACAGTAAAAAACAGCATCTAGTGATGTCTATGGGTTCCAGACTTCAGATAGACGAGTATTAAAAATGACAATTTTATTTATGATTGTTAATTTGTCAATTGACTTATGGATGTAGTTAAGGTGGACATGGAGATGGTTGGTGTGAAAGTAGAGGAGGCAATGGATAGGGCAAGATGGAGGCAGATGATCCGCTGTGGCGACCCTAAAGGGAGCAGCCGAAGGAAGAAGAAGAATTTGTCAATTGACTTTTGAAAGTAGGGGTGAGGGGCAGCATGGGGGCGTGGTGGGTAGCGCTGTCGTCTCGCAGCGAGGAGGGCCTGGGTTCGGTTCCCCGGCCGGGTGACCAGGGTCCTCTCTGTGTGGAGTTTGCATGTTCTCACTGTGTCTGTGTGGGTTTCCTCCCACAGTCCAAAGACTTTTGAGGCTGTTTGGACATGGTAAATAGACCCTAGGTGTGAGTGAATCTGTCTATCTGTCTGTCTGTCCTGCGATAGACTGGCGACCTGTCCAGGGTGTATCCTGCCTTCCGCCTGATGACCGCTGAGATGGGCTCCAGCAACCCCCTCGACCCAGAAGGAGAAGGGTGAGGGTTATGGGGGGTCTATGTATTAAAATAGCTGTAATTCCTACCCCATTCACCCGATTTGGATGTAAACACTGAAATTAAAGCTGAGAGTCTCTTTAAGCTCTTTTGTTTAAATGTCTTGGACACTATTCTATTTGTCGTGAGTTGCCGTGAGTTTTATCGATGTGATGTTACCGTTACCTGTGATTGTAACGACGGTTGCTAGAATGAGCAGAACAATCCAATTGGACCTGCTTTGCCCCAGAATGAAGTGGCAAAATTTCAATCGCTGCTCCAACACAGCCGACTGAACTGGCAGAGGGCTTGATAATGAGCCAGTGCAAGTCAGGTGTGTTAGAGCAGGGAGAAGTCGACCCCATGAAATGCAGAGTTGTCCCCAGGGACCGAGAACGAGAACCACTTCACTAATCATTAGCGGTTTAATTAAGTGTGCAGGGTCACTGGGGGAGCCAAGTTGAATAGGGAAAAAACGAAGGCCTGCTGAGAGTCATTCCTCCAGAGAAAAAGCTTCAAACTGGCTCCTCCACCAACTGCTGTTGTATTCCAGCAAAGCACAGCTGTTGGGGATGGCAGGCAACCAAGGAAATCTATACAGAAGGTAGAGACTGCCTTTTATTTTCCAGTACCGATACCAACAGTGACGTCTTGAGTACCAGTTGTTACTGATCTCTTTTTTTCTTGTCTAATACGCTTGAAAATGAGTCATTTTTAATTGAAGCACTTAGGATGGCCTAAAGGTTCTATGCACAAACTTTGTAATTACACTGCAATTGTGCAAAGCCGAAAAATTCCTTTCCACTAAATTCCATTTATTTTAATTAGGGACTGCTTTACTGCCCTACAGCAAGAAATAGCGAAATAATGCATTTTTAAAAACAGTTTTATTGCATTATTTCACACTAGTTTTGTTACAGAATGTGATTGGATTTGTTCTTTTTTCCCCTCTGATATCCAATCCACTCTTCTTAAGCCAAGATTAACGGCTTTTATCACGACTTACTTCACGTAATAAAGCGCTACAGGCACTTTTTCAGGCTGGATTTGTTCAATTCTTTTTTCCTCCAATATTTGATCCATTGTTCTTTTGTAAACGCTAAACCGGGGTCGGCACCCCGAATGTTACGAAGAGCCGTTTTGAACAAAAATAGAACCACCCTGGGAGCCTCAACATTTCATGTCTATTTTATGAAGTAGGTTTTGCCGTCTTGGCTGTAAATGTGTCTCAGTTTGTGCTGATGCACTGCTGTAGGCTAAAAAATAGAATGTAAATAAAAACGTAGATTTACTTTGCTCTGCTTTCAGCTTCAGCTCGGCTATAGCCGCCTTTCTCGCATATCTGGCAGGAAACTTTTACTCCAAAGAAGAGCAGTTTCTTATAAACGTCTCTCAGTGTTTGGCTTTTCATGAGGCGGGAGTCGCTTCTCATTCACAGGCTTCTTTTTCGGGTTTTCCCGTTCCACCTTAAACGGTGCCTGAGATGCCAGAATGTAGTAACTATGTAGCTTACTGTTGCGCCATTTAAGGTGGAACGTGAAAATTAGAACAAGACGTTGGCAAATGAGAAGCGACTTCAGCTTTGCGACTTTTTTGTTTCTCGTTGCAGATTAAACGTATCAGGAAACCAGCTGGAGTGATTATAAACACTAATGAGTCGATTCCAAATTGTCGATGTTTATCTTTAATGTGTATATTTGCCGTTTTGTAGCTACTAGCTGGGCGAGACTGTCGTCTGCGTTGCTATGGTGACCAGCCGTCTGCGCTGATCTTCAGGGTTAAAGGGTGAATCAGCAGTTCTACATTAACTCCAGCGTTTAAGACCATTTACTGTTAAACTGTGTTGAAGGATCAGCAGAGCTTTATTTTACTGTAGAGGAGGATTGTTTTAGTTTTACCTACAAATCTGATTCAGCTGTAGAGCCACAAGAGGGCAGCAGAAGAGCCACATGTTGCCAACCCCTGGGGCTAAACTAAGCTGCTATCATCACGTGAGCTACTTTATATTTTATGTTATGTTTGGCAACAAAGCATTTCAGTGGTATTTCAGTCTAGCATTACTTGCTTTATGAATGTTGTGTAAGGAACTCTGATATTTCCGACTGGATTTGTTACGGAACTGGATTGGATTCATCCTAAAAACCTTTTTGGACCTTCACATGGCTACTGTTATTATCACATAAACTACTTCACCTACTTTACCTTACATTGTGCAAGCAATTCCAAGACATTCCTGATTTGTTACAGGATCATATCTATTGAATTTTACTTTTTTTTCTTTTCTTTTTTTTTTACAATACATGATCCATTGCACTTGTGCTGACATCAGACGACAGCGGACCTGTTGACATAACTGCTGTACTTGTTTATACCTTGAGCAAGCATTTGAGAGATACTTCATGCCAGATTTGTTACAGAATCGGACTAAATGCAGCCTTTTTTGCTCTGATATCTGTCCCATTGTTATCACCGTCGGACTTTGCATGGCTACTGTTCAGGCCCGTTGCATTGGGGCAAGCAAACCAAGCAATTGCTTGGGGCCCTGAGCTGGCCTGGGGCCCCCAGACAATGACAGGTTAAGAATTAAACACAGCGACAAACTGTGTGAGCGCCCCTTTACATTCTGTGACGGCCCATGAGCATGACGCTGTAATCAGAATCCCCCTCAAGGGAGCCCCTCCCACCAGTTGCTGACAGCAGGCAGCCAGCCAGGTTCGAGATTCCGGCAAATTTGAAGCTTCAGCATCACGAAACGGATTTATCAATCAGGAAGCCAGAAGCGAAAGAAGAGAAAGGAAGAGGAACAAACGAAAAAACAGGACAGCGGTAATTGGAAAAACGTACATGAGGTCCGCCACGGGCCAAGAGAGGCTCACAGGATTGGCACTTACGTCAATTGAGCGTGAAGTTCGCCGGTCTCTGGTTGCCTCTGCTGAAGCGAAGGTTCGCAAACAGCAGCTTTAGATATTTTGCACATAATGGCCTTAAAGGTTATTCTTGTGTGTGTGTACTTTTACTGATGTTGGATTTTAAAATGACTATGCAGCTTGCACTCTTTGTAGGTTGTTTGTGAAGAATTTACATTTAAATATTACTTTGGTTAACAACTTAATTATGCAATATTTGCACTTTGATATTAAGAATTTTATATTAATATGAGTTTATTTTTATGATTGTTGATATGAGATTGTGGTGGGTATTTTGCCAATGTTCAAATGTTACTATTGCTATGTTTGCAGTGTATGCAAAATATTTAAGCAGCATTTTCACTGTCCAAAATATTTTTTGATATAAAGTGTGTTGGACTTAAACAGCGTGTCTATGCTGTGGTTCTTGTAGGCTTTAGGCGGGCCGCGGGCGGATGTGGTTTGTTTTGGCCGGCGGGGGGTTTGGGGATGGGATTTTGGGTGTGGAGGTTGATAACAGTAGCAGGGCCGTTTCAAGGAATTTGGGGGCCCCAGGCAAACGCACCCCCAACAGCAACTGGGGCCTTGAAAATGGCCCTGCTACTGTTATCATAAACTACTTATGTGGCGTTCCACATGGAATGCTGTGATATTTCAGACTGCGTTTATTACAGAACCAGATCAACTTTGTCTTGTTTCTTCCAACGTCTGATCCATTGCTTGTATATTAGCGTTGAAATGTAACCACACCACTTCTTAACGTGGTGTTATGATAAAGGATCAACGTTACACAGTCAGCTCAAATTCATTCAATTTTAATTGGTTTCGTTTTCCCCCCATTTTTTTCCCAAATTAATCAAATACACTTCCAACCACTAGATAGGACCCCACCCCCCCTTCACATGGAACAACCAGCACTAGGAGGGTGAAGGTTAGTACAGGTGTTCTCAAAGACCTGTGAAGTGTCATCGCATCTTTTCGAAGTGCCACTCACACAGCATCATTGGGCAGCCGAACGTGCTCAGGAACGCGCCAACTGCCAGATCTGTAACGGCACCGGATTCCTGGCTGCGGATGGCTGTGGCATCAACAGGGATACAGCACACGATGTCCTGTTTCCGTTGGTTTCTGATCTGATTTTCAGCTGGTATCGTCCCGATATCTACTCTAGCTACTGGATCAGGGAAAAGATGGTGGGGGAAAATCTGCAACTTGCACCCTGAAAAAATAAACTCTGACGACTGAAGCCAAAGGAGAGGCACAGCCGTATATTTCTACCAAAAAGACAAAAATATCAGCCGGATTATTGGTGTGTACTATGGCTGTAGCATGTGAAGGCCAGGCTAGAGATTTTATCTCTCCTCCTGGTGTGTTGTTGGTTCTCAAGGCCATTGCTCCCAAAGCCCTGGGCCAACAATGGAATGTCTTGACACTGCCGAGATCAAAAGCACCGGCCCTATCCCCTACATCACCTGACCGGAATCCAATTAAACCTTTATGGACAGTGCATGGGGGGGTTGGTGTGTACATGCATATGTGTGTGTGTGTGTGTGTGTGTGTGTGTGTGTAGGAAAGCATTGGGGGTGGTTTCCATGCATGAGACTTGAATGTCCATGTGCTGGACTGAGGGAATGGGGAGGAACACCCCCTCTCCCAGTAAAAGATCTGGTGCCTCTCATTTAGGCAGGCCCTTTGGCAAATGTGCTTTTAATGAAAGCTAACTCAATAAGAATCATGTTGCATTTCAGCTCCTCCTCAGTGCCTTGAGCTCTCTAGACGTTTAGCACAAACACAAGCTGCCCAGGTTCGTCATACGGCTGTCAAATGATATTTCAAAAGTTTGCGTGTTTTTTCCAAAACGGCTGCTCAGGTTTCAAAGCTTCTGGACAGAAAACAGGGGTCTACACGACTCAGGTAGCCCAACGAAAATTCAGGTCCAAATCCTTCTATTTTGTTTTTTCACGTATTACCAAAAGAGTCCACATCCTTCAGAATTAAACAGGCTGTTTTGGTCACTGTGCCTTTCACGTTGGTATACATGTGCATATGTCATAAGCAAAATTTTGGGCAGCCATGGTTAAATGACAGGTTGTTGTTTGATTTTCTAAGTGAAAATAATTGAACACGTCCTCTACAGAGAAAACACATCTACACATTTTAATATACAATTACTATTTACTTGCAGATTATAAGCCTAATGGAAAGAATACAACATAAAATGCGGCCTGTGCAGAAGTTAGATTTTTTTCCATATGAATAGAAATTGTGCACTGAAAAAGTACAAAAATGCCATATTTACGTGTGTTCTCTGTAAAAAGTCTCCCTTAAATAATAAATAAAAAATTTAACTGAGAGTTTTCAAAATGTAAGTTGCATATGTAAATCGTTCCGACTGGCTGCCCGATATTGTTGCCGCATTCAAAAAAGCAGGCTGAAACACTCCTTATATCTCTCTACTGTAAATAGGCAAAGCTAAACTGCTTCAGTCTAAGAAAGTATATATATGTAAAAGCATTGGTCTTTGTGACATCACAAAAACAATACATTCAAACTAAGCTTTTGCAGCTGGGGAGTGAATAGTACATTTAGAAATTTTAACAGAGTTTACGCTTGGCTTGTAATTCACTCACTCACTCACATTTAGCAGGCTGGAGATTGTCCAGCAGGTGGAGCCCTTATCACTCAGACCTTGCACTTCATAAGAGTGGTGCTGTACATCAATGACACTGTGTGCTTGTTCTATGAAGCAATATGCTCACAGATGTGAGTATATCACAGACATTTTCCGTCCATCAGCTCAAGCACTTTGTAAACAAAGCAAAGCACTTTGAAACTATGTCTGCAGAAATCCATCAGTGTCTGTGTTTACATGCAAAGACTTGATCAAATACATTCTGATTATGAATTAAGACTGAGGTGTTTATCTGCTCACTCTACTCAAAATTCTTATGGGAAATCTCTGTTTACATGCTCACTACAAATAATCTGATCCAAAATTATGTGCATGCGTAGAGAACCACTTAGTGTAGACGTTACCCTGACAACCAGCATCACGTGAGTCCAGTCCGAGTGAGATGAGCAGCAGTGAGCAGTGATAACTGCTTTAAAATGACGTCAGACTCAGGAAAACGTCCTTCACATGTCCTTATTAAAGAAGGCCGAGAGGAAGACGTCGTGCTCTGAGACACATAAGCTGGACGTCCGTCCCGCCGCCGTCTTATAAAGATCAGAGCATGAACCTCGTCTCCTCTGCAGACCAGTTTCTGCTCCGTAGTGCTGAACGGTATAAACTTTTACCGCACACACAGAACGGACTTAAACTTTCCGATAGGGAATGTAATCGGATACAGGCATTTACACGGATATTATTCTTTTATAAAACAGATTATTTACAGGATTACCCACCTCGTTCAATCAGATAGACATTGCATTCCGAATAGCCTCAATCGGACCCGTCCATTCCGAGGTGTATTGAGGTGTAAACATGGACGTATTCTATTCCGATTGAGCTATTAGTCAGATTATTAATGGATTATTAGGCTGCATGTAAAAGGGTTTGGGTCATGTTCAGGCTTCAGGTTTAGCAGCACCAGTCGGGCCTTGCTGTATCAGGCCTTAAAGTCAAGGGTATGGGTCCGGTTCGAGCTTCAAGCTTCATGCAAATGGAGACCTTTAATACGAACCATGCAATTTCTTATGCAAATGAACCTCTCCTTAGCAAATCAGGCGAACGCTGCATCACCACTGTAATCTGATAACTTACATCGGTTCAAAAACTCCTGCCAGAAAATAAAAGCTTACGTAGTATATCAAAAAAGCCTGTTGCCACGGGGTTATTTTAGGTTACCACGGTTACAATTGCTGTGCATCCTGAACTGCACACTCAGTCATGAATCGCACACCTGCGCACACCACCGCCGGTATTCAGTTTGTATAAGTACTTTGTTTTGAGTTTGTGGTCCTGCAACCTCTTTGCAGAGACTGTAGAGGTCCCAAACGCCCCCCTCCACATGCACCCCTCCCCCCCACCCCTCCCACCACCAAATGCCAGCACCCTGGGGTCGCTCGCGTGGTACGGTGGGTGCGCGCACTCAAGCAAGGACACCTCAACTTCCTAGGACCGAGTGAGGGATGGAGTAAGAGCGGTGACGTCAGGACCCCCCGTTATTTGTGTGCGAGTGTTTTTTCCCCTTCCCCACCCTCCTCCACTGATAGTGAGGCTCGCGCAGCGCAGACGGAGGCGCAAGGGACCGCAGCGGATCTGCGAGACGGCGATGATGAGCGGCGAGACTGCGATTCCCACGCCGTGCACTCGGACTCCGTGAGGCTCCGTCGCTCTTTGTTTCCCACCGGCTGCTCGAGCGGAGGGATGCGCGCGGGATTCATCTGAGCGGAAGTTTGAAGCGGCGCGCGGACCGCCGTGCGTGTGGTGAGTGGAGAGCGCGCGAATAGGGGAGTTAAGTTAACACCAAGAACGCAGTAATAATAATAATAATAATAATAATAATAATAATAATGACATGTTTACTAGTACTACACTGTTAATAACTGCACCACTATAACTGTTATAATTATTAATTATGTATTATATTATTTACACTAATAATTGTTATTGCTGTAATTAGCGCTGTTGTTGTTATAGAATAAATAATGTAATAATAAATTGTAATAGAATGCATTTAAATATATTACATGATATGTAATAACACATCCATTATTACCACTGCATTAATAATAATTGAAATACTAATAATAATAATAATACTACTACTAATAATAATAAGCATCGTCATCATTAGTAATATAGTACCACTATTACTAATAATAACAGCACTCTTAGTACCACTACTATTGCAGCTAATAATAGGCTATTATTCTAAATTACAGTAATAATAACATGCCATTGCAGCAAGAAAATCATCACTGCTATTATTATTAATAGTGATATTATTATTATTATTATTATTATTATTGTGATTATTAGTGATAGTGGTAGTAGTAGAGCTGCTGTAGGACTGCCATCCTCCTGCTTTCCTACTGTTTTTTCTATCCCCTGCTCCGCTCTCGACTCCACACTGCGCTCTTGCGTGTATCCCATCAGTCAGAGCTGCAGCTTTAGCGCCCCCTACCTGCGCACCGGCGCACTGCAGCCCTCGCCGCTCAGCCCGTCTTCACCATTCATCTCCATCGCCTACTGGGCCGCACACTAACCGCATACCAACACTAACTCCCTGAACACCGGGTGGCGAAAGTAGTGCGCCGCCGGCTCCGCGTGTGAAGTTGGGACGCGGCCCTGCCTCGCCACGCTGTGGCCTCGCTTTACACACCAACTTCTCGCGTGGCTTAAAGGCGCAGGTTTTCTCCGAGTCGTGTTTTCGACCTGATTTAACGTCGAGTTGCCCGGTCTCGGCAACTAAATCACTGCCTTATCCGCTGCCGGGCTCAGACAGGGCACCTAAAGATCCCTCCGCGCTGCGCGGCTGGCTGCCTCGCTGCCTCGCCGCCTCGCTCTCATACCAGCGGGAAGTAGATCCGGAGAAGGAGCGGAGTGATATCATGAGAGAGAGAGAGAGAGAGAGAGAGAGAGAGAGAGAGAGAGAGAGTGTGTGAGAGAGGGGGGCGGTGCGCTCGCGCGGAGAGGCGAACTGCGCGTGAGTTGGGTCAGTGTGCGCGCGGAGAGCTGCGGGACGGTGCGATGCGGAGATGTGGAACTTGTAACCAGCCGACGGAGGGACGGTAGAGCCGGGAAAGGTGCGGCCGCGCGGTTTCCTCGCCTCCTGGACTCGTCTGGGTGTTTCAGGTTTGAGTGGAAGGGGGGGGCGAAGTTTGGGGGCGCGAGCTTTTCTCGGCCGCTCCGACTCCCGAGAACTTTCCTATTAAGTTGCCGGTGAAATCAAAGCCGTTATTATCACTAATATCGCTGCTGTTATTATCAGTGCCGCTCCTGGGTGCGTGTGATGTGAGCCCATTATCTCGGGCTCTGTGGAAGTATCTCGTGTTCTGGTCCCGTCTTGATCACCGTGCAGCGGACCGAGCGGGCAAAGTGTTTGATCTGCCGCTTTAGGGTCGCCCCGTAGCTCGCGGACCAGTTAAAGTCCGGTCCGGGTTGGTTTGGGCCGAGTTTATTGTTGGCTCGTGCGCAGTGCCCCCATGCATCTGGCCCGCGAGGCCGAGGGTGAGGGGGGGGGGGTGGAGGGGGATGGGGGCGCAGCTTTTGTCACCGACCTGTACTTTCAGAAGTGGGTCTGCGCTCAAACAGCGCTTTGTTCCTGCGGTTTGCGCCTCGATTGCGTTCACAAGTTTGAGGCAGCCCGGTTTTCTCCAAGGCAGCTGGGGTGGAGGAAGTTTTACAGGCTCGGCTTGGTGTCTTGATCAGTGGTGTGATAAAGCAAGGGGACATAAATTGCCTGAAAAGCATTGTGGGTTAACGAATAGGTCGCTGAATTACCATATGCTGTCCGTTTCAGATGGACCGGTCTACCAGGGGTCCCAGAAAAGACCCTCTTCCCAATGATCTAGACTGAGCTTGTGCTTTCTTACTCGGATAGCTAGATCTGCTTTGTTAGGCCGGAGCTTCAGTGCTGTTTCTGATGATTTCCCAGCACGAGGAAGGAATATGCATGTTGTTGAGCTTCATACCTGTTATTACTAGTTACCTGCAGACCAACCCGAACACTAAAAGTGGAGTTCCGCAGATTTAAACAGTAATTACGTGTAATTAAATTAACTGAGATGTAAACTAAGTCATTCAGGGTGTTTCGGTGTAAAGCGCCCTGTTCCAGAGAAGCTTACGAGTCAGGATTGTTCACACTGGTTGTGGTAGGAACCAGACGTCTGAAGATGTTAGTGGGTCTACATGCTTACTCATGGGAAACAAGGGTTATGAAAGTGCTTTTTCAATGGTTTTAGCCTACAGGGTGTTTTTCATGCTGTAGTGGTACATGCAGGGCTTTATAAGGCAAAATGCATCCAAAGAAAGCCTTTATTTCCCCCTGATATACCACTGCTTTACCACTATCGGTATGAAAAAGCTACAAGCCTGGTCGTTTTGGGAAGTAAAATAGCCAGATTTATGTCACAGGCATTGCTCCCATTGGTTTCTATCATCATTTCAAGAATTCATGTCAAATTACTTGGTGTCCACCTCTCAGAACAGCTGAAAGGTTTTTGGTGCGTCGCATGCAGTCCGCTATCTTTAATTAGTGTAAGAACGTGTAGAATGTGTTGCTGTAGTTGAATTTATGGACCTCATTTATTTCTGTGTAATGACTTTGAACCCATATCTCTGGGGAGCTTGGAGTTCCAAGCTAAACAATGTCTGAAGATTAAGAATCCCAGAACAGCTTATACCCACAGCGGCTGGAGGAATGTGTGTATTTGTGTATATCTAAGACAAATGCTACCATCCTCCCAGAGTTCACTGCTGGTAATCGCTCACACTGTGTTCCTCTGCGGCGTCTGTTGAGTCTACCAAGGCTGCAAGCGCAGACAGGGAGGAAACCAATGCTGCCACTAGGCTGGATCTGCCATTAACATTCACTGCATTGGCTGGAACGTTTTACGAATGTTGAGCGATTGATTGTACCGTGTGATTGTACCGCTTGCTTGACCATCTGGTCTTATTTTCTACAACCGGCCACCCCTCAATACACCAAGTTCATATCACAGCTTTTTTGATTGAATTCATTACTTTTAATAACTCTAGCTGTTTGTTTTGGTGCAAGAAAACTATATTGGTGTTAACAAGCAAATAAGAGTGGATTTCTCATCCATCTCCTCTTCTGTTCTGCAGGTGGTTTGGTGAAGAGCTCTCTGCAACCATGCAGAACCGGGTGACTTCACTGCTGCTGGTGCAGCTGCTGCTCCTGTGCGGCTGTGCTCAGAGCCAAGGGCTGGACACCGCGTCTCTCCCACACTTCACTCATCCTTCTTACAATGCGACCATCTTTGAGAACTCTGCTGCTAAGACCTACTTGGAAAGCCAGGTTAAAATGGGCATCTACATCACGGACCCCTCTTGGGAAATAAGGTACAAAATTGTGTCGGGCGACAACGAGAACCTTTTCAAAGCCGAGGAATATCAGTTGGGAGACTTTAGCTTTTTGCGGATAAGGACCAAAGGAGGCAGCAGTGCCATTCTTAATCGGGAAGTGCGAGACCACTATTTGCTTGCAGTCAAAGCTGTGGAAAGGAACTCCAACGCAGAGGCCCGGACACGGGTCAGGGTTCAGGTACTGGACACCAATGATCTTCGACCGCTGTTTTCTCCCACGTCTTACAGCGTGTCCCTGCCAGAGAACACAGCGATCCGCACCAGCATAGCCAAGGTTACAGCGACGGATGCTGACATCGGTACGAACGGAGAATACTACTATAGCTTTAGAGAGTGGACCGACATGTTTGCTGTCCACCCCACGAGCGGTGTGGTTACACTTACCGGGAAGCTAGATTACTCAGAGACGAAGCAGTATGAGCTGGAGATCTTGGCAGTAGATCGTGGTATGAAACTGTACGGAAGCAGTGGGTTTAGTAGCATGGCTAAACTCACGGTACGAGTGGAGCAGGCTAATGAGCATGCTCCTCTCATCACTGCTGTTACCCTTGCGCCTTCGGATGCTGAGAAAGACCCTACTTACGCCATAGTGACTGTCGAGGATGATGACCAGGGTGCTAATGGTGAGATAGCATCGCTTAGCGTGGTAGCAGGAGACCCTTTACAGCAGTTTAGAGCTATGAGGACCAGTCCTGGTAGTAAGGAATACAGAATTAAAGCAGTGAAGGACGTTGACTGGGATAGTCAGCCTTACGGATACAATCTCACTCTGCAAGCTAAGGACAAAGGTAGCCCACCACAGTTTTCCTCTGCTAAAGTCATCCATATTACGTCCCCACAGTTTAAAGTAGGGCCTCCTAAATTCGAGCAAGCTGTTTACAGGGTGAATGTAAGTGAATTTGCTCCACTGCACACACCTGTTGTGATGGTCACAGCTGTGCCAAAGTATCCCCAGTTAAAGTATGCTTTCAAACAAAAATTAGACAAAAGTCACTTTGCAATCAACCCCGACACTGGCTTAATCACCACAGCTGGCCCCATCCATGCTGACTATTTGCCCCGATATGAACTAGACATCATTACTAGTGACAAAAAAGTAGCCACTAAAGTTATCATCGACGTAATTGATGTGAACAACAATGCTCCAGAGTTTGAGCAGTCATCTTATAAAGCCAGTGTTGATGAAAACATGCCCATAGACACTAGTGTGCTAACAGTGAAAGCCACTGATTTAGACAGTGGAGAGAATGGTTATGTTACATATAGCATAGCTAATGTAAACCCCCAGCCTTTTGTTATCGACTACTTCTCTGGTGTCATCAGCACCTCAGAACAACTAGATTATGAATTGATGCCAAGGATTTATAATTTACGTGTGCGAGCATCAGATTGGGGTGAACCTTTTCGCCGTGAGGTGGAAACACAGGTCATGATCACCCTCAACAATCTGAACGACAACAAGCCCCTCTTCGAAAATGTGGACTGTGAAGTGACCATTCCTAGAGACCATGGCACCGGAGAACAGATCACAACCGTGTCAGCAATTGATGCCGATGAGCTTCAGCTGGTCAGGTATGTGATAAAAGCCGGCAATGACCTGAATCTGTTTGAGCTGAACCCCAACTCGGGTGTGCTATCTCTGAAGCAGTCCCTTAGCGAGGGTGAGGCGGCAAAGTTGTCCTTCCACAGCTTGCAAATCACTGCCAGTGATGGAGAACATGAGACTCTGCCAATGTTCTTGAACATAACTGTCATAACGGCGCGTAAACCAGTTCAGGTCAAATGTGTTGACACTGGCGTAGCCACTATGCTGGCGGAAAAGCTGCTGCAAGGCAGCAAGATCCACAACCAAGGGGAACCAGATGAGAACTTTTTAGACATTCATGCTATCAACCGAGTTGCGCCCCAGTTTGCAGACTCCTTCCCCAGTGTGGTCGAGGTGAAGGAGGACCTGCCGGTTGGTGCTCGGATTGTGCACTTGAGTGCTTCAGACTCAGACAGTGGTTTCAATGGGAAACTCGTTTATGTTATATCAGGTGGCGACACGGAGAGCCGGTTTGTTGTTGATATGGATGATGGTTGGCTGAAAGTGTTTGCTCCACTTGACAGAGAAACAGCCGATCACTATACACTCAATGTTACTGTGTACGATCTCGGACTACCTCAGAAGTCGTCATCACGCCTGCTGGATGTCAAGGTCACAGATGCTAACGACAACAGCCCACAGTTTCTGCAAGACTCATATTCATTGGAAATAAGTGAGAACACAGCTGTGGGCGCTGAGATCATTCAAGTTGAAGCTAAAGATAAGGATCTTGGAGAAAACGGTGTTATCAGATACTCTATATTGGCAGACACTGATCAGTTTGCCATTGATGAGGAGACTGGAGTTGTTACAGTCAAAAAGCCGTTAGATCGCGAGGTTCAGTCCGGATTTGTGCTTAGGATAGCAGCCCGTGACCAGGCTACTGTTGAGCCTCAACTGGTAACCACTGTGTCACTTAAAATCACTCTGGAAGATGTCAATGACAATCCACCAAAATTTATTCCCCCTAGTTATCGAGTAAAGGTCCGTGAGGACCTACCTATCGGTACTGTTATAATGTGGCTGGAAGCTCATGATCCTGATGTTGGGCCATCAAGTCAGATACGATACAGTCTTGTGGACAATGGTGAGGGAAAATTTGAAGTGGACAAACTGAGTGGCGCAGTGCGAATCGTGCAGAATCTGGATTATGAGAAAAAGCAGGTTTACAGTCTTGTTGCGAAAGCTAAGGACAAAGGCAAACCAATTTCCTTGTCCTCAACCTGTCACATTGAGGTGGAAGTGGTGGACGTAAATGAGAACCTGTATCGTCCGTGGTTCCCATCATTCGTGGATAAGGGATTTATCAAAGAGGATGTGCCAATTGGAACATCGGTCATGAAAGTCACGGCTCAGGATGAGGACAAAGGCACAGATGGGGAGATCCGCTACTCCATTCGGGATGGATCTGGTCTGGGGATCTTCGCCATCGATGAAGAAACCGGTGAGTTGCTTTGCTGTGGTTGCTTTGCTCTGAATAGATGTTTTTCTCTGCTGTTCAGGTCTAGCTCAAATGTGGAATGTGGAAGGAGGGTGTGAGTGAGTCTTTATTTTGTCTAGCCATGAATATTTTATGAAACAAATCGCCTATGCATGAATCTGAGCGGTGATACAGCGGAATGTGCATCTGTGGTGTTAGCGAGTAGATTTTGTGTGCGGAGGGACTGGAATTTTTTCTAGCTCATTGTTGGTCAGGTGCACATTCAGGTTGGTGTTGACTGCAGGAATTTGCTGAGTAGCATCATTTGGTTTCTAGGTGTAAAGAGCCAGAATTGATGGCAGGAACAGATGGAGCAGCTGTCTCTCAGACAGGCTGTAAACATTCCAAGCTAGTTGCCTTGGTTTTAAGAGAACTGCTGTGCACTTCCCCCGCCTTCTTGCCAACTCTCTCCCTCAGCCCCCCATTCCCACCTACCTTTTTCCTTCAGTTTTTTTTCTTCTTCTTTTCCTCCTCCATACTCCACATACTTTCAAACTGCACATATGATTTAGGTATCTGGGCCAACGCTTGTTGGAGTTCATTGGTCTACTCTGTAAGTTTGCATAGAGGAGCTTTTGCTGTTTGAACCAAAACCCATTTCTGTGGCAAAAGTCAAGATCTGGCCTCATTACCACCACACAAAGAGAGTACTAATACCTCTCTCAGTTGGCCATGGTCCATGCAAGCACCTGTGCCAAAAAAAGCTTAAAATAAGCAGTCTGGAATTCCAACGGTCACTTGACTTGGAGCAACACTGCCACCCAGTCTTCCAAGCTCTACGTTTACTGCATACAGCCAGCCCTCCTCTTTAATATGTACTGAATTTCTAATTTGTGGCTTAATGTGGGCTTTTGCCTTTTTCCGAAAATATATTTCTGTACCGCAGCATACATAATTAATGTACAAATGGGCCCATGAAAATGTCATACATAAAACATAAGCTTTTTAGCATGCATGCACTCTGTGGTCCAGACTTCTGCAGTACATCGTGTTTTGAAAAGTTTATGAAAAGGTATGTATTAAGTTAAGCATTCATTTAGTTGAAGGTGGAGCGAGGCACTTTATTAAGGTGGATAAATTAGCTGTGGCTGTTAGGCAGCCCTGTAGGGAAATCTCACTTTCTGTGCTGGTAAATTTAGCATGACAGGATGCGCTGGTGTGGGGTTCTTCCCCTGCAGGACCATCTGCCAGTCATTGTGTTCGCCCCAGTATTATGGAGATTGTGCTTGGTCTCATTCAGATGATGTGACATTATTGATCATTTGCACCTCTTTTGTTCAGAGTGTCTTTCTCTGTTTTGGAGAAGAGGAGGGTGTAACTGGTCCCAGACTAGTGAGACAGGGAGAAGAATAAAGCAACTCATGCAAAATTGCTTCTTTGATCCAATTTAATACTCAGCTGAGATTGGTTTAAACTTGGCTGCAAATCCAGTCTGCAAAAACATGATTAAGCTTGCCTGGAACGTTAACTCTTCTTCAGTCCAACATTGTTTGGTATCTTTCACCAGTGTCAGTGTTTTTCTGCCAAATTTGCCAGCTCTCCACAAAGGTCCTCCTAGGGAGCTTATCATTTATGCATTTTGATTGCAACCAATAAAAGATCTCTGATGCTTCTCAAAAGCTCAGTGCGTAAGGATAAGGCTATAGTTTCATGCTTTGGAATATTCATTGTTCCACAAATGTTTCTCTTTTTTCGGTCGTTGAGATGTAAAGTTTTTCAGGATGGTTTGACATGAAACGTTTTATCGTAAAGACGCTTACTAACTGGGATTGTCTTTACAGTGTCGGTGACAGGAGCTGGGGTTTGTGCTGTTTACAGCTCAAACATGGCGATTTGCTATTGAAAATGACCAGTGAACCTGTATATTGAGTTTTATTTATATATACATATAGAAAAATAGGAAAAAGTAAGCTTTCTTTGAGTAGCGTCTTGCCTTACAACAGCTTTCATCTATGAATGTATACAAAGAGTGAATTTTAGGCCAAAATCTTGCTTCAGAAATTAGGTATCCATGCAATCCAACAAAATATCTTGATTTTGAAACATAGCACGCTCATCTTTAATTATGCCAAATAGTTGATTCACCAGTGCGCTTGTAATACATCTCAATCACAGCGTGTAAAATTATAATAACAATAGTTGGAGTTTGTTCATAACTGGCTTAGTTTAGAAACTGAACTCCTTAGGTGAGCTCAAATTTGTGGGCCGCCCACTTACATATCTGACCTCGATATATTTAGATAGGCGTGACACTTGAGTAGTAGTCTGGCCGGCACCTCCTTTAACCCAAAAAGATGCAGGTCACCAGGAGCACCTGACCTGGTCTTCCGCCCTCGGTGACCTCAGTGATCTATGAGTGCTGTCAGGGTTTGGGCTGTCTTACACTGAGCTCCATTGTTCTGGATCACAGCCAGGGCTGGTGGCAAAGTAAATATGCCTGAGGGTAGAACAGCTCCCTTTGGGACAGAGATTAGACCGGGGTCTAAACTGAAGGTGCTGGGAACGGTAGAGGAGGTCCTAAAGGTACGATGAGTGGCCTAGAGATTACATTTCAAATAAGGAATCAGTCTCACCATGCAAGATGAATGGGTAGCCCCTTGGTATTTGATTGTGATGTGATATTATTGGCACCTGTAACTGAACTGTGAATAAAAAAATAATTGAAAAAAGCACTACAGCAGCTGCTTATGGTACTATAACTGTAAAAACTTGGCAAGCCAGGTCACCAATTATATCATTTTTGATAGACGCTAAGCAACATACAGCTTTTCTTTTCCGTCTTTAATGGTGCACTAGGTCTCAAGAGATGGTCATTTGGCATTCAGCTCAGCGCTGTTCAGTTAGCGCAGACTGACAGAATTAAAACCTCAGAACTGCTTTAAAAAGTCGCCTAAAATGGGTCATTAAAATGGGAACAAACTAACAAACGATGGTGTGAATGCCAGAGGCTGTTAAAATCAGCCTGAGCACAATACATCAAATTTATAGTTTCTCTCTCACCCCACATGTAGTCACTTTAACCCAAACCTTTGGTTTTCCAAAGTCTGCTCTGTTTGTTTTGGAGTTATGAGGCTGCCCAAAATGCAATGGAAGATCACAAGTCTTAAACTAAAGCTTGGGATAAATGTACAGTGCAGCGCCTGTCTGTATTTCTGAAGAAAAATCTGAAAAGTACGTCGTTAAGCATCTTGAAGGCTAAATTTTGCTTGTCCGTTTTTATAGAAATCAGTGTCTGCACAGCGCCAGAGACCAACAGAACGCCAACTGGATGCTGAATATTTTGATCATTTGTACCATTATCCGTTTCCGTAGGTAATACTGTGCCTTACAGTGACATAAACCAGAAGAAATTGCTTACACGGATAACACAGTGCTGACTGGATGCTAATCGCTAAGTGAAGGGCAGCCACCAGACGTGCCCTGTCAGGGCCGCTACATTTAAGCTAAGGCGTAAAAGTGTCCAAATCCAGCAAACTCTCGCTGTAGGTGTAGGCTTTTTTGCCATTCCTGCCTCCTTTGTCTGTTTATTTCTCTTGCCTTCCCATTCCTGAAGTTATACGTGCGGCGGCGGGGGGTGGGATGTGTGGGAAGGAATGCGCTTAAACGAAACTCCCTGTTTGGTTCAACTTTAGCATCTCGTTAGCGTTAGCCTCACATCTGTGGCTCCCCTTCTCCTCCACATGGGGACCTGTGGCTGTGCTCGTGTTATATTTAGTCTGCCTGCGCATGTATTTAAGGGGAATAAATGCCGCCCTCGAAAACCATGTAGAAGCTCGCTTTTCCTGCGTCAGGAAAAAGCTTGCTAATTTGTACCCGCGCACCAGAGATAAGATTAGCCTCTCTGCTAACCCAAAATTGTTACTCCCGAGATTTTGTCCCTGTCTCCGCTCCTTCTCTTTTTCCGTCTCTTCCTGACGCCGCTGGCCCAAGGCGGTGGAGATTTGCAGAGCGTACGAGGCTCCAGCGGTGATGTTTACCATCTCCAGATTGCACAAACACACCGATAGCTGGGGGGGGGCATGTCGGGCCTCTGTGAGACCCCCTGTGTGTGGACCCAGGCTAATTTCAGCCCTGCTGTGCGTGCATGTGTGTGCGGGCGCACCAGTTAGGGGATTGATTTTGTGAGTGTGTGAGTGAGTTAGGCTGAGAATTGATGTGTGTGTGGGGGGGTGTGATTGTGTTCAGACACTGCTTCCCAGTAATTGAGTTAATAGAGGCCTCACGCACTCGCCCAGGATAAAGGGTTTGCCGCAAATCTGATTGATGTTGCCAGAGCCACGAAATGAATCTGGCGCCTTTTACTGCTTAATGCCCTCGTGGCAAAGGAACAAGCGAAAAGGCTGCTCCAAACCACACCTCGCAAATCACAGGGAGCGCTACAGTGAGGCACAAAGATGGTTTACAAAAGCCCGATGGCTGGAACAGCCTGGAGTCTGCAATGTAAACTTGCAGCGGTGTTACGAGAATCGTTTGGTGAAACATCAAATTTTACCCAGTTTTCCTCATTGTGTCCCATGTGTAGTCCATCAGCCGGACATGTTTAGCGTCCAAAGTTTGCTTCCTTAGTTTTAGACTGAAGCTAAGTGGCTAGTTTAGCTAAGAAATAATGGCCAAAAGTATGTCAGATAGTTACAGCAGTAGGAGCCACCTTCTGGCCTGAATTCTATTTTAAACATAGCCAGAAAACGAAAAGGTCTAGTCAGCATGGATTGAGTGGTGGTCAACGCTGTCACAGTCAGCAGTTTATCTGAGAAGTCTTACTCATGCAAATAAATACAAATGAACAGTCGTTTTTGGTGATTGTATGCAACGACTGAATTGCAAGCCTAAATTGGCTATTTAGCTATCTTCTTGCTAGCTTTCAAGACTTAGTAGCCTGCAACTGATGACAGAAACATTTCAGGCTCAAATATACAAATGATAAGCAATTGGTGTAGTGTAGTGGTTAGTGGTTGGTGTAGTGTAGTGGGTAGTAGTTGGTGTAGTGTACTAGGTAGTGGTTGGTATAGTGTAGTGGGTAGTGGTTGGTGTAGTGTAGTGGGTAGTGGTTGGTGTAGTGTGGTGGGTAGTGGTTAGTGTAGTGTGGTGGGTAGTGGTTGGTTAGTGTAGTGGGTCGTGGTTGGTGTAGTGGGTAGTGGTTGGTGTAGTGTAGTGGGTAGTGGTTGGTGTAGTGTAGTGGGTAGTGGTTGGTGTAGTGTGGTGGGTAGTGGTTGGTGTAGTGTAGTGGGTAGTGGTTGGTATAGTGTAGTGGGTAGTGGTTGGTTAGTGTAGTGGTTAACACCTCTGCCTTCTACGCTGTAGACTGGGGTTCAGGCCTCACCTGGGCAGGCACCCTACACTACACCAATAAGAGTCCTTGGGCAAGACTCCTAACACCACCTTGGCCTCCCTGTGTAAAATGATCAAATTGTAAGTCGCTCTGGATAGGAGCGTCAGATAAATGCTGTCAACATTTCTCATTACCGTACATCTTTTAGCACCAACACAAAGTCATACCTTTTTGTTTTTTTGTAAGACTCAGAATGTTTCAGAAAATGCAGCTTCGATTGTATCCAGACCGACTCAAAAGTGCTTTGTTGTCTATTCAGAGAATGTATCATAGCTGGTACAAATCAGCTAAGACTCTGCCAGAGCATGAATGCAGAAGGGCCATATATTGCATTTCAACTACAAGTACTTAGATTTACTTACATTTACTTGCCTCAATGCAGCCACCCCACAGACAATGATTGTTGCAATGTAAACATATGTGAACGCTAACATCTTAGGAAAATAATTGCAATCAGGCCATTATGTAAAATTTGTGACAGGCATGAGTATCGTGTTGATTTAGGCATGGTAATATGGTAATAAGCATCCTTGCATATTTGCTAGACTCATTGGCTGCGTAGCTCCAACGCCAAACAAGACTGATTGATTTAGTTTGATATAAAACATTGTAAATTGGATGGCAGACCTAATGAGTCATACATCTCGCACACATCCCCCTTATGTGGCATAGAGTGGTGGGGAGGTGTGCGAACATGAGAGAAACTGCTCGAGTCTGGGTAACGTTGCTGGCTTTATTCAAATGCAGAGTTATGCAAATGGACAATTTTAGCAATTCATTAGTGCTGTACTGGCAACAAGAACGTCTGACCCTCAACACTGGAGGTCATGGCATTTTCATTTTGTTCAATTAAGTGGCTTTTTCTTTTTCGGTTGACCCCTTTAGCCTGTCTTTTGCATCTGTGCTCAGACTTTGTGCACTCAGTTATGTATCTGATGCTTTTTGTCCAGAGAACGGTGAGTTTTTTGTCTTTTTTTCTGCTCTGTAATTAAGTCAGCCCGAACACTTAGCTGTAAGTGGAAGGGTTACGGAGCAAATAAAAGCCCCACTGTGAAGGACGAAGGGGTAAAAAAGAAAGCTCATGTGGATCGGGGTCGTCTAATGGAACCGCTTTCTAGCGTTTCAGATGGTGTTCAGGTTTAACGTGGTTACCCTTTTGCAGAGAGGATAATGTGTGTGCTGCCATTCCTCCGACACAGCGTCCTCTTTTGACAGAAAAGGCCTTGTGTACTAGTTTGACATGTAGCGACAAAGTACCAGCAAGAGTCAGTTGTTTTTGCTGGTTAAAAATGCATCTATCACAGCCACCCTCCCCCCAAAAATCCCCAACCCCATGCCGAACTTTGCTGCGTCCCTCCTGCGGCCTTCCGCTGGGGAGAGAGAGAGAGAGGTAGAGCCATATTTCGGCGATGCCAGATAACAGAGGTATGCACTGGCTGCCTTGTTTTTTCATGTTTGGCTGCCTCGACCATGGCCCGGGCAAAGGGTGGGGCATGGGAAAGGGTCGGGGGGAGGAGTGTTACTATGGGAAGAGAGCGAGAGGTGGGCTTATCAACCTGGTTGTGATCCCACACAAAGGTCCTATTACAGGGAACAAAGGTGTAGTAACTGCCTTGGATCTTGGAGCTGTAATAAAGTAATAATTAACTACATCGAGGCTTGAAACAGCCAGCTAATTGTGTTGAAATGTTAAGATGGTTAAAGACTGTTGATGGTTGCTAAAGTGTTACTTAGATGTTGCTACGGTATCCGAAGTTCATTTTAATTTGTTGCAAACCTAAACGCCTTAAATTCAGTGCTACCTTAAATTTACTGCCCATTTTTTTGACTCAAAAGAAATTCTAGGAAAGTTTTGAAACTTTCTGAAAGTGCATCTGTATTGTCTGCATTTCGCTAGTGTCTAAATAGTTCAAAGGCACAGAGGAGAATCGAATGGTGGTGAAATTTGAGGTTCCTTAAAGAGTCACAATAAAACCTTTCTGATGTCTGAGATTTTCAGACCTTCCTTTCTCAGAAAGGGTGAGAAAGAGGAACGGAGAAATGAAGGATCGGTCTTAGCCTGCGGGTTTGCTTTCATTGTCCGATTCCCTCTTTCGTCTTTCCCCCTCTCTCTCTCTCTCTCTCTCTCTCTCTCTCAATTCGGCTCCCAGAGAGTTATTTCTCCACAATTTTTTCCCAACGGCCATGTGACCGACTCCGCGGAGTCTCTGCTTGGGCTGCGTTGCCAGGGCAACGGTGCTCCGGAATGCAGAGGGTGCAGGAATTGATTGCAGGGTGCCAAATGAAAAGCACACTTTCCCTTGTTAATGTCGGGCCGTTTTAGGAGCAGTGTTTTAGGTGCCTCGGCCGATGCCGCAGCCCCATGCTCTTTCTCATGCTAATGTTGCGCTAACAAGGCCTAATCAAGTTGATGTGTATCAGTGCGAGAGTTCATCAAAGCCAAAAAGAGGACTCTTGCGGAGTTCTTGGGAGAACTTTTCTGCCAAAGCCTAAAAGTCATCTTCTCCAATACTGCTAGCTTTGGATTCGAGCATATATTCCAGTGAATATGACTTGCTAGCTCTGACACTGATACCCACATTCACTCTGTAGCCTTTGCATGCTAACAAGAGCTATTGTAAATGATAACCGAACGATTTTGGGAGTCTTGCGTCAAGGTGTTTTGCCTAAACCTGTAAGCGTAGATGGAGTTGATATTCATGCTAATATGACCAGCTAGCTGTTAAACTGAGATCCACAGTTCTGCAGTTATGGTCTGCTAACAAAGACTAACTGCAAGAAAACTAAATCAGTGTTGTGAGAGAAAAAAGGGAAGAGCTTGAAGGAACTGCAAGAATTTGGGGGGCATCTTATCCATTACCATTGCTGCTAATATATATATATATATATATATATATATATATATATATATATATATATATATATATATATATATATATGTATTAATATATATTAATATATTATGTTAACAGGGGCTAAATGAGCTGACGTGCTGGACCACATTAAGGTAGAAGGTTTTGAGGAAGTCTGTGAGCTTAGACAGCGTTTATGTTCAAAGAAAAGTTCTGCTAATAGGAATGCTCAGCTCTTAAATTAATGTCCACAGTCCTTCTGCAGCCTTTGTGGGCTAACAAGCACTAACCGAAAGAAAACAGGGTCTTCTGAGGGAAAAGGGTGAAACGCTGGGGCCAGTAGAACCAACTGCAAGTCTTTGGGGGGTTTCACACCAGGCAAAGCATTCCGTCCAAGTCTGTCATGCTGTATTGACGCGTTACTGCTGATGTGACTGTCTAGCTCTTACACTGATGTCCACAGCGCACACTAACGAAAGCTAATCGTGTTTGAAGTAGTCCACATTATGGCGAAAGGAAGTTCTGAAGGAAAGAAGTGTAAGATTCTTCAAAACAGATCCAACTGAAAGTTCCTGGGAGTCTTGCGTCAAGGTATAAAAGGCATCCTGCCCAGGCGAGTAAGCCTAGATGGTGTTTAAGTACCTTTCGCTAATAAGACTGGCTAGCTTTATAAGTTGATAACCACAATCCCTCTGCAGCCTTTGTGGGCTAACCAGAGCTAAATGAAAGGGGGGGGTGTGGGGGGGGGGTACAGATCCCACTAGTTTTGTGTCAAAGTATAAAAGCATCCCATCCCAGTCTTTAGGTTATATTTACCGCTGTTATGACCAGCTAGCTCTTATATTGATATCCACAATCCCTCTGCAGTCTTAGGCCATGGCTCGGCGCTCCGTGATGAGAATCCCCATTACGCCAGACCATATCTCCAGCCGCCCGAGCTCGTTCGGTGCCTTTTGATGTCACGCTGTCTGGAGCCCAGCGAGAATGGAAAGTGAGGAGAGTGATAGTAGATGTAAACATGGCAGCAGGGCGAGCAGTTGTCTGCGCTAACCGCCGGTGCGGGACAAAGCGGCGTGATGCATCTCTTCCCAAAGTGTTTGTGACTGCGCGTCAAAGCTAACTGGCACGTTAGCGCAGCGAGACCAGAACTTTCCCCCTCAATGCCAAATTGATCAGAAATGAAGATAAATGCTATTTATTTCACAGTTGCATCGCTGATCAGGACCAGATCACGAGAAGAGAGAATTGCAGCAGACGAGCGTTAAATAACAGTAGAGGATGAGCAGCCTTAATGGCTGGTATGGAAACTTACGGCTGGCAGGTCCTTGCAGGAATGCACTTTCCTGTTTGGGAGGGACTCAGTTTGGCTCACCATGGACGTCACTATAGCGCTGGCGTTAGTTGGCTAGGATTCGGTGCAGCTGGCCTGCAGACAACGGATAAGTGCACAGGCGCGTTTGTTGTAATGACATATAAAGATGTAATTAGCAGCCAAGTGGAGAGTCAAACATCTGGCTTTTGAACCAAGCGGCTTTCCTACTCCCTGTGTTTTACTGGTGTGCCACCCTCCACCCTGCCACATTTTAAAACTCCTTTGATCCCCTCCTCACAGAAATACTCCAAGGAGCACCGGCTTATAAATAGAAAAGAGAGAGGAGGGGGAAAAGTGGGCCTTTCAAAATGTCAACGCAGCGCCCCTTTGAAACACACTCCCTCGCTTCACGGTCTTATCGCCCTCGCCGCAAGAGCAGGGAAAAAGGCGCTTTGGCACGAAGTAGTGCGCCAACACCGCGGCCTTGCAGTAATGCCTAGCAGCGTGGGCCGCGTGTCACCGGGCAGCTATTTCATGCTTCGTAAAAATGTTGTGATAGCAGAAGACAGGCGGTTCTTATCAGAGAACGGGGTCCAGAGGCTGGGTCGGATTCAGGCCTCTAAAATAACCACGACGACACCGGCAGCGGCGGGTCCTGAGCCTACTGCAATAACACTGGCTGTTCGGGACAATGTGCTGTGTCTGGGCAAGTCCCAATAGAGCCTCTCGACTGGAAGTAACTGGCTAAAGTTGGCGGAAGAAACAGTGGGGGGGGGGGGGGATGAAAAGACAGCTTTCCACCAGGCATGTTCTAATTGCATCACTCCCTTTCATTCATTGAAGAACTTCCTCTCACAGGTCCCTCTTTTCCGCACTAGCCTCTGTTTTTTTGGCGCTCGATGCCCGCAGCGTTTCTTTATCTCTTTATTTTTGTAGATGTCTCATCTCACAGTGTGTTTCCCAAGTTTCCAGCGCTTTGTCTGGCCCACGCTGATGCTTGGTCAGGCTGGCCATTTCTTGGCATTTCTGCTAAAAGGGACTTTGGGGTTATTTTTCCTGCCCGCTGTCTTTTTGGCTCTTAAAGCGATAAGATTAGTGCGATATGCAGAGCGAGACACACTGCCCCGCATTGTTAAGCCAGCGAAATGAGTCTGTTCCGCCGTTTTTTTTCCACCCGCTGTGCCGTTTTCCCCCTGCGGCCAGCTGTTGCTGGCGCTGGGAGCCTCTTAGCGGTGATGGCTGTGTACAGAAGGCACAGCGAAGCGTGAAGAGGAAACTGGGGGTCGACTCCAGAGGCTCGCTGGCCCGTAATCACTTGCGCAGGATATTCGGCAGATAAGATGGCTTTTGTGCGAAGTGCATATTTGTTAAAGTCATCAGCCACCGGCTTGATGAGCGCTTCCTCAGTCCACGCTCGAGTGCTGATAGCCTCGGCTGTGCGAGACGGGTAAGCAAGCTGTGCGGTAAGCAGGTCTAGTCAAGAAAGTACACTAGCGCTGATCTTCCTACGAGTCTGATCATGAATTCTTACGGGTTCTGCACACATCACTTTTTCTCTGTCGAGTCCCAAAGCTGATGATCGCGCTGCCTTTCAGAGCGGTCGATATAAATTTAATGCTGTTTTAAAGCAGACTGGCGCTGGTGTAGTCGCCAAGCTCGCGCAGAAACTTGACAGAGTCTTTGCTAGCTCACTCGAGAGGCTGCTAAATGTTTTAAAAGTTTTCACTTTTTATAAACTCTGGGAGCGAAGCCACAAATATGATCTAGTTTTGAGACAGAAAGAGAGAGAAAAAGGGATGAAGGCTAGCGGAAGCTTAGCTTTGGGTACCCTTCTAATACCCCCACCCCACTCCACCCCCAGCCCCAGCCCTCATGCTCTGACAGGAATTTAAGCTATTTCTGCAGAGCGCTGGAAGAGAGAGGTGCAGGGAGAGAAAGAAAAAGAGAGAGAGAGAGAAAGAGAAAAGGAAAAACACTGGGAAAGTTTATAGCGAGCACGTGGGCCCGAGGCCCGAGAAGCTTTGGGAATGCAGAAGAGGGGGAGTCAGGGAATTAGCCAGGCGAGTTCAAAGCCAAAATGTCGGACTTCTAACGTGCAGACCGGGGGAATGCATATGAAAGCTACGCTAACTGAGCCTCCTGCCTCTCTTTAAGCCTCTGGTCCACTGCTTTTCTTCTTTCCTCTCGCCCTGCTGTTACTTTTACACATCTGCACCAGGGCAGGCGGTGCGGGAAGTCATAGGAATGCACCGAAGTTTGGCCACTAGAAATCGTCAGCCACAAATCGTCGACAAGCACCTTTTCATTTTCTGTCCAGGAGAGTGGAAATGGTTAGAGTGTGACTGAAAAACATGTTTTTACCTCTAAATCCTGCGGCTCTTTGAGGCCCTGGTTCGCTGCTTTTCTTCTTGCCTCTCTCCCTGCTGTTACTGTTACAGCTAGACGGCGTGGAAAGTCTTGAGGATGCACTGAAATTTCAGCCACTGAAAAACTGTGAGCCATAAACTGTAATTGTTTGGAAAACAATCAAACATTTTTTTCCAATTTTTTACGTAAATTTTTCAGAAGATTCAACAAAGTGTAAGAATATTGACCAACACTTTGGTCTTTTTTTGTGCAGTGAAAAGAGTAAAAATTCTGACAGAAATTTTTTCTAATGTTTTCACCATTTTTTCAAAGGATACAACAGACTATCAAAAACGGGCTAATGCTTTGAGCAGTCGGAGAAAATATGGTAACAATTGTGACAGAAAAACGTCCATTTTCCTCTAATTTTTTCAAACCTTTTTCAAAAGTTAACCAGTATCAAAAATCAAAGTCCCGGCTGACACTTTCTGCAGTCTAAAAATACTGAAAAGGCCGAAAATTGTGACCAAAATATGTCATTTTTCTCATTTTTTTCCCCAAATATTTCCTAAAAGACAAAACTTTACAAAACATCTAAATAAAATGTGAGGCAATACAATGTTTACTGTTCTGCCCTGATTACCACCAGCGCATTCAAATAGCGCCTCAAACAACAGACCCAAAGCAGTACTGCGAATTTTTGAAAGGTATTAAAAAACGAAGGCAAACAAAGTCGTGGTTTTTGGCTCAGCTTGGTGTATAGGTTTGTGTTTTTAAGTTTTCTTTTCTATGATGTAGCCATAGGGTCAGTATCAGGAGCTGGCTGGCCTGCTGCTCAATTTGAGGAAGCTGGGAATCGTTTTGGACAAAATCAGAGGCTTAGAGTTATCATCGCATGTTACATGTCGTTGTCCCCCTGCCAAAAAAGAAGCAGATGATATTGACTTGGATTTTGCTGCGGCTCCTTGCTATATGAAAATGAGAGCGTGGGGATAAACAGGATTTTACATATCGTAATCCTCTTTCGACAACCCTGCTAATCTGTTTTTGGCTTTCTAATTTGGTGCAAATGCCAGCTTTTCGTACGTATGCAATATGCACTCTCTCAGATTGAAGCCACTGTAGCACAACACCCGTTTCAGTGTGTGTGTGTGTGTGTGTGTGTGTGTGTGTGTGTTTGTGGACTTACTTTTGTGTATATGGTTGCTTGTCTAAGTGTTGAGGGAGTCCATCTGTGTGAGTCAGTAGCAGAGCTTCTATTCAAATTAGGGACTGTACTATTGTAATCAGACTGGTATTGACAGATAATTGCTTGAAAATGAAAACTTTTTAGTTTTTAGATCGAACTTAAGCTGAAATTTGATATCAACGCATTTGTAGCCTGACAGAAACACATCATATTCTAAGTCCAGTTCATGGTAATGCTAATCCAGGCAGGTGTCGTACCAGTTTGCACATACTACAGATGTTTGTGTATCGGTGTGGCCATCGGCAAACAGGTGCATGGAAAAGATACTGGGAAAAATATCTGCGTCGGTCCGCAATTTCCAATTTGTTGCATGCCTAATTCAGATGTTTTTCCAAAGCTGGAGCATTTTGCGGTCAGCGAAGTAAAATTCACACCACTGTAATGCGCAAATTCCTGAAGATGACCTGACGTGCTGAGTGTGTCGCCACCATGCATGATTCTGACTTTTATTAGGCTTCAGAGGTTCGACAGGCCTCTGTCAGCTGTACGTGGCGTGTGCGTGTTTGTGTATGTATTTCTATATATAAATAGATATATATATACACACTTTCTAAGCCGCATTTTCCTTCTGGGTGGTGGGGGGAGCTGGAGCCTTCCTCAGCGGTCACTGGGCGGTTGCCAGTTCATCGCAGTGGATATATATATATATATGTTTATATCACAGCTGTCGTACCAAAACCTCGCATCTCCAAAACGGTGACTTCACTGGAGAAGGAGAAAAACTATTTTGCTTTTAATGTAAGTCAATGGAACCAGACGTCTTTCCAAGTCATTTTGGGCCGTTTCTTTTGGTCCATTCATCAGGAAATTTACACACAATGTAAAGAACAACAGGAATTTTCAATTTATGTCAAAAACTGAAAAACATGGAGATACAAGGTTTTCATCATATACACTATTGTGCGAAAGTCTTAGGCGGCTGAGACACATTTTCAAAATCTATTTGTGTAGTTTATGTTTATTTGCTGAGAAAATGTTACTATTTGAATGAACTAAATTTATAGAATGTTAATTAATGATTTTAAATATATATATATATATATATATATATATATATATATATATATATATATATATATATATATATATATATATAATAACTAGTGATTTATTGGATGTTTGTGTGTTTGTTTACCCATCTCCAAGCCTCTCCTCGAGGAAGCCCAGTAGTATATGTAGTTATAAAGCTGCCCCTGGTTTGACCAATCAGTGCTTCAGTATATTGGTTGGTTAGTGTAGTGGTTAACACCTTTACCTTCTACGCTGTAGACTGGGGTACAATCCCTGACCTGGGCAAGCACCCTACACTATACCAATAAGGGTCCTTGGGCAAGACTCCTAACACCACCTTGGCCTACCTGTGTAAAATGATCAAATTGTAAGTCGCTCTGGATAAGAGCGTCAGCAAAATGCCATTAATGTAATGTAAATATTGAGCTCATGATGTAATTGATGATATTAACGAGTCTCTGTGGCGGCTGTGAAGGTGCAAGGAAAAATGTGGATCCGAGAAATTCTTCTTACTTTTTATTGTTTTTCTGTTTATTTTTTAATTATGAATACGACTTTATTCTAATGTATGTTGTGATAAACTCACTGATGAGGTCAGTTGTTTAAAAATTAGCTTAGATGCCTAAAAACTTTCACACAGTGCTGTAATTCTGTATCGCTGCTGTTAGGACAAAACCTCCAATCTATATTTTTGTTGTTTTTCAGTTTTGGACATAATTTGAAAAAGCCTGTTGTTCTTTACATTGTGTGTAAATTTCATGATGAATGAACCAAAACAAAAGGCCCAAAATGACTCGGCAAGACGTCTGGTTCCACTGACTTACATTAAAAGCAAAATGTTTTTTCCTTCTCCTGTAAGTTTTGAAAATGCAAGGTTTTGTTCTGATATATTTTATATAAAATCACATCAAAACGTCTTTTGGCCAAACAATTGAAATGTAAACATCATTTTAGCTGCACTAAACTGTTCTGTCCAGAATCGATTCATGTTTTATTTGCCTCGCCTCCATTTTCTCACGAGTGTTGGGCTTTTGGACGCTACATTCTGTGAGGACCCCGAGTGCCAATTAACAGCTGCGTGAAAAAAGAGAGGAGAAATAAAGAAAGGAGGAAAACGGAAGCAGAGATCTGTTAAAAGCAAACTGTGAGAGCCCTAACGTGAACTTTGAGCTTGAGTAGTGAGCAAGCTTGTGTGTGTGTGTGTGTGTGTGTGTGTGTGTGTGTATCTGTGTGTATATATGTGTGTGTGTATCTGTGTGTATATATGTGTGTGTGTGTGTGTATCTCTCTGTGTGTGTGTGTATCTGTGTGTGTCTGTATCTGTGTGTGTGTATGTGTGTGTGTATCTGTGTGTGTGTGTGTGTGTGTGTGTGTATCTGTGTGTGTCTATCTGTGTGTGTGTGTGTCTGTCTGTATCTGTGTGTATGTGTGTGTGTGTCTGTGTGTGTGTATGTGTCTCTCTCTTTCTGTGTGTATGTGTGTGTGTCTGTGTGTGTGTCTGTATCTGTGTGTGTGTGTCTGTCTGTATCTGTGTGTATGTGTGTGTGTGTGTGTGTGTGTGTGTGTCTGTCTGTATCTGTGTGTATGCGTGTGTGTCTGTGTGTGTCTGTGTGTGTGTGTGTGTGTGTGTGTGTATACAGAATAACACTGACTTACCACTAATCCTGCCCTTGTCTCATTAAAGGAGAAGAGAAAAAGAGAAAAAAGAGAGGAATAGCGGTCTGAGTCCCGCTGGGAGGGAAAATAGAGGCTCAGCTCGGCTTCTGATGCAGCAACTCCGTCCACTTAGCATTCCCATCATTACGGCCGGCCCCCCTCTCCTGCTGAGGCTCTGTTCACAGGTTGCTGAAGTCAGAGAGGCTGCTGTGGAAGTTGTCTGCTTGTTTTCCACACCATCAGTTAGTGGCTAGCTCAGCTGTTGAGAGGGTGCCACAGCAGACCCAATCAAAGAACTAATTAAAGTGTGAAAATGCATAGGTTCTGAAATGAATCAGGCTATTAATATTAATCAGGCACTTTATTATTCAGTTGCTTTCGGTCAGCATAAAATATTCCCAGCCTTTCAAATGTAAAAGTCCAGAGAACGTGTGTGTGTAGTCGGTGGTCTACAGTTCACTGCTGTGTAAAGTGTTTCCCATTCAAATTTATGAATTCTGACGTTAAAGATTTTTCAGTGCTTTGAATCGTTTGTCAAAGAATCATAATTGAATCGGTTCCTGGCGAAACTGAAGCTTTAATGCGCTGAACTGGTGCATTTTGAGTGAATCATTTGCAGTGAATCATTTCTTAAAGTACCGTAAGCGACCCGAATCATTGAAAAATGTGTGGCTTTGTGATGCAAATCAAACCGAATTGAATTGTGGTAAGTTTTACATTTTTACTGAATCGTCTTGTAAAGAATCATAATTGAACTGAACTATTGTGAATTTTTACATTTCATTATGAACTGTTTCCTAAAGAACTGGAATTGAAACAAATGTGAGATTTGATTGGTTCGATAAAGAATTGAACTGCTTTGTGTTACCAATTGCGATTTCGTGATGTGGTAATTGTTCATAATTTTTTTTAAAAACCACTTGAATTGAAGTGAATCATTGTGAAATGTGAGATTTCATGACACATTACAGAATTTCAGACTGAGGTGGTGAGTTTGAGATGGCGTGATTCATTTTATAAAGAATTGTTGTGGAACCAAATCATCCTGGGATTTGAGATCATTTGATGATTTTAATTGCATTGATTATTTAATGCATTTCCTAAAGAATCAAAGCAGTTGATGGTCGAATGTGCGATTCCGTGATGCAGTGAATGATTTAAGATTCATTTGTTAATTGAAACTGTGAAATGAGGATTTTATGACGCATTGAATCACGTAAACAATCCTATTCAAATTTTGCATTTTGTAAGGAACCAAAATCAAAGTGAATCATCCTAAATTTGAGACTTTTTAATGGACTGAATAATTTTGTAAGGAACTGTAATCAAAATGAATCTTCCTAAATTTGAGACTTTTTAATGCACTGAATCATTTTGCAAGGAACTGTAATCAAAGTGAATCATCCTAAATTTGAGATAATTTAATGGACTGAAACATTTTGTAAGGAACTGTAATCAAAGTGAATCATCCTAAATTTGAGACTTTTTAATGCACTGAATCATTTTGCAAGGAACTGTAATCAAAGTGAATCATCCTAAATTTGAGATAATTTAATGGACTGAATCATTTTGCAAGGAACTGTAATCAAAGTGAATCATCCTAAATTTGAGATTATTTAATGGACTGAATCATTTTGTAAGGAACTTTAATCAAAGTGAATCATTATACATTTGAGATCTTTTGATGCACTGAATCATTTTGTAAGGAACTGTAATCAAAGTGAATCATCCTAAATTTGAGACTTTTTGATGGACTGAATCATTTTGTAAGGAACTGTAATCAAAGTGAATCATTGTACATTTGAGATCTTTTGATGCACTGAATCATTTTAGGAACCGAAATCACTGTCAGAGATTTTGAGCACTGGTGTTTTCCGCACTACCGGTAAGCGACAAGCTCGGCTTGTTGAGAAAGTGCGATGTTGGAGGCAGTGAAGTAATTAAAGTGGACAGACTCGCACACACACACAAACTTCACACACACACGCCTCCCTGCGAGGTCAGCTGTGCTGAATCGGTGTGAGCGGCTCTTTTCATTCTTCAGTTAGCGGCTCAGGCGGCTGTGAAAAGTCTCGCCCCGGGGTGAAAAAAAGCAACCAGATGAGCGAGAGAGAGAGAGAGACCTGTCGGATTTCTCCGTCATCGTTTTCTAGGCCCTCGGGGCAGATTTCACAACTTCCTTAACAACCGCTCATTCGAAGGAGTGGCTCAGAAGCAAGCTCAGCGCGCACATTCTGCTGCCAAAGATTAGACGACGCGAAACGGCTTCGTTTCTCAATCTTATTTGTAGTCGGCGGCGTTACATCTGGAGCTTGTTTGCAGATAAGGGGTTTAAAACATGGGGACTGCTTTAGTCAGTGTTTTGGAGGGGGAAGGAAAGCAGGGCTTCGTTCAGAAACGGATTAACGACCACAATTAAAGCCTAAGAGCTGAAGAGCAGCCAAAGCCTTGTCAGAACAATGAGCAGATTAGCAGAGATCCACCGAAGTTCTCTGAGTCACAGTGAAATGGGTGGCATTGTAGTAGAGTGGGACTCAGTTAGCATAATAGAGAAGCTTTAAGCCAGTTATGAACCTGTAACATGACACAGTTTACTAGCAGTGGAGGAATACATCGCACTGGCATTGGCGATGTGGTTTGGAGTGGTGGGATTAAGGACGCGCAATGGTATCAGCATCGGTAGACTATTGTTGAAGAAAATGCGTCAAGGTTGGGTGCTTTTAAGTTTAACTTACACTTTTTAATCCCACAAACGAGGAAACACCACATGCACACTAGTGAATACACACACACTAGGGGGCAGCCCAATCCACAGCGCCCAGGGAGCAGTTGGGGGTTAGGTGTCTTGCTCAAGGGCACCTCAGCTCTGAGGATCGAACAGGCGACCTTCCGGTCCCTAACCTCCAGCTCTCGACTGCCCCATTCATGTGAATTTCATCCCTTACATCCAAATATTACTGATGTTTTTGTAAGTTTACTTCATTTATATGCTCTCCAAATAAGTGAGCACGAATTCCGAGCCATCATCCAGCATGTCTATATAAACAGTACTGCTAACTAGGAGGGAGTAGCTGGTTAGCACCAGTTTAGCAAGCATGATAACCATTATGCTCGCCGAGTTGTTCTGACGCATGATTCAGATCTGAGCGAGCGAAGTCGAGCACCTGGCACTGAAGAGATAGAAATGTGAAACTGATCCTGTCCTGTTGTGTTTACATCGGCTAACTTCGCATTAGCTTAGCGAACAGACCCTGAACGGTGCCACATGCCACGGTACATCCCTGATTCTGACTAACTGCTACTCTGCTGACCAAAGCCGCTGAAGAGTATTGACTGAGAGGGCAGAAGATGAGTGACTGGGTTGGAGTGAAAGCTACAGTTTTGGCTAGGCTAACAAGAGCTTCGTCGGGAAGGCCAAAGATCCCACACACCACAGCACAGGCTTGGTTCCAGCTATCTGATGCTGTCGTGCTTAGTTTTTGGAGGTTTTTCCCGGCTCTGGTTTTTGTGTTTTGTGTTTATTTGGTTTTTGAGATGTGGACTGGAAATTTGACACCTCGTAATTGTGAAATTAGTGAATTAGTGTACCTTATTACCATTATACCATCCTAACTTAAACATAAGCATTGGACTGATGTTTCAATAAAATGTGTATTCATTATTGTTAAGTGATTCTGAAATGTACCAAAAAAGTCCAATCGTAGCGAAATTTGGAACATCGAATAATTTCCTAAAGAATCACACTTTAATCAAATTTATGCCAGCATATTCACACCTACCCATCCAGGTCATATGGAATGTATAAATTGGGACACATATTTTTGTAAAAATTGATAAATTGAAGGTACTACTAATAAAGGTACTACATTGGAAAAAATATATTGGAATATATGGAATCTTTTTAATATCTTCATGAAACTTTCCTTTCATGTAACATTATCCACCCCCTTTAGAACAATTGTTAATGAAAATAATTTATACATTTAATATAATAATGAAAAAATCACAACAGCTCACTGTTCTCACCAAGAACTGCAGCTTCTAAAGGTGAGGAAAAGAAATTTACAGAGAGAGCTGTAAGAGTGGTTTGGCTGGAGGGCAGGGTGTTCAACAGGAAAGATGGTGTTTGTGTGAAGTCATCCTCTTTCCAGCTGTGGTGAGGGGGCTCTGTTGAAAGGGCTGTATTGGAGGGTTATGTTGAGATGGTTGTGGTGGGAAGGCTGTGTTGAGAGGCCTGAGTTGTGCCAGCTTTGTTGGAGGGTTGTGTTAAGAAGACTGTTCAGGGGCCTGTGTTAGTGGGCTGTGTTGGAGAGCTGTGTTAAGAGGTCTGTGTTAAGAGGGCTGTGTTGAGAGGGCCATGTTGAGATGGCTGTGTTGGAGGGCTGTGTTGGAGAGTTGTGTTGAGATGGATGTGTAGAGAGGGCTGTGTTGGACGGTTGCATTGAGAGGACTGTGTAGAGAAGGCTGTGTTGGACAGTTGCATTGAGAGGGCTGTGTTGAGAGGACTGTGTAGAGAAGGCTGTGTTGGACAGTTGTGTAGAGAAGGCTGTGTTGGACAAATGTGTTGAGAGGGCTGTGTTGGAGAGTTGTGTTGAGACGGCTGTGTTGGAGAGTTGTGTTGAGATGCTTGTGTTGGAGAATTGTGTTGAGAGGGCTGTGTTCAGAGGTCTATGTTGAGAGGGATGTGTTGAGAGGTCTATGTTGAGAGGGCATGCGTTGAGATGGCTGTGATGAGATGGCTGTGTTGAGAGGGCTGTGATGAGATGGCTGTGTTGAGAGGTCTGTTGAGATGGCTGTGTTGAGAGGTCTATGTTGAGAGGGCTGTGATGAGAGATCTGTGTTGAGACGGCTGTGTTGAGACGGCTGTGTTGAAGGGCTGTGTTGAGAGGTCTATGTTGCAGGGCTGTGTTGGAGGATTGTGGTGAGATGGCTGTGTTGGAGGGCTGTGTTGAGACGGCTGTGTTGAGAGGTCTATGTTGAGAGGGCTGTGTTGGAGGGCCGTGTTAAGACGGCTGTGTTGAGTGGTCTATGTTGAGATGGCTGTGTTGAGAGGGCTGTGTTGGAGGGCTGTGTTGAAAGGTCTATGTTGAGAGGGCTGTGTTGGAGGACTGTGTTGAGAGGGCCGTGTTGAGAGGGCCGTGTTGAGAGGGCTGTGTTGGAGGGCTGTGTTGGAGGGCTGTGATGGAGGGCTGTGTTGAGAGGACTGTGTTGAGACAGCTGTGTTGAGATGGCTGTGTTCAGAGGGCTGTGTTGGAGGACTGTGTTGAGAGGGCTGTGTTGAGCGGGCTGTGTTGAGAGGGCTGTGTTGAAAGGTCTATGTTGAGAGGGCTGTGTTGGAGGACTGTGTTGAGACAGCTGTGTTCAGAGGGCTGTGTTGGAGGACTGTGTTGAGAGGGCTGTGTTGAGCGGGCTGTGTTGAGAGGGCTGTGTTGAGAGGGCTGTGTTGGAGGGCTGTGTTGAAAGGTCTATGTTGAGAGGGCTGTGTTGGAGGACTGTGTTGAGAGGGCCATGTTGAGAGGGCCGTGTTGAGAGGGCTGTGATGGAGGGCTGTGTTGAGACAGCTGTGTTGAGATGGCTGTGTTCAGAGGGCTGTGTTGGAGGACTGTGTTGAGAGGGCTGTGTTGAGCGGGCTGTGTTGAGAGGGCTGTGTTGAAAGGTCTATGTTGAGAGGGCTGTGTTGGAGGACTGTGTTGAGAGGACTGTGTTGGAGGACTGTGTTGAGAAGGCTGTGTTGAGACGGCTGTGTTGAGCGGTCTATGTTGAGAGGGCTGTGTTGGACGGCTGTGTTGAGAGGGCTGTGTTGAGATGGCTGTGTTGGAGGGCTGTGTTGAGAGGGCTTTGTTGAGAGGGCTGTGTTAAGACGGCTGTGTTGAGAGGTCTATGTTGAGATGGCTGTGTTCAGACGTCTGTGTTGAGAGGGCTGTGTTGGAGGGCTGCGTTGAAAGGTCTATGTTGAGAGGGCTGTGTTGGAGGACTGTGTTGAGAAGGCTGTGTTGAGACGGCTGTGTTGAGCGGTCTATGTTGAGAGGGCTGTGTTGGACGGCTGTGTTGAGAGGGCTGTGTTGAGATGGCTGTGTTGGAGGGCTGTGTTGAGAGGGCTGTGTTGAGAGGGCTGTGTTGGAGGGCTTCTCTCGCCTTCTTTCTGTTCTATTTTTTAACTTTCCCGTCATCATTTTCTGTCACTCATTGCTTTTTGCCCTTTCTCTTGCACGCTGATGTTCTCCCTTTCCCTCCCTCTCTCCATCTCTCTATTTTACACATACTCTCTCAGGCTCTTTTCCCTTGCTAGTTTTTCTCCAGCTCATTGCCATTCCCCTCTGTCAAGCGTTGACATGAAGGACTCAATAACTTCAAGCATATTGTAGCACTGATATATGGGCCACCTTACACTCCACTAGCCCTACCTTGCCTTGGGCGCATGTAAGCAAACTCTCTACTTTTCTTCTCTCTCTTCCCATATTAGCACCCGGAGCTAATCGGCTAGCCCTCAGCTAGCCTATAACAATGATAGATGAGCACGTGAACGACAGCAGATCTCGTGAAAACGAGAAGACAGTGGCATGTTTTTTTCTCTCATTCACTCCCTCTCTGTCTATCCTTTTCCTTCCCCCAAGGTGAAATCAAGTCTTGCGGTTAGCGAGCTGCAGTGCAGGTCATTGACTTACGGAACTCAGGAGCACAAAAGAGTCAGGAATACGTTGGAAAAGGAGCCGGGGCAAAAAGCTGGATTGTTCCGGAACAAAAGCAACAGTGTTACAGCTCCCAAACCTGTGATATACAGTGATATAGCTAGACTCTTTCCAGGGTATAAGTCAGAAAACACCTGAGGTGTGCCTCAAATCAACCTCCTGTGTAGTATTTCGTAAAACTAGATGGGGATTCGGAAAGTTTGTTGGGGTTGCCCGATGTCGAAATTACCCGAGGGCACTGCAACATTAGTGCTGATGACATCCCACAAAGCAACAAACGTAGAAGGCCAACCTCAGCGCTAACTGGTCTAGAGTATAACCCAAAGCGCTGGAAGCCAGCAAAGCATTTAATTCAGAACGGGCACAACTGGATTGACACCGGCTCGGAATATGCAAATGTATGATTATGACATCAGCGCATTAGTGTTTGTTTAAAATATCTAGTCCCTTTAGAGCCTCATCCGGTCGCTCACTTCTGCTCTGTAGACAGTACTTCAAGTATGGAGGAAACTAGGATTCCATTTGGGACACAATCCTGGACTTCCCTAGCTAAAGTTCTAGAATTCTGAGACATCGCCCTAGTTCTAGAATCCTCAGTTTATTCGCCATGTTCCGGAATTCCTGAATCCATGAATGGCAAACGTAGAATACCCAGTTCACTTTTGAAACTTTGAAAAGAATCTGCAAAGAATTGCAAGGTCCTTCCAGTTCTAGAATTCCTGTATCCCTAAATGGCACAGAATGACCGAGCACTAGACAAATTCCTTGAAATATTTAGTTCAGATGTGAAATTAGGAAATTTCAGCCAGTTTCTAAAACCTTTAGTTCTAGTGATTCTCAGTGAAAGGGGGTCTTCCAG